>NC_142584.1:51485310-51788340 GCF_965207765.1 Zootoca vivipara
GTGGAGATGCAGGCTGAATACTGCCACTAAATCCCCTCTGTACTGGACAGACTGGTAGAGGAAAATCTATAACTTCAGCCAAGATATAGGGATACAATTTTTGTTTGTTTGTTTCACGTAACGTAGATGCATTTGTGATGGGCGTTTAGTACAGCTGTATATTAACCAGGGCCAGGGTTAGATTAATGGACAGGATGGCCCTTCTCTAGACCCAACATACACGTAACATCAAAATCAGGTAAAAAAACATCTGAAGAAGTGCATGCACACGGAAGCTCATACCAATGGCAAACCTTGTTGGTCTCTAAGGTGCTACTGGGAGGAATTTTTTTATTTTGTTTCAGGTAAAACATGTAAGGAGGGCGCACGGCAGAGTTGATGTGGGTGGTGGTATGGCAGGGGGCATATCTGAAGAAGAGTCATTCCAAGGGCCATTCCTCTTTTCTAAAAGTACATTTCCTCTACATTTCTCTCCCCCCCCCCAATATCTCTTGAGGAATGAAGTTTCCATGGAAATGTGGCATTCATTTCCAAGCTGCTAGGGGAGGGCAGTGTAGTTTCTATATTGCCAAATGTTGCATGTCTTTTCTTCTATGTAATATAAATTTTCAAAACTATATTTAGTTGTGCCTGTGATATGAACTATGAACATACTTGTCTGATGCCTGAACAGATCCATGCAGCCATAGGTATGTAGGCTCCACCACCTGACTAAGAACCCCCAACCACACAAGACAGCTTGTGTGGGTAATAATAATAATAATAATAATTTATTATTTATACCCCGCCCATCTGGCCGGGTTCCCCCAGCCACTCTGGGCGGCTTCCAAAAAAAACAGAAATTCTAAAATACAGAAATCCATCAAACATTAAAATACAGAAATCCATTAAACATTAAAAGCTTCCCTAAACAGGGCTGCCTTGAGATGCCTTCTAAAGGTCTGGTAATTGTTGTTCTCTTTGACCTCTAGTGGGAGGGCATTCCACAGGGTGGGTGCCACTACCGAGAAGGCCCTCTGCCTGGTTCCCTGTAACTTGGCTTCTCGTAGTGAGGGAACCACCAGAAGGCCCTCGGAGCTGGACCTCAGTGTCCGGGCAGAACGATGGAGGTGGAGACGCTCCTTCAGGTATACCGGACCGAGGCCGTTTAGGGCTTTAAAGGTCAGTGTTGTATGTGCATAGTCTCCCAGTTCAGACCTTTGCTGAAGATGCTGAGGTAAGGGATACAGATCTGGTGTCAAAGGCTCTTCAGAATAGGGTTCTGAATACTGTACATTTTCTTCCAAGAGGGCATATGAACATCTCCACTGCATGATATAGTTGGTGCAGTGGGATGCAGCATAGATATTAGTAATAGAATTCTACTTTGGTGCATTTAGAATTGCTTTTAATTCATTGGCCCCCACTGGGCTTAAACTGCACAGAAGAGCATTACCTCAAGGACTACCTCTCTCCATATGAACCTACCTGGACCCTGAGATCATCGTCTTTGTGTGCCTCCTCCACAAGAGGTCTGGAGAGTGGCAAAATGAGAACGGGCCTTTTCTGCAGTGGTAAAGGGACCCCTGACCATTAGGTCCAGTCATGACGGACTCTGGGGTTGCGGCGCTCATCTCGCGTTATTGGCCGAGGGAGCCGGCGTATAGCTTCCAGGTCATGTGTCCAGCATGACAAAGCCACTTCTGGCGAACCAGAGCAGCACACGGAAACGCCGTTTACCTTCCTATTTATCTACTTGCACTTTGAAGTGCTTTTGAACTGCTAGGTTGGCAGGAGCTGGGATGGGAGCTCACCTCACCACAGGGATTCAAACCGCCGACCTTCTGATCAGCAAGCCCTAGGCTCTGTGGTTTAACCCACAGCGCCACCTGGGTCCCTCCAACCCTACTGTGACCTGATTTCCTGTAGCCCCTGCTTCTTCCAGCTTTTACCTACCCAACCCAGCATCTTATTAGCATGTTGAATTTGCATTCTGATCCCTGTAAAGAAACCTTCCTTAGGATAGGAGTTCTGGATTCATGTAAGTTTCAAGGTAAAACACAATGTCTTAAAAAAAATAAAAACCTCTCAGACAAGGGAACTTTTAGAGGAACTGATCAACACAGTGTCTGCCTGCAGAGAGATGTCTGCAATTCCCGTTGCCAGTCTTATACTGTTTACTACAATGCTTGCTCACAAAACATTTTCATCTAAATGCAAACCACGGAATGGCCTTCCTTACTTTAGAAACCCCTGGAGAATGTGTCAGGCTCACAATATCCCTCTTAGCCCAATTTCAGTGACGGATAAAGTGGTAACGCATTTCCAGTTGTTCAATTTGGCACCTGCCATTCAGCTAAGGTTACATACCTTCCCCAGTGTAATGGTATCAATGAGCAGAAATTGTATACTTAGTGAAAAGAATGACTCTTCTCATAAACTGAGGAGATTCATCCCCCCGAATGGAATTTAACTGGTCTTAAACTTAATATTGAAACACTTCTGGTTTCCTAAGAATCTTCTGGTAATTTGCTTCCCTGCACTACCCCTGTCATCTGATTTGCATGCTTTGAGCACCATTGCTGCAAAATTCCTACCGACAATCATTTGATTGTGCATAGAGGCTCCACACCACACAAGTGAGGAGTTCCTTTGCAAATAAATGCTCTCAACACATGGATGTTGGAGGGTGGAGATAGCACAAGGGCAAGACATTGGAATAGGGCTAAAAGAATGCCACTTCTCATTCAAACTTTGGGAACCATACAGACAAGTAATGTGTGTGCAATATCCTTATGTGAGTCTGTCACACAGTTGCACACCTTCCTGTTAACCATAGACCCTTTGTTTAATTTCCAAGGAAAGGGTCTGCTGGTTTCTCTTTAAGGTTTCCAGACTCAAAAGAGAGCAGGGCAATTAAAGGCACAGAAGTCCTCTCCTCTATTGAGTCTGGCAACCCTATGCTCATAGCAATGGGTTAGGCTTTTTGTTTTAGAACTGCATGTTCACACTCCTGCTGAGAAGGACTGGAAGCCAAATTCTCCCAACCAAGTCCAACACTGTATCTACCCACCACACTGCACTGCCTTTCCATCCTTGCTAACTGGGACAAGGGAATGCTGAAATATCACCTGGCCATTACAGAGTTAGGTAGACACATCCCCATCCATGTCAGAACTACTTACCAAATAAGTCCTTTCTATATGACATTCATATACTAGCATTTTCTAAGGTCTTTCTAGGCTGCTAGTCTGCAACAACTAAAAATAGGTCATGGTCTGATTTGCATTGTTTTTAAATTCTTCCCTTTCCTGCATGGATAATTGCAGACCCAACATAATCCCTCTGGTTAAATGCACCTGCAGAAATGAAGGTAGGTTTTTTAAATGGGCCAGGAGGAGTGGAGGGAGAGTTGATCGACAGTCTATAAAACTCAGTTTGGGCATTTCTCAGGGAGGGAAAAGTGTTAATGCATGGTATTATTACTTTAATAAGCCTTTAATGCCAGTTCTTCCATTTATTGAGTTTGCTTTTAGCCGTTATAATATATTTATGAGAAAATGTGGGAAAACATGGTTCCCTTGGTTTTTGTTTATATTAATGGCTGGGAAGTCTTGTGTCAATTAATCTTCTGCAAATGGCTTTATTTCTCCTTGAGAGTGGATGGATACTTCAGGTTCACTTGCCCAGGTGTTCTTAGTGATTGCCTGCCATTTATGTCTGACACCAAACTATTCAGTTGAAGCCAGCTCAAGAAAAGCAAAACAAGAAAAGTAGTCTGGACTTTGCCCGTGCTATGATAATAAGTGCTTTTAAAGGAGGAATGAGTTACTCTTGCTTGTATTGTTCTTCATTTGAGAGAAATAGGGTGTGCTCTACAGAGTTGTATTCTGAACTAGGTAATTACAAAATTTGGTGTTATCAAACATAATTGGAGATGGGTTTAGGAACACCATAAGCTATGCACCTTCTCCTTCAGAGGGAGTGCAGCCTTGTATGGAACCAAGAAATCTTGATCTGCTTTCTGCTCACTCCAAGTGTACAGGATAGGAAAAGGCACAAATGAGCATCATAGATCTTTCTCACCATTGGCTAGTCCACAGCACGAAGGCTATGTACAGCCCCAGTGATCTGCCCCATAGCTCAGATCCAGCGGCCCCTAATCAGGCCAACTTTGCTTGATCCAACCCAGGAACCGCTTTCCTCACTTTGGATCCAGTCTTGAATTTATGGGGAGGGGCACAGCTATTGTTTAATTAGGGTAACAAATATGTCTCATTCCCCTCTTCCCAACACCTGTTGAGTGGAGGTATTGATGCTGTGGGACTTCAGGCAGGAAGGAGAATCAGACCTTGTCTTGTTCCTACCTTCTCCTGGGAAGATGCAGCCTCTTCATGAGTTTTCTTGTCTAATGTGTACCACCAGCCTGACTCGTAAGGGTCTGTAGCTTTCACAGCCTGAGTCATCCAATGCCCTGCCCCTCTGAGCCACATCTGAATCTGATGCAGAACCCTACCTAATCATGAAACAAAATATATGCACACTACTGCCAAAATTAAGTTTTTAGGATAGTCTTTCTTGAAGGCACAGATATAATTGTTGACAGAGCCATAGCCACACTGTTGCTTTAAAAAGAGGGTGGGGAGACATCAGAGGCTTATCTGGCAGAATGCTAGAGAGAGGCTGTCTTATCTGATGGGAAAGTTGATTGGATTTTTGTACCTGCTGACATTTGGCAGAAACCTTGTCTCCCCTGCATTTCATCTATAGCAATCCCACCATACATTATGTGAAAATGTTTATACCAGTTAGGTAAACAATGCTGGCTATCTTTATTTGCTAGCTTTGCTCATTGCCTCTTACTTCAGCTGATACTTTGAAGTAGTCCTTTGCAAACAGACCAAGGAGAAAAGAAGGTGTCATTTTACATAGGCAGCTCATTATGCCTATTTTAAAATTGGGAAGAACAAAATTGATTTTGGGATCCCTCTTTTGGTTTGGTTTCCATTGACTTCGCCCTCCTAAGCTTCAAGCTGTGTTTGATTTGGAATCAATTTGTCAGGGATGGGAAAACTCAGGCTCCATGCAGCCCCCATGCCTCTCTGACTAGCTTTCATGACTCTCCTGAGGCCCCACTCCTTGACGTTCCTGCTTTACACCTTCCATGAATTTTTTTGCCTGGCTGGAATGTGTCCTTCAACTGTGACAATGGAGAGGGATGTGTGAGTGAGTTCACAGAAAAAAGCTTACTGTACAAAGGTAAAAATAACATTCTTGCTCTGCCTGCTTTTGTTTTCGCCCTGCCCAGCACTGGAATGTGAGACCACCCCCCAGGCTGGGATGCCTGGAAGGTAGTACGGCAGACTGCTCTTGTTAGTTATTACAGCCCTCACATAAGTAAAATCTCATGGGGAGAACAGGGGAGACTGCTGTTATGTCGCCAACACCCAGCCCTGCATAAAGATCTGGACTGGGGAGCTTGCTCTAGATACAGAGGCTAAATCTTCCTTCCTTTGCAACTGCAGCAATGACTGACCCCTTGCTGCTATTATGCTGTTTCCTAAGTTTAACAGGTTGCCCCCCTCCTTGACCAAGTGATATTTCATGTCAGTGAGGAAGAAGGTGCCATGGGAATGCCACTGATGTCAGCCCTATGTCATCCATAATGTATTTCAGTTCATTTGCATAATTTTACTCACTATTTAAAATTCAACTAATTTTGTTGCTTTAATTTCTATAAACCTAAACATGTACTGGCTACAGCCTTGCTTAGAGGCTTATTTCCTATGCAGATTCACGTGGTAATGAATTTTATTGAACTACCGTATTGGCCCAAATATAAGCCGCACCTGCAAATAAGCCACACCTTTAAAATTCAAAGGGGGGGGAGAGAGAGAGAAAAAGACAATACCCGAATATAAGCCGCTTGCCGTGTGTGTCTCTCTGAGGCGCTTTCTTGCACACAGTCTTGACGCCCCTTCCAGGCTGGTTTCTCCTCGTGAGCAGCACAGCTGCTGTGGTTTGACCGCAGCAATTTTTGTAAGGTTGCAAATTTAAGCCACACTTTAACTTTTCGTGGTCGGAATTTGGAAAAACAAAGTGTGGCTTATATTTGGGCCAATACGGTATATGGGACCTACTTCTAAGTAGACATGCATAGGAATGCACTGTTAGTAAATCAAACATGTATCAGTTATCTAAAGAGCAGAAACATTTCTAACACTATTAAACAATCAGACGTGACAATAAGCAGCATAACACTGACTAAAGTGCTGCAATATTTCATTTTGATCGCGATGTTTTCATTCTCATCATCTTGCAGCACCTCAGCTTGTGATGTTTTGCTTTGCAACATCTCGGTTCACTGTAATTAGCATAAATTAAATTGCCAAGTGAATCTTGAATTTTTACCTTCTGAATTTGATGAGAGCTAGAAGCTCAAATTCACAACATTCCTCAGATTCACAACATTCAAGTCCATTTTCCCCACCCCTCATCAAACATTTACTTAATTGAATTTGATGGGAGATGACGTGTCAGCAGTACTGGTTTTGTTGAGCCTATAAGAAAGGGGGGAAAACTCTTGCTCTCAGGACTTTTAACCTTCAATTATAAGTGAATGTTATAATGAAATACCTCTTATATAATTTGCTACATAATGTAGAACAGTGGTAAATGAACATCTGTAGTAGAGACCACTGGTTTTGTTTGTGTGTGATGTGATCTATGTGGCCATGTCATTGCATATTTCATGTTCACAATGACTCATTATTGCAACAGTCTTTCTAGCCACTAGCTATTGCTGTCACATGGATAACTTTGGGGTCTGGGCTATGGATGCTTGAGGAATTCTGTATATCTTTGTAGATTCCTACATGAAATGACTTCATCCACACCTCTCAGACAAATGTGCAATTTTGTAGCTAGACACCAGACTTCACAGTCTGTGCTGTGTTGCAGCACAGTTCTCAGCAGTTGAAACGTATCAAAATAATGTATTTAAATGTATATTTCAAAAGTTTTTTTCATGCAAATTAATGGGAAGATAAAGCAGAAAGATTTATAAACAGAGCGAGTCCAAGTATTTTTGTTTTGTTTATTTGAGTCAAAGGGTAAGATGGCATCTACCTATTCCCTCTCCAGGTACAAAAGTTGACCAGGTAAAATCTCTCTTCAACAGGAAAGTGTCCACTGTACCTGAAGACAGCAGGATAGCTTAGAGGGCACAGGGTAGGCCCTCTTGAGCACACAGCTCTGCCTACTCCCTGCCCCATAGCAATTTCTACAGGAGGTGGCTGCCTCATTCTGTCTCATGGGAGGGCCAGTCTTAGTAAAAACATCCAGAAATGTCAAGTTCACCCTTCTCTGGTGGTGCCACCCCTGAATCCCACCAGGAATGGTCATTTCTGCTTATCCCATTGCCTATGCTTTATGACCAGTCCCATTGTTTGGGTGCACAAAACCAGAGGGAATTGAAAGTCTGTACTTGATCATTTATGTGTGCTTCCTCTCCCTTATCTGTCTCTTATCTGTCTGGAAGCTCCTTGGTCTTATTCCGAATCAGAAGTCAGCTTCTAAAGCCAGAGCACTGTATCTTAACAATAGCAATGGACTTGTGCAATGAACTTCATCCTCCTCTCTGCTTCTCTGCAGGCCCCCTGCAACCTCAAAATATGCTCCAGGGAGTTGGGGTGGCAGATTTTGTAGGTGCTTGGGGAGAAGAGGGGACGGGGAAGTCCTGTTGTCTGAGCTTTACTCTGCTCATGCAGCCTTGGGTATAACCCATGGGCTCTGCTCTAAAACTGTTAGTGTCAGAATGTACTCCTAGCGCATGTGAAGTTAATACCTAAGGGTGATGCTTTTAAGCAGATATTGCTGTCTTATCATCTTCATTACCATCAAGTAACCAAAGCCTTCTCCTACCCATCAGTGAGCAGGTGGCAGCACTTCCTGGTGAGAGTATGTGGCTTTCACAAAGCCTTCAGCTCTAGGACGGAAAGGACTTTAACATTCGTACAGGAAGGCAAAAGTTATTTCACTTTCACCTTGGCTGAAGCCTTAGTCCATTTTCAGAAGGCTTGTTCCAGTCTCTTTGAGCTTATCAGCAGATCAGGAAAAATTCAGTGCACTCCTACACCATTAATTTTCAAAGTCGTGTCTGCCAGGCTGGGATAAGAAGGGAATATTTGGGTCTCCTTGGACTTTGTTCTCGGGGCAGGCAAGCACTAATTGACTTCTGAACAGTTTGTCTAAGAAATCTGATGAATCAAGGACCTCAGAATGCAGCCTCAAACCCCTGGCTGGATTCTGCAAGCAGAAGTGTGTGAATTTTTAGGAGCACATTTTGGATGAACATCTCCATACTTTAGGGGCTGTATATAACCTTTGGATATTTGCCCAACCTTAATTACAGTTTAATTTACCCATCAATCACTAGGACTGTCAAGTAGACAGGTGTTTTAAGCAGCTGGATTGGCAACCTTTCCCAACATGTAAAACATCCAATTGCCTAGAAATTCAGCTGGTTTTTTTAAAATAATAATAAAAATAGCTCTTGTTGATGTCACCTACATAAGTAATGTGAGCGATGGGCTGTTTCCATAATTTTGATGTTATTAGTATGCCCCGATTACAGTTCTAGGGCTTTGTGAACATACCCCTGAAAAACCTGTTTGGAATTTGTTCTGCTGCATTTGACAAGTCCTGAATACACAAAAGCTAATAACACGCCAGGATTAGACATCTACCTTATTTGTAAATAAATATGCTCCCTTTCACCCCTTCCTCCATGCACTGGGAAATGCTGAAGTGTCTCTAGCCACTAAGGGAACAATAATGTTTTGCTTTCATTTAGCAAGATCCATTAGGTAGGAGATGAAGTGCTGGGTGGCAATGACAAGACAGCAGCCAGACAACTGTCAAACTGCTCCCGCTTTCTTCAATTATTTTGAGATTTTCCCCATTCTAAGCACATTTAACAAATCACAGAGGTGATCATGCAGTCAAAATGGGGACATTTTGTGTGGTCTGATGATACATGGCTTGGTATTATTAATGCCATGTGTTAAGATATTTTAGCAGACAAGAAATTACAAGGTCAGCTATCTGGAAGGAGGTGCTACAGTGAAGTTTTTTTTCTTTTTTACAAAAAGAAAGAAAACAAAGCGCAAAGAATTAAAAACAATAACACTTGATGATGACCTATCTGTAACATGCAATCAAATCCCACAAGTAAAAAAAAGGACAAGAGGGAGCAATACAGTTTATAATACTGCAACTACTTAATGTGAGATTGGACAGCCTGTGTGAAAAGAAACAAGCAAGAAAAAATAAAGTATTCATCTCCACACCTCACACAACACACTTACAATACATATTATTTCTAACAAACACTGAGGATGGGAAGTTTAAGACCACAGGTTTGGAATTAAGGGGAGGGCTTGAGTAGAGTGGCGCTGTGGGTTAAACCACAGAGCCTAGGGCTTGCCAATCAGAAGGTCGGTGGTTCGAATCCCCACAACAGGGTGAGCTCCCATTGCTCGGTTCCAGCTCCTGCCAACCTAGCAGTTCGAAAGCACGTCAAATGTGCAAGTAGATAAATAGGCATCGCTACAGTGGGAAGGTAAATGGCATTTCCGTGCGCTGCTCTGGTTCGCCAGAAGTGGCTTTGTCATGCTGGCCACATGACCTGGAAGCTGTACGCCAGCTCCCTCGGCCAATAATGCAAGATGAGCGCCGCAACCCCAGAGTCAGTCATGACTGGTCCTAATGGTCAGGGGTCCCTTTACCTTTACCTTGAGTAGAGTTGAGGATGGTTTTTAAATAAATTTATCTCTTAGTTCATCTGCTTAGGAAGGATCACAATGAGCACTCCTGTTGGAAGCCACCCAGAGTGGCTGGGGGAGGCTCGGTCAGAAGAGTGGGGTATAAGTAATAAATTATTATTATTATTATTATTATTGCATCTTTGGACTCAGGGAAGTAGGCTCAGGAAGAAACTGTCCAATCTGTTAATTGTTCTGCATGGTGCAGATGCTGTACCTTACCAATTCTTCACCACACCATAATGAATATTATTTATTCATCTTAATAAAGCATGGGCCATGTTTATCTGACATCCGTTGTCAGCATTCAAACAATTCTTTAAATTAAAAAGGAATACAAGTAGTGATTATTATTTTTTATAATGAAAATGGCTTCTAGGTTGTACAGCGCAATTACACTGTGGTGCCTATAATGATATCACAGATAATTATCAAAGTATTGCAAAAATAACAAGCACTTCCAACAGTTTCAACTCTTCAGCTATCAAATAAATTAGGGCCTTTTGAGGAAAATCTTTTTATTCACTTCTATTTCAGCAGCACATAAACACATTGAAGTTCAAAGGTAGGAATTAAAATATCTGTAATCTCAAATATAGTTCTAGCAAATTTTGTTATAAACTACACATTTAAAAGTATAATAAATTAGGCATTCACAACTTGGCAAGACTCGACAAGCGGTGAAAATTTATCAGCTGAAATATAGAAAAAGATGACTTAATGTGAACGAAGTAATTAAAAATGTAAAATGGTGCATTTGAATGCCAAAGAAAATGAAGATTTGAAAATATAATGAATGTAAAAATAAATGCTTTTCTTTGGCAGGGTTAGAAAAATACATCAGCATAGAAGGTTGGTGGTAGTTCAGCTACAAAAGCTCATGTTTAATTTGAAAGCTGCTTAATATTTGAGATGAATAGCTGAGGTTCAAAATACCCTCATAAAGAATGCTGATTATGAGAGGATGCTGTAAAAATTGGTGGTCTTTAAATAGCTTGTGCATTATATTAAGATTCTTTCCCCTAGCTTGCTTTTGTCTGCCTTTTTAAAAAGAGAGATCTACTAATTAAAAAATTAAGGATATCCAACTCCCACACATTAATTTGTCAAGATTCTACTTAGCCATGGTAAGTTAAATAGAAAATTATCTCAAATTGTGGGTGATTTGCTAACCATTAAGGGGCTTAAATGAGCAAATTTTCCCATAGGCAACTGGTGATATTTTATTGTGCAATAAGTACAGAATAAGGCGGGTGGGAATTCCATTAAAAGAACATGCAGCTTTTTAAAAAAGTGTAATTGTTAATGGAGGAATATAAGGTTGTTGGTGCTTATTAATTTGTACATGCTACAAGGTTATGCCTTTACCCAATACAGATGAGGGTCCAATTCAAGCATCCCTTGTTTATATAGCATAACATCTGATTATTTCCTTGTAGTCCCTGACAAGTTTTGAACGCCAGCCCAATCTAGCACCCTAGCCAACATTATGGAGCTCTGCTGGGGCTACTAAATAAGTATCAGTAGTAGGGAAACTGGTCATGCAAACAGATTTGAGGAGCCGTTTTTCTTAAGCAGAGGGGGCCAACTTGGTAGTTCCACTGTCTTCAGATGTTTGTGGGGTGGCAGCTCAAGAGAGGGCATTTTCTGTGGTAGTCCCTAAATTGTGGAATTTCCACGTCTGGCACCTTCATTATGTAGTTTCCATTGTATGCTGAATTTGCACCTCTTTACCCTGGACTTTGACATCTGAGATAAACACACACACACTGTTCATGTGACTGACATTTTAAAAATATTTTTAATATTGCATTTTTATATTGCTGTAATCTGCCCTGGGACCTGGTGTCAAAGGGTAGGCAAGAAATCAAAATAATGATAATGCTGATAAATGGTCTTTTAGCAAAGCGGGTCCATTTTTTTTAAACCAGCTCAGGCTGTTTTGCCTTTCCATACAGGACACCACTATATAGAAATGATCGCTTTCTGTTACTAACATATGTGGTGCAGAGTTATTGACAACTGCAGAAAAAAAGAAAGTAACCTTTCTATCCCCCAAAGCAATAAATCATCCCAGATTATGTGCCATGTCTACCCTTAACTGGAGTTATTTAAACATTCAATATTCTTTAGCAAACATGACCATCTTTTGCCTTTCCTGTTTATGTTGCTCCCAGTAGTTCAGAACTGGAGTAAATTCACTGCAGCAGAAATAGCATAAATAAACTGGCTTTGTCTGGTGATGGCGGGAAGGGGGTGACTAAGTAGGGAAGGAAGAAATATGTTCCTTTCCCAGAAATATTGATAGTAAAGCTCCTACGGAATTACACAAGAGCACAGGCCAGTACTTTGAGTGGAATCCACTTTAAAATCTGAAATGTTAGACCTTAGATGCTGAACTTCAAATACTGATTTCAATAAATTCAGACACATACTGTGGCAGTGGGAGGCGATGTAGGTATGTGAATTCTTTGTGTTAATTTTCCAATGTATCATTGTTTTTGTTGTTGTAAACTGCTCTGGGTACTTACTGGTAGAATACAACAACAACAACAACAACAACAACAACAACAACAAACAAACAAACAAACAAACAACAATGTTGATGGCGAGTAGCTGGGTACTTCTGGATTCCTTACTATGGCCTGAGATTCAAGTGCCTTCCATCAGCTTTGGCTGGTGGCCCAGCTGCACGTCTGTCTGGACAGAGACAGCCTGACCTATGTTGTCTACACCCTGGTAACCTGTAGGCTAGAGTACTGCACTGTGTTATACATGGGGCTGCCTTTGGAGATGATTCAGAAACTACAGCTGGTGCAGAATTTGACAACCAGGTTGCTAAGTGGTGTAAGACTGAGCATATAAAACCAATTCTGGCACCATCATCTGAGGTCCTTCTCAGTGTACCCCCTATGAGGAAGGTGTGGAGGGTGTCAACATGAAAATGGGCCTTCTCCATGGGGGCCCACTGCTTATGGAGCACTCTCCCCAGGGAGGAACACCAGGTGCCATTATGACTTATCTTTAGACCAAAAAATTCTTTTCTGCCAGGCCTTTGGCTAATTATCTGTGACATGCTTCTGTTTTAGTCCTGCTTTTAAAATTATGAATGAGGTTTAGATTCTATTCTGTATTAGCTTTTATGCTGGTTTAAATGTACGTGTTACTTTGGGTTTGTAAGTAATAATAATAATAATAATTTATTATTTATACCCCGCCCATCTGGCCGGGTTCCCCCAGCCACTCTGAGTTGCTTCTTGTAAAACAGGTATGCAATTTAATAAATTTATTTGTTAATGATTTACTGGGAGTAATTGTCACGAATAAAACAAATTATTCATGACCAATCCAAGAACAGATTGTTCTATGGCATCTTATGGTTCTGTCAGCCCACTTCTGCCATTTGGGCAGAGGCCCAGTTGGGACAGGGGTATGGAACCTATAGCCCAGGGGTTGCTAACCTTTTAGAACCAGTAGGCACATTTTTGAATTTTAAGAGAGTGCTGGGATGCCAGTCACAAAATGGCTGCCATGAGAAGTGTGTCATAACACAAAAATGCAGAGATATCTACCCCCAATGAGATTATGCTCACCATGGGAAGTCCTAACTGTGCAGATCACACACTATTGATTTTACACACACACTGATGCTGTCTGATAGCAAGAAGGAGCATTCCTCAGTACCTCAGCACCTATCTGTGGAAGCTTCCCATGTGTTGGAACCCTGTTTTAATGCACAGGTAGTGTTTATGTATAGTAAAGGCCCCTTGCTTTATTTGGCTAAACTGGCAATGGTGGTGCTGGGAGGCAGCTAGTCTGCTCTGATAATATAAGTGGATCCACAGTTGAACTCAGATGTTTCCACCAAATATTTTTCAGGGGGAGCTCAAAGATACAAATTCTCTGAAAAGTGAGAAGACAATTATTTTCTGAGAAAGCCCTGTTGTGCCCCACTTACCTTCTGCTCTCTACTCCCCCCCCATATGCTCCGTGATGTTGGAAACCCATTGGGAATGGTATGTGGTAGGTTATAGAAAGCTGTGGATTTGGTGGAAATGACCCTTTCCTTAATGTGAACAGTAGAGCAATTAGAGGTTGAAGCTAATGTTTTCCATAGTACTTGCTAGCAAATAACATTAGCTGGTTTGGAGCCAATGTGTGTGTTCCTGTGCGGTAAAATGTAAGGTGGTAGTTTCCTTCACTTGATGTATAACATATTTTGTTATTTTTAAATTAGTAAAAAAAAACACAACTTTATATTTGCCCTTGAATTTAATCTCAGCTTTCTCTCCCTCCCTCCCTACCTCCTTCTCTTTTTATGGTAGCTAAATGCATCCATTAACTTTTGAAAGAAAGCATTTTCAACAGTTCAGTATCGAGGGATTTTTTTTTAAAAAAACAACAACTACAACAACATTCCACTTCTTTAATAAATTATACAATCTATAGAAAGGATGACATATTCACTTATATAGTACTACCTGATGTGAATAATCAATGGCAGCACACAACTATGCTTCTTTCACCATTCCCCTAATCAAATTATTTTAGGTCTGAGCCCTTTCCATAATTTAGTCATTAATGCCTAAAACCCACCATGTATAAAATTGCCCTATTAAGAAGGAGTAGTTTAAATTGCCTTTTAAAGTGTATTTCTTCCGTCTTGTTTGCAAAATTAATTCTTAGAAAAATAGGAGTAAGGGATGTGAAATCATTATTTGGGCATATGAGTTGGAATCAATTCATTGCTTCAGGTTTTTTTAAAAAAATTCCTCTTGTTGTAAAGCTTTCAAACACCAAAAGCTTCTGCAACTGCTCCCCACCCCCCAGTGAAAGTTCTATTTTACCTCAAAAGTGATGATCGTTTGCAGTGATTTCTTCCTATTTAATAGAGCTTAGCATTTTGTACTTCCCTCTTGAACAAAGTGTTAAATCTTCTCCTCTGAGCGTGGCAATCTTTTGTAGGCATGAAGGTCATTAATTTTAATTAAATGGAACTTTTTTCTTACACTTGCTAGAAAATGAGGATTAGTCTCAACAAGTTTCATTAAATAAACAGAGCAAATTAACATTTATAATACATCTCCAAAGCGATCTGAAATGGTCTCATCAAAAGCCTATTAGCTGGATGGTGGAGAGCTGCCTGCATGGGATACCATAATATTTATTCCAGTGAAAAGGACAGAAAGCTCTTGGGTGTGAAATAAATTGTGATAGTCGATCTACAGTTATCCTCCTCTTATCAGCTGAGATTTGGAGTTTAACAGCAAGAACTTTAGAAACAAGGGGTCGGTTCAACAAACTCCTCAACCTGACAGGTCAAATGCCTGCTAAAACAGAAATATCTTAACTAGGCAGTGGGAAATGCCAATATAATGATGTAGGGATTGACAAATCAGTCAGTTTCTCTTAGTTGTTCATTCTTCCAGTCTTATGTCTTCCTGAAAACACACCAGCATTTTTGTGTAGATTCCCCTTTAATGTATACTTTTCTGTATGCAATTTTGCTAATATACAGATTTTTGAAAAAAGAAATTTCCCCATATAGAATGCATTTTCTGCATGTAGTTTTCATGAATATATTCATTGTCATGCATATTTTACCCCAGTATATGTGTTTTTGTACACACTGTGTGGGCTGAAGAACTGCATTGCAAAATTCAGATGAGTGCCATTTCCAAAGGATGGCTCTGTTTTGGTTCACATATTGTTTCAGAAAGTGCAGATTAGATAGATTCACTTTTAAATATGAACTGAATCTAATTCCCCCCACATTTCTAATCAGAAGAAGACACATGATACTCCTTTGATGTCATGGGATGCATGCAGAATACATGCAATTTCTGATCATGAAATGTTATCTGTGTGATAAATTAGGCTTGTGTGATATTTATTTTATTTCCATTTATAGACATTATTATCTGAAGATCTCAAAATGGTTTGCAATAGATAAAAATACATAAATATCTAATAAGTATGAGAGAGAGAGAGAGAGAGAGAGAGAGAGAGAGAGAGAGAGAGAGAGAGAGAGGGAGAGAGAGAGAGATTGTTTGTGTAGTCTCCATAATCAGGACTAACAGGATATGGCTGGCTTCTCATGGTAAGCAAAAGTTTGTTGGAGATGGTTGCCTCTCTAAGTCTGTGTTATGCCACACTCCCCATGGCAGCCATTTTGTGACTGACACCTCAGCACTCTCTCAAAATTCAATATGTGCCCACTAGTCCAGAAAAATTGGAGACCACTGCCATAGACAAATGCCTTTTCAGTATAAATAAAGCGAGGGAACATTGCAAGGTATTATAATGTAAAATTTCAATGAACAGAACAGATTCTTCATACAACTACTCACCCAATTTCATTTACCGGTACCATCCATTCCATACAACCACTATAATAACTTGCTACCTCTAACATCTCTATCAACATGTTCAACAAGATTAAAACCCGTATACAGAAGGATTGCAGCTAAGCATATATGACTAAAATACACTTCCCATTGCTGAAGGACTAATGGGTTCATTCCCCACACTCACTGGGATATCTAATACTCCTCTCCCCTCTTTCACCTGAGAGTGAAGTGTTTGTATAAATCTGTATCCACCCATCCACTCCCAAACTACATAATCGTAACATGCATAACGTGTCAATGTGCCTTTGAATTTTTTTAATTGAATTTCTTTTGTTGCCATAGCTGTCTTTCATCAAGTGCAAATTCATCAGTCTCATTTCATTTAATATATTATGGCCATTTGTATTCTGCTGCTAAAACTTTTATGAAAGGATAGGTAATGGGGTTCACAAAGGATGGGCAGAAAGGCAGTTGCAACAAATAGTTCCTCCTAATTTTATTCTCTCTCTCTCTCTCTCTCTCTCTCTCTCTCTCTCTCTCTCTGCTTTGGACGATTGCATTTGCATTCTGTAATGCTCTCCCACTCTAAGTGCTTGTCTAATTTGTTTTTGGAGCCTATTCCTTGTTGCAGTTTCTTTTATTGCCTTATTGCCATGCTTAATTACCCTCTGTATAAATGCTGAGAATGCCTAACACCATCTTGGCAATGTCAAGTGAACATCAGCATCTGAAAGGTCACTACGGAGAAGCATATAATATGCAGTATTCGCTAAAGGAGTGCAAATACGCCCTGAAATGAAAACTTTGCACAGATTGTCCAACCTGGAGTCAAAAAGGCTTAAGATGATCGACTCCATGGAGCTTAAGTATCCCCACAGCTCTCTTGGATCATCACCAATATATTTTGTTTTAAAAAAACAGCCAATGCACTCACTTTTCATATTGAATGTAGATTCTTGGGATGGGAACAGGAAGCATACCTAAAAGATTTATAGGACAGCCTTTGGAGGATTGTACTTGTGAACAGGAAGCTAGAATTCTCCTGCAACCAATTAGAAGTTGCTTCAAACCATCACTCAGTTATTATTTAAACTTTGCCCAAAATCTCTTACAAGAAATTGTGGGAGGGAAAGTTGTTGTTGTTGTTGTTGTTGTTGTTGTTGTTGTTTTGTGAAATTCTCGCCAATTTTCCATGCAGTGATTTGTTGCTCTTACCTTAGTTTTGAAGTGATCAAAGGGAGTTTGTGAATGTTCTTTCATTCATTCTACAAATAAATTTATTGGGTGGTCTGTCATCTGCAGTCTTCTCAGGTAGCCATGGTTTCTGAAAATACCATGATGTCATTGGCTGGGCTTTTATGCACTGGCATTTTTTCCCTCAGTGTCCATCCATCCCTGCTTTACTCAAACTTCTGCCATTGTTTGAAGCCACCACTTTATTCCTCTTCACACAGAGAAAGACCTTCCCTCCCCGCAAATCTTCTCTTACCATCACCACCCCAAGTCTTTTACTATAGACATGAGTTCTCTACTTCCTCCCCTTCCTCTGCCCCTGGCTTTAGAACCTTAGGAAAGAGCCAATCAAAGCAGAGTGATGGTGAGCTAGTGCAAGTATAGCAAAGAGCAATCATTTAGAGAAGAGGATGGCTTCCAAAATATAGAGAAACTCAGGTGCTGAAGGTCAGGGTAAAGAAGTGCATTTTCAGCATGTGGCAAAAATTACATAATGAAAGTGCCACTCTGTGTGGAGGAAATTTCACTGGTTGGTATTATTTTCTGAATGTGCATTGTGTTGCACATTCTCAGAACACATGAAATATATGTGTATAATAGCAACTACCAAGACCTCATAACTGCAGACGTTCCACCTCATGTTAAATATATTTCATGACAGGCCCTCTTTCATTGAATGCCCAAAGTGCAAAGTCAGTACTAAGGGCAACCAGGACACCTCGGTTTCCCACTGGACGTAATTCCACACAAGTTAATTGTGATGAAGCCCCATTGAACGTAATGGAATGTACCATTAGTCGCAAGTAGCTTAGTTCTCTTGGATTTTCAGTGAGGCAAATTTGCAATTCACTGTGGCTGGATTAGGCCGAGCATCATCATAGGGAAAGCAACAGATTGATCGCATTCCAAACCTGGATTACAGCCTGTAAATTTAAAACCAAAAGCACTTAATGTTCTAAAACTATGCACGTAGATAGGGGATTTCATTCAAGTTTCTCTTCCTAGGGATGAATATATATTAGTTGTCAAACATGCACTTATTTCAATTTTCTAGAGAATAACTTGTTTAAATATTTGTGTTCTCATTGCCTTCTGATTTAACTTTGATTCGTTTGATTAGCAGCTAACAGCCCTACTGGTGCATGCATGATAAGGAGGAAGAGGCTATTGTTTTACATGTAAAAAACAAATCAGACACCCTCCTGGTGCTACGAGGATCTTGTTCAGCATATTAATCTCACTGGTCATGTTTAAAGAAGCTGTAGCAGCAATTCTACAAATCCCAAAACTTAAAAGCAGGCATTCAAATGCCAAACATTACTTGTTCTGCTTTGTAGCATTTCTAGTCTGATCAATTATGACACAGTTTAATGTTGTTCTGCATCACAATGCTGTTATTTTTGGTTTGTTGAGAGCAGATTCCTGCAACCTGAGTTTATACAACCCCATTCCTTCTCCCACACTCAGAATTACCCTATAGTTTATTCCTGGAAGGGGTTTGTGTGTGAGAGAGACAAATCTGTCAACAAGTAGAGGGGTACATGTGGAGAGAGAAACAAATCTGTCAGAATCTTAGCCAGGAGGGACATCAGAATAAAGCAAATATCTATGTTATCTGTGTTCTACCTTCTCCTGTGGGATAGTTTCTGAATCATTGAACTGGCTAGCAGAGGAAGACATATGGATGCTGTAGCTTAATATTTCTCTCTTGGCAGGACATTTTCTAACTGGTATCATTTGTCTTGGTGATATCTTGAACGATCTATAGATTCCCAACCTTATTGCCTCCTCATACCGATGTAATTTGCTCTTGAATTCCTTTTTTATGTCTGTTTTATTTATTTCTGCTAAATAATTTGACCCTGTCCTTCATTTACTCAGGCGCATTGTGCATGCAAAACCCGATGGAGTGTTGGGCAGGGATCCAGCCAGTTGCCAATGACTCCAAAAACATCAACTGCTCTGCCTTTTCTTGGTTCTTTTCTGGCACAAATATGCTCCATGCCTCCTAGGACCCACAATACCATAAAGATCAGGATAACTCCATGCTTGTTGAAACTTCATCACTTCCGCTCATATTGCAACAACTGATGCCTCAGTGTGGCTGCCAAAAGAGCAGAAGATCATATTCAGATGAGCTCACAAATATTGTGCAGAGGAGGAAGGACAAGAAGGAAACTGGTGAAATCTGGGTGGGAGGGGGAAATAAAAACAAATCCCACTAACTCTCATCACCTGATACTAGGTGGCAAAGTCCAGCAGGACTACATTTGTACTTGTTTGCTCTCCCTGTTCTATTGCTAGAAAAAACAAACACAAAAAACCAGCTCGACAAAGTGCAGCAAAAGGCATGAAACCAAAGGACAAACTACTTACCATAATAGTTTCCATATTTTAAACATTTTAAATTCACTCTTTCTCAGAAGAACTGAGCCTCCACATACAGAAGAACAAATAACACATTTAAAAATAATGATGATAGTACCTTTGGGCAAAATTGACTGGGAAAGCAATTTCCCTTCCTTTGCAGTTGCTTGGTAAGGTGAACTAGGCTCCCAAATCACACTGTGTTTTCTCCCACTGCATATTGTACAACAGAGAATCAGTGACAGTTGTAACTCAGGCGTATGGTTTTGTTCTCATTAGTTAGGTAGTGATAGGGTTGTAGAGAATGTTGTTTGATTGTCCTTAACTTCACCTTTCCTTTCAAGTCTGTTTGGAGTGAAGAGTTGTGTTTGAGTGGACACAGATTAATAATAATTTTTAAGAGAGCAATTGTGTTTTTTAAAGAAGTCCAACAGGAAGCATGCAGGTAAGGAGTACTTTTATCAGTGTTATGGTAGCCATCTTCAAAGATGGGGCAAGCTTGTTTTCTGCTGCTCCAGAGGATAGGATCCAAACCAATGGATTCAAATTACAATAAAGATTTTGCCTAAACATTGGGGAGAACTGTCTGACAGGAAAATCAGTTTGATAATGGAATGGACTACCTCGGAAGGTGGTTGCCTCTCCACCAGAGATTTTTAAATAGAGGTTGAATGGCCTATGTTAGATTACCCTTGAGATCCCTTCCAACCCTACAGTTCTATGATTCTTTGTGAAAAATGTCTCACACCATAATTTTTAGGTTCCAGTGGGCCTTTTCTTCTCTGAAGAAGAGCAGCTATCATTTCCCCCCTGAATACCAGGATGTGGGGTAGAAGGAATAATGCTTCTGAAATACTGGGTTTTGGTGGCAGAAAATGGTAAGCTGGCACACAGCTTCAGCCCCTGTTTTGTCCTCTACCTTCACCAGGTATCATGAGGCTTAGCCTGAACTCAAACCACTGTGTGTTTAAGTGAAGGTGTGATTTCTATTTAGGGATTTGATGAGATGGTGTCAGTGCAATGGCCTGCCACTGATAATCTTGAATTATCAGTGAAGGGAGTTCAGTAAGAAGGTGCATGCCATTGAATTCTGAACATTTGTCTTAATATGAGTAGTATGCATACAGATATTTAAAGGTGCCACCATTCGTGTGAGCAAAGTAATAGGAAAATCCCGGAACATCGTATGCAGATAGCTTTGTATAAATACCCTTGGTATTGATGCCAAGTGTTTCAGATCTGACAACTAAAATAGGCTGTGGGAGCCATTGTCTAATAAACCTGAGAGGAGGAGCTAGTGGTCACTTTCCAGAGGGTGGGGTACTTCTGGGCCTGGTTGTCTAACCCGTGTAGCCAATCTACCATATTATTTTTCTGTTACTACCCCCCTTGCTTCTCTGTGCTTGAAATGAATTAAACACTGAGCTGGTAAGTAGGAGTAAATTCACTCCATGGCTGTCTGCACATACCGTGGGTGTAATTTAACAGTGATGCATCAGGGCCTTTCAAAGTGGCATCTCACTTAGTCAGAAAAAAAATGGAGGAGATAGGAAGGCAGAGGTCTGGCGAAGTGTGTCAAGGTGCTTTATAGAGCCAACAAAATCTATAAAACAAAAGAGCCTGACAGCTAGAAGAAATGGACTGCCTAGAGCAGCACTCTTTCTGCTCATGTGATTCAGTGCACCTCTTCCAAAAATATATTAGGGCTGAAATTTGAAAGATGCACAAAGAAGCAGCTGTTTTTCCGGGAGGCAGCCGCTGTGTTTATTTCACTATTTTTAATAATGGGAGACCAAGTGTTTCTGACATCGATTGCTTGATGAGCCATTAATTCTTCCATCCAACAAACAAACAAATAAACAGAAGCCATACATTCCAAGCTAGGGCAACATCCATGACCTGTCTGTACATTAAAAGCTGCTATGTGGAGGCACAAGACTGAATCACACCATAGTTCTGTCTATCTACTGTTACTCAAGCTAGCATTTTGTTAAGAGGGTAGCAGAGGAATCCAAGTCACCCTTGCGCCACCAGGCTGGTTGCTTTTCTGTTGAACTGGACAGAGGTGTCCCTCTGCCAAGCCCTGCCATCCTCCCATTGGACGCTGCCTGCAGAGTGACGCCAGTGTGCCTTCACTACCACAAAGATCCCATTTCCAGCTGCCAAGTGTGGGGGTGGAAGCATCTCTGGCAGTATCCCCATCAGCACCAGCCAGTGGAAAGCCATGAAATGGAGCTTTCCAAGAGCTTTGTTGGCCCAGGATCCATTGGACCTTGAGCCAGTCCTGCTGCTCTCATGTGATGGCACTGGATCCTATCTGAGACCAATTACTGCATGAGCTCCAGGCTAGCATAATAATCTGTTTGCCCTGGGTGTGGCAGGGCTGTGGATGTGGAGGTGCCCCCACCATTCTGTTAAGGCTGGCCAGGCAGCAGAGGCATTTAGGGTTACAGTTCAAGGAACTAATAACCCATGACAAATGGTTTTCACTTTCCAACATACACCCACTGCAGTAAAAATAAAATAGAATAAGAATCAGAAAGCTGAGTTTGATCTCCCTGCGTTTTAGGTCACTAGAAATGGTTGGAAGGAAGACACTCCACAATCTGGGAGGAAATAAAAACCATGTCTACTTCTTGATCAGTGTGGTTTGTGCCACTTCATGGCATCCATCTCAAAAGATACATTCTCTCTGTGTGTCGGTGTGTGTGTGGATATCTAGCTGTGAAAAAAAAAGGTCATGTAAAGCATTCAAAAGGAGACGGTATGTTGGCAACCTAAAATTGTCTCCTTGACAACAACCCACATTAAAAATGAGCAAATAATTATTACTGTAGCTCATCCGTTTCTTTATCACTGTCAAATATTTATGTACAGAGAGGACAGAAAGCTGTATTCTGGGATAACATGTCATTTGAAGAGGTTCTGTGGGTACCACCAAATTCCTCTTATGCAAAGCCTCCCCCACCAGAAAAACTTTCAAAGTGTTACAAGAATATAAAACAATAAAAAATACAACCACACAATAAAAACAAATATAAAAGCAGCAGATTTTTTTTAAAAGCAGTATATATAGTATAGCTATCAGCCTGGGTAAATCTTTTATCTTTTATATGTCTTTAGCTTTTTGTATTTTATCTGTGTTGCTTTAATTTGTGCAATTCGCTTTGGTCTGGGAAAAGGAGAGATAATATATATATATATATATATATATATATATATATATATATATATATATATACTCTGTGTGTGTGTGTGTGTGTGTGTGTGTGTGTGTGTGTGTGTGTGTACACAACTACCAACAACACAGAAAAGAACTGAAAAGAACTTCACTGGGCTCTGAAATGGCATTAAGGTAGGTTCTAAGGCAATATTCCACAAATAGGACATTACTACCAAGAAGGACCTCTCCCCACTTGCCATCCACCACATCTCCAAGAGCGGTGGACAACTGAAGGAGGGCATTCAAAGTTGGTCTCAGTATTTACTAAGAAGGCTCATATTGGGAGAAGAGGTTCTATCTAGTCCCAAACCATGAAAGGTCTTAAAGCTAAGCTCTAGAACTCAGAGAAGGATCAAGAGAGGGGAAAATACATGCCCAATTTCCCCCCTGCTAGGAATGGAGGCGGAGAGCATTTTAAGCCAATCTATACAGTGGTCCAATAACTTACACATAATGCATGCAATGCTATTTTTCTAGGAAAAGAGGTGCTGGAACTCACCATGAACACCTCTCTTATTCTCTTCTAATGACAATACAGTGATACCTCGGGTTTATGAAAACAATTGGTTCTGGAAGTCTGTTCATAAACTGAAGCGTTCATAAACTGAAGCAAACTTTCCCATTGAAAGTAATGGAAAGTGAATTAATACGTTCCAGATGGGTCCGCGGCATTCGTAAACTGAAAATTCATAAACTGAGGTGTTCATAAACCGAGGTTCCACTGTAGCATTCACCTGAGAGGTGCCAGTCCTGGAAAGCTTCTGGCTGAAAACAAAGCCCTGCTTACATGATTGCAGCTTAGGGTGGATGGCAGAAGATAGATGATGATAAGATAGATAGATAGATAGATAGATAGAGAGAGAGAGAGAGAGAGAGAGAGAGAGATAGATAGATGATAGATGAGTGGGGTGCTGAATAAGAAGGGGTCATCTAAGATATCACACAACCTTCCTAGAGTAAGTAAGTTGGAGGGCAATACCTGCTCCAAACAATCCATTATAGAGTTCAGGTACTGACTCAGCACTTTGCCTTAGTTCGCTGGTTTGCAAATGTTCCTGCCAAGTTTTTGCCCCCTCTGCTACTGGCTGTTGTGCCATGGAGAGCAATATGTGGGTACACACCCAAGCTGTCCTGCTTCTGTGCTATCTCCCAGGCATTTGCTGGAGTATGATGGTTTTTACTGCTTATTGAATATATATTTTTGCTGCTGATTTATTGGTTGGCTTTCGTGGGTTATTGTCTGATTTTATAGTGATTTATTGTTCTTTTTTTATTTTATGACATGCTTTATGCTCTTAAAATTTTCTAAGTCGCTTGGAAACTCTAATAAATTAAATACACATAATACATTGCCATCATCTACCCTCAGCATGTAAGGGCTGCTCTGTGTCCTTTTAGATGTAAGGACGGATTATACTCTTTAGACATGGTTGGCGTTGTTTCTTCAGTTTCATAAACTTGAAAAACACACACGCCATATTTAAATAGAAATGGAAGGGTTCTTGTAATAAATATAGTTCACCCCTTGCCCCAGGCTGAATCACTCAGACAGCAGCTCTCCCCCAGCCTCATAAGCATTGCTTGCAGCTGTGAAAAAGACAGATTTCACGCTAGGGACCCTTAGGGAGAGAATTGAAAATAAAACTGCCAATATAATGCCATTACTGTATACAAACCTATGGTGTGACTGCATTTGCAATACTGCATGCAGTTCTGGATGCCTCACCTCAAAAAGGATATTGTTTATAAAATTTATAAAATTATGGAGAAAGTGGATAGATAAAAGTTTTTATTCCCCTCTCAGAACACTAAAATTCATGGACATCTAATGAACTTAATGGTTAAACTATGGAATTTGCTCCTACAGGAGGCTGTGATGTCCACCAGCTTGGATGGCTTTGGAAGTGGATTAGACAGATTCATGGAGGAGAAGGCCATCAATGGCTATGCTCTGTCTTTATTGTCGGAGGTAGTACTACCAGCTGAATACCAGTTGATGGAAACTACAGATGGGGGAGAGTGCTGTTTTGCTCAGGTCCTGTTTACAGGTTTACTGGACTAGATGGGCCATTAGTCGGATCCAGCAGACTCTTCTTACGTTCTTAATCTGGACCAAAAGTGTGCTGTAAGCAAAGAGCAGATTGACTCTAAGCAATGGTTTCTGCAGGGTGCATCGTTCCAGAAGATCTGAACAAGTAGGTCAAGGCACAAGGTAGGCAAAACCAGCCAACTGAAATTCAGTCTCAGTGAAAGTAGAATCCACCCACCAACATTTCCCAAGGAAACAAGTTGAGGGGGTTGAAATGCTACATAATGCAACCATGTCTCTAATTGTGCCAGTCTGTAATTTCATTGGGATATACTTGTGCTTAGAACTGAGATACAGTGGTACCTCGACTTACGAATAACTCTACTTACGAATGTTTCTACTTACGAAAAGAGCTCCGTCCACCATCTTGTATACGGTTTAGATAGGATTTTTTCGACTTACGAATTTTTAGATAGGGTTGCTTCGACTTACGAATTTTTTCTCCCAATGCCTTCCTATGGGATTCGACTTACATTTTTTTCGACTTACGAATGTGCGTTCGGAACGCATTAAATTCGTAAGTCGAGGTACCACTGTACTAGATTTCTCAGACTAATAATAACAGGGAGAGATTTATTCCACTGAAGCAAAGGACCTAACCCACAAATATGTGAATGGCTGCACCGATAATCAATTTAGAGTGGCAAAAGATAAAATAGACCTTGGCAGTCTCCATGCTATGTTCATTTATGAAGCACGGGAAATTGAGGATGAAATTCCCATTCATGTTACAAACTGTTATATAAGTGGAATGAAAACAATCTATGCTTGTTTCTGAGGAGGTAGAACAGGCCATGATAAAGGTTGACACCAACCTTTAGGAATCAGCTCTATCTATGGAGACTTTGGTGGTAGTAATGGCTGGACTATGTCTTCCCAGCATAGGATGGGAAACCAGCTCCAAGCCTATCTAGAGAGATTAGACAAAGTCTTGGCAACTCATACACTGAGGACACCCAGACTATACTATTGCAATGTGATCCCTGCATGGCACCACATGATCACTGGGGTCCCTTCCAACCTTTACAATTCAATGATTCTAGTATTCTACATGGGGCTGCCTTTTAAGGTGGTTTAGGAACTTCAACTAATGCAAAATACAGCCGTGTAGATGTTTGTGGGGGCCAATTGAACTCTGGAATAGAGCTGATCGAACTGATACTGAGGAAATTACCCGGTAGATCAGACGAGGTTTACACCAGACATCTCCTAGCCGACAAAGATCCGGAGATCACCAGGCCCGTTGCAAAGTTTTGTCTCATCGCGACAAGAATAAGACGAGCAGTGGTGTCATCAACGAGATCAAATTTTAATCCCTGAAGGAAAGATAATAGATAGCAGAGATCTAGTAAATTAATATTTTAAAATCTAAAAGGCTAAAATTCAATTTTAAATGTAAGCATCAATTCTGTGAATTGGATTGCAATCTTCAGTGCCATACTTGCTACAATCTGTTCTTTGGTCTTTGACCGTAAAAAAGATATTTGATTTGGGGCCAATTGAACAGAACATGTCGCACTGATATTGTAGTTTCCATGCCCAATTTAACTAGCCTATACATTGGTTTTCAAGCTGCTTTAAACTTGTTCATTACAATGCATAGTGAAAATTTACACTATTAGATGTTATAAATTTGGTGACTGGAGTCTGCATGCCAATATAGCTCTACCAAAGAGGTGTCACACCTTTGCTCAGGATGGCAGTGAAATGTTAGCACTAGAAACCTCACTAGGATGCAACTATGTATCACTTGCTCAGACATTTTGGCCATTATGGTGCTGTTGGTTTTTTCCTCTAAAGGAAAAGGTGCAGTACGCCTCATTGACATTACCCATACCCACCCCCCTTTTCAAATTTCACATTTGCAGAAGAATTTATTACTTTGATACTGTATATGACACCTTGCATTTTTCCATTTGTAAGTTGTGCAAGCAACTTCACTACCATGGTTGGCAAAGTTGATGTCAACTTTGCAAGTGGGGGGGGAGCAGGGGTGCCTACTTCAATTTTATTCAAAGTTGTCAGAGCAAATTAAGCCAAGGTGCAATTGTCAAAGATAATTAAACAGAATAGAAAAATTCCCTCCAAGAGTGTGGACTCAACATGTGAGCATTTGTCAAAAGAAATGAAGACTTGAACTTGATCTACAGATTAGATACTGCTACTGTAGAAATCAGCTAATCTACTTTTTCGATAACTGAATTAGCTGAGCAGCCCCATGTTAATTTAAGTCAGCGAAAAACAATACTCTTATTTAGCTGAACTTCTAATTATCCAAAAGCTTTTAATCTTTAATGTCACCTTGTTAACTACTGTAGGTTCTTCTACACACACACACACACACACACACACACACACACACACACACACACACCATTTCCCCCCTATTTCTTCTCCCCTGATCCCAGCATATAAAGTCTACATGTGTAATTCATGAGTGCAGGTAGGACGTTCTTGCTAGTCTACTGCAGCAGACTGGTGGGGGATATTAAGTGTTTTTTTCTGGGGGTACGCAGGGTTACGCATACCCCTAAACATTTTGTGAATTTAAGTTTGGCCTCACTGAGGGGCAGTATTTCAATAGGAGTAGGAAAGTGAGAGTACCCCTAAACATTTTTTAAAGAAAAAAAGCACTGCGGGATATTACTGAGTATGGTCAGATGTGTAAATGAATCTTTCAGAGTGTGAAGAATGCCTCTGTGTTAGTAGTTAATACCGATTGCATATTTATTTTAATTATACTGTATTGGCTCAAATGTAAGCCACATCCCCCCCCCCCGTAATTCTGATTGTGAAAAGTTAAAGTGTGGCTTATATTTGTGACCTTACGCCGCTGGCAAAGTGGCACGGCTCACCCCCCCCCCCCCAGAAATCAGCCCGGGAGCATGGGGCAATGGCATGCAGCCCACCTGCCCACCGCTCCAAAGCCTCCCTTGAGCCACCAGAGGGAAGGGGGAAGAGGGAGAAGGCCATAGGCAAAGTGGCACGACTCCCGCCCCCAACAGCAGCCCAGGAGCACAGGGCAAATGGCGCCTGTCCCATCTGAGGCTCCCCAGCCTCCCCCAAGCTGCCAAATTTTAAAGGTGCTTATTTGCAGGTGCAGCTTATATTCGGGCCAATATGGTACTACAGTGGAACCTCGGTTTATGAACACCCCGGTTTATGAATTTTCGGTTTACGAACGCTGCGGACCCATCTGGAACGGATTAATTCACTTGCCATTACTTTCAATGGGAAAGTTTGCTTCAGTTTATGAACGCTTCAGTTTATGAACAGACTTCCGGAACCAATTACACCCATGCTTCAGTTTATGAACGCTTCAGTTTAAGTACTCCGCGGACCCGTCTGGAACGGATCAATCCACTTTCCATTACTTTCAATGGGAAAGTTCGCTTCAGTTTATGAACGCTTTAGTTTAAGTACTCCGCGGACCGTCTGGAACAGATTTATCCACTTTCCATTACTTTCAATGGGAAAGTTCGCTTCAGTTTATGAACGCTTCAGTTTGTGAACAGACTTCCGGAACCAATTGTTTTCATAAACCGAGGTACCACTGTATGTCATTTCACATTTGCTGTGCTAGTATTAACAATTTAATTACAAAATAAATGTGCAAATCCATATGAACACAGAAGAGCCACAACAGAACATACCCCACTACAAATTAACTCTCATTGAAGTAGAACCCAAATTCACACAACAACAACAACAACAACAACAACAACAACAACAACAACAACTTTTATTTGTATCCCGCCTTCCCCGGCTGAGACCGGGCTCAGGGCAGCCAACATCAAATAATGTATGCATGTGAATGATTGCTCTGGATTTTGAATCAATGGCACAGGGCTAAGGCTTTAGCTCAGGGGTGGGAAACTTCAGGCCTGGGGGCCAAATACAAAGCCTTTCATATCTGGCCCTTGGAACTCCCCCCAGGCCACACTAGCCCTACTTCACCCACCATGTGCTTTTGCCAGGGTGTGTTCTTGAACTCTGATAAAGCTTCTTGCTTGCATAGCTGCCAAGTTTTCGCTTTTCTCGTGAGGAAGCCTATTCAGCATAAGGGAAAATCCCTGTAAAAAAGGGATAACTTGGCAGCTATGCTTGCTTGTCTGGACAAAGGGTATAGAGAGGGGTGTGCTAGTGGGCATAGAACCCAGCCCACTATACAAAGGTAAAATTAACATTCATTGCTCCTCCCATTTTTGCCTCTGGTCCTACCCCCCACTGGCCCTTGGACGTTTTGCAAGAAGGGAATGGTTCTTCACTCTTGGTCTAGAAATGACATTAGTCTACGCTGGATCACTACAGTAGGGCAGGCTGACCACTCAAGAATTTTATGTTTTTGACCTGGATTCCTGTTTGTTTGTTTGTTTGTTTTAGCTGTTTAAGGCCTGACTTTATGTATGCTTACTTTTTTTCCTTTTCATTGTTTATCATTCGCCTCTTGGAAAATGTCTCCTTGTGCCTACAAGCTGCATTGGGGTGTCTTCTTCAATCAATAATGAATTACTGCAGCAATTTTACTCTGCATCGGCTGTTGCATTCACCAGGAACTATAAAGTCATTATAGACTTCCATCAACAAGGACGCTACACCTGTCTTCTAAAAAGCACTTAATAGCCTTTTGCATCCGAGGAGCAAACATTAATACAAAGAACCAACGAAACACTCGTCTGAGTGAATTGCTACTTGAATGGCTTTCCCATTCCCCACACCAGTGCTTTCCTGACTCCTAATGATGCATGTCTCCTCCAAGCAGGACAGATGTGTGCTTGTTGCTGGCTGCGTTCGTTTTCTTCTGGGTGGGGAGTTTGTGCACTGCAGAAACTTGCTGATGTTTCATATGCTGATGCAATCTAAATCACCCAGAGCCACTTCTTACAGTCTTTTATTTGTGTCCCCCCCCCCAAAAAAAATACTGGTAATTTTTTGAATGGAGGTATTCAATGGCACAAGGAGCATCTATTGAGCTTGAATGTTACATGTAAAGTCTGGATACACTCAGGGTGTTTGTTTGTGTGTGGGACTGGCAGGGCTTTGATGAGTGTGCGGCAGAGGCAGGGAGACAGATGCCGATCCAGGGAGGGGGGAGGTAGATGCTGACTCAGGGGAGGGTCCAGTGATTTATCAGATTTTGGGCAGATGAGGCAGGAGCCAGGGCTGGAGGAAAGGGAAGAGTCTGAGCAGTCACAGATGGAGTAGGGGGTGCAGGACATGTTGCAAACAGAGGGAGAGGGTGTTCAGGCAAGGAACAGGACAGTCAGACCCCCACTGTCCCCTGCCTCACTGTTTCCTAGAACCAAGAATGGCTTGAAGAGGGATGAGCAGTGGCAACTTCCATGTAGCAGAAGTCTCATGTTGCATGCTTGCAGGGTCGTCTTTAGCAGATGCGCAATCCCCACAGAGGCTTGGGTGTGAAGTTGTGCCCCTCTCAAGTAGGGTTGCCAGACTCAATAGAGGACAGGACTTCTGTGCCTTTAATTGCCCTGCTCTATTTTGAGTCTGGAAACCTTAAAGAGAAACCAGCAGACCTTTTGTTTAATTTCCAAGGAGCAGAGCACAGCTTCCCTCCCAAGCCTCCATGATGTTACCTAGAGATTGTTGGGTGGCAATCTCATCATCCCTGATCATTGGTGTAAGAGTTGATGTGGCTACTCTTGAGTAACGACCCTCCACATGCTTGTCTTTAAGATGCTTTTATTAGTGCACATTATTTACAGTGTAACGAGCTGCTGGTTTCATGTCTGCTCACTCCGAATCAGATTCCTGCACTGGCGATCGCCGGGTTCTAGACCAACATAAAAGCCTCGGAACTGTGAAGCGTCTCCCTTTTCTCCGCCTCCTCAATTCCGGTGTCAGGGGGAATGGCCTGCGGACTGACTGACTCCTGTCCCCTCTTTCTCCCTCCCTCTCTTCCTGCCTATAGAGCAAGGGCTCTTGGATGCTGCTCGAGGGCTGGCACTACCCTTCCGTTTCCTGGCTCTGCCCATCAGACCCTTCGCTCCCGTTGCTGCTCGGAGACGAGCTGCTCCTGATGAGGGGAGGCTGCTCTCCGTAAGCCTTCCCCCTTACATCCGGCTATGCTAACTGATACTGATAGGAATTGGGAGTCCGATCACATATGACAGGCTGTAAGTCCCCGCCCCCCAATAAGAAGGAAAAACTCCCAAGAAGTAGGTGTGGGATGTGAGGTGTGAATACAAAGACATGAAATTGGCCTCTGGTGACTGTCTTCAAGAAAGTCATAATGAGTTATTTTATTTTTATTTATTTTTGCTTTTGCATAGATGCCATTTAAAAAGGATTAGACAAATACATGGATCATAAGCCTGTCAGATGTAATTGCAAAGAAAAGAAAAAGAATTCTGCACATGTGCATGATATCTCTTCCTGCTCTAACAAACAAGAGGGAGAACAGCCACCATAGTACTCTGCTTGTGAACTTCCCTGGGGCAATTGGATGGCTATTGCTGCCGAGCGTGTGCGTGTGTGTGTGTGTGTGTGTGTGTGTGTGTGCTGGAATCAACAGACATTGGGTTTAACCCAGTCACGCTCACGCTAAATTGTATGTTCTTAGGAGGCCCTGCAATTTGGATATGATGCTCATGCTCCAACAAGTCTGACATTCAGTGCTTTCATGGCAATGATGTCCTACTGCAGCCTTTGCCAGAGCTTTAAATTGGTGCTTCAAATGCTGGTGGAATTAATTGGCATTGTACATGTGCTGTGAATTTTCCAAATCTATCCATGCCATTGTTTGACATGCAAAGTGTGAGCTTGTCTTTCTGTTAGTGTTGCTTCATGTCTGACGTATCTCTCTGCCAGTGCTGTGGACAGACATCTTAAAAAGAAAATTGTAATCGAAATTCCAGGCAGGGTGAGATGAGAATTAGCTGCCTTTCTAGTGCTTTTCTATTTATCTCCAAATGTCAGCACTCTGTGCTGGAAGTTTTGATAGGGAGGCAGCTGCTGTTTCAGGCTAGAGAATTAGCAAGGCAGAAAACTAGGGCTGTTCACAGAGAGGGCTAATTGAATCACACGGCATGACAATAGCTGTGGAATGTGCTTGTCGAAGGTCAAAAGAACTGACAAGTGTGGATGCAGTAAGGATGGAGTCAGGCTCATTTCCAGATAAGGTCTTTTCTATCAAATCTTATAATACCTACCCATACACCACAATGGATTCTGCAGACTTGCTGTGCCAGATATCAGTCAAGTGATGGTTCTGTTGTGCAGGGGGAAAACCCACATGGCCCACAGAGAAGCAGTGTGCTTATGTACAACATTTCTGTACTACTGAATTCCCATTTCCCAAAATATACAGTGTCTCCACAAGGAGTGTCTTAAAATTCCTAGTCATCTATACTCACCCATATATCCTTACCTCTGACATATCTTCATGCTCAAGTCTTGTGGCATTTACTATGCAAATGTAAAAAACATTGTCACAAGAATATGGCAACTGTTTCAGAATTTTAAAATGGCTACAAGGTGGATTTTACAAAAGCCCTATGGTGACTTCCAAGCACTGCAAAGTGGCATTTCTCACTACCACAGGTTGCCAAAATTTCTAATGGTCTAAGGCTGCAGTCCTCAGCACACTTACTTGAAAGAAAGTCCAATGACTTAACTGGAACTGACTTCAGAGTAAACATGCATAGGATTGGGCTGCATGCCTTCCAACACATTATTCTCTGGCTCTCTGATGTTGTCATTGTTGGTTTTAAAATCAATTTACTGTAAAATGGGACATTTTAGCACCATGAATGTTTCATATAATTTCCTCAGTTTGCAAGTAAGTTGCATAACTGAGATTTGCACATGTAGAATTTAGCATTCTCTGGCACAGAAGCTGGAGAACTTTTGCAGAATTTACAGCTACCACATCCTGTTTCATACTGGCAGCATATTGCGGGGGTTTGTTTTTACTAACTACTACTACTACTACTACTACTATTATTGTGGTGGTGGTGGTTGTTGTTTTATGATCTCTTTAAAAGCTGCCTTGTGCATCATTAATAGGAAAGTGCAACAGAGAAAGATAAATGTTTCCTAACCGGGGGACATATGCCCCCGTCCCCCCCATGATATTCCAAGCCCCCCCCCCCAGGTGAAAAATACATAAATGTGGAGCCACAGCATGAGGCTAGGGGGCCACAGAGTGAAGTGAGAAGAAAAGTGGGAGAAAAACATTTTTTTAAAAAAATCCTGATTGGCTGGCTATCTGCTTGGCCAATCACAAGCAGGCAAGAGGGTGACCCACCAGGGGGTGGCCTAGCGCTTCTTTTTGCCATGTGCATTTTCTTGGAGCCCTCATGCTTTGTTTCCAGCAGGAGAGGGAGGAGAAATGTTGGAGGGTATGCTTTTGGACTTTTATCTTTTCTGACTGACGGTCGAATAAAGAATGATGATGATGACTCTTATCTGTAGGTTTCCCCCTCTGTGTCAAAATCTGGGATCAAATAATTGCTGTTTACTTTTTAAAATATAGGGAAGATGGATCCCCTTCAGGAGGTTTATGGCTCGTCTTCCTTGGAGGTTTCTAAGCAGAGGCTTAATGGCCATCTGCCATAGATGCTTTAGCTGAGTTTCCTACATTGCAGGGGGTTGCCCTAGAAAGATGACTCTAGGAGTCCCTTTCAGCTCTATGATTCGATGTTCTTCTGATTCAACAATATTTCATTATTTCCCCATCATTTTATGTAATTGTATTTTGAATAAATTATAAAAATTATAAATAAAACATGTTCTATTTACAAACAAAACATTAAAATAGCTACCTTTCTACCGGTAGGACGGGGTGAGGGTGGGAGCACGGGAAAGAAACAAGGTCAGAAAGGGACCATGGTTGGAAAAGGGTTGGGAAACACTGTGCGAAAAGACAAAAGTGTGTGGCCTTCCAAAGTGACAAATAATATCAGTCACTTGTTAATATTATATGCTTCTCAATTTCTTATCTTAAAATATGACAGGATCTGCAAAATACAAGCACTTTCCCCAATGCATTTTTGTATGTTATTTTCACTAACATATTCATTTTGATGCATATTGTTCCCCTACTATATGCATTTTTCAATATATATAAATATTGGTTAGCTGGTGAACTGCATTGCAAAATTCAAATACCGGTAAGTTTGAATTTCAAAGGAAGCTCTGTTTCAGTTTTCATCTTGTTTTGAAAAGTGCAAATTTGTTGGATTTGCTTTTGAATGCAAACTGAATTGAATCCCTGCCCTGCAATCATCATTGTTTTCAGTACCCTCCCCCTGCAATCATCCACAAATACATAATTGATATTCTTCCCTTGCATTGAAATGAATGGTGTGGAATAATGTAGTAATGACAGAAAATTCCACTAGAGTAGACATCAAGATGAATAACATAGGGTTGTTGGGTTTGTTTGTTTGTTTGTTTTGTCAAAATCTGAAATGCAGTAGGATGGAAGCAGCGCCCCCTAAAGTGAACCTGGGTCAGAACAGAAATGTATGACGTCTTACATGCCTACTTGGGAGTAAGCCCCTTTGAATGGAGTAAGGCTTATTTCTGAGCAGACATGCACCTGAAATTAGTATCCCTGCTTCACTCAAGATCTGAAACTGCTATTTATAGGGTGCCAAATGTTGACTTAAGCATAATCCTACCCCAGTTAACGCTAGCCTGAATTAACATTGGGGCAGGCGTATTGGTTAATCATAGTTGAATGTCACATGGAGAACTCACATTCTGGAATAGGGTTAGGGAAATAATGTATGATCCTAGGTTGCCACTGATTGCTTAACCATGATTAATCAACTGAGAACATCACACTTAGAGAGAAACCATGTCATATTGCTACTGTCATGATCAATATTTAGTAGCTGCCATGTAATACAATAGACTGGATATTGTTTTTAAGCAACACCTGTGGTTTCCATTCCCTATGCATGAATATAATTTTATACTAACCTGCTTTCAAAAGGGTCATGACTAATAACTTTAGTGAGATGTCTTGGAAATAGGGTACAGTTTAGTGGGAAATGAAATAATCACCGCCAAAGTTTATTGTCATTATAAATGGCTATATAATAGGCTTCATTTTATTGCAGCAACAGTTTATGATAGTTCCATGTTTGTCATCACACTCCATGATGACTGCCGGGTTGTAAATCACTCCTGATCTATGCTCTAGAGAGATGGCAAATAATGATGCATGTTGCCACAAGGTCTTTAGAAGAGTCTTTAGTGTTCTGGTGCTTTATTAATATGGGTCATGTATGTATATTTAGAGATCTTATGTTGACAGTGCTATTGATTTGTGACCATGACAGCTGAGCAGTGTACTCAGGAGATGCCACCTTTGGATGAGAAATTCAGAATTATCTCTCTGTTAGTAATCCTGAAATGCAGCCAAGAAGCTTCACATTAGCAAGGGCAGAACAAGACATTCTTGCTTCAGTCTATACACATCTTGGCTCAGGATCTCTCATCAATTAAATATCAGATGTCACAAAAATATTTGTGCCTTTGCTTCGTAAGAAGCATGTTTTCCAGAGCAATTATTTGGAATGTCTGTAGACTATCTATCTATCTATCTATCTATCTATCTACAGTATCTATCTATCTATCTATCTATCTATCATCTATCTATCTATCTATCTACAGTATCTATCTATCTATCTATCTATCTATCTATCTATCTATCTATCTATCTATCTATCTAAAATCAGCTTTAACCTTCCCTCTAAAATCACTGGGGCAGCCAATAAATTAAGGCTGCAATACTATGTATATGAGTTCAGAGAGATTGGTGTCCAAATAAATTTGCAGAGTATGGCATTCAGTTGTAGGTAAAGTAAGGTCAGTGCTTTTTTTCTGGGGGTACACAGGGGTACGCATACCCCTAAACATTTTGTGAATTTAACAGGAATAGTGTTAGCATAGTCTACCATAGTGAATCGTCAGTTCCGTTGAATAGCATGGTGAATCATCAGTTCCCTTGCTACCCCCGATGGCAGCCTCATTTCCTGTCATGCTGCTTCCTGAGTCTTGAACAGAAATGAGTGTTTAATGTGTGAAGCAGTGTGGAATGTGGATGAAAAGTTTGATGAAAGTTTGGCCTCATTGAGGGGCATTATTTCAATATGAGTAATGTGTGCTCTTTGTACTTTTGTCCATTTACTGTATTTATTTTCCCCGATTTGAAAGATAAAATGGTTATTTTCTTGAGTCAAAATGAGAGTACCCCTAAACATTTTTTTTAAGAAAAAAAGCACTAAGGTCATATAGTCTAAGTTGGGTTGCAGCAAAATACTGAATGTGTGTTATAAGGTACAATCCCATACATCAACAAGTATTTGTCTTGAGTTCACTTGAGGAATAGCTATGTGGTTCTCCATCTGGTCATAACTCTTTCCACTTTCTTCTTCATTGAAAGAAGAAAGGAGAATAAAGTCACATCCAAATGGCTTCCCCCAAGGAATCCTGGGAACTGTGGCTGGTTAAGGGTACTGGGAACCAGGTCTGTCACCTGTATTGGATTTGAAATGGTTGTAACAGTTTCTGTATGAAATTGTTTTAATTGGGGTTTGTTGCTGCTGCTGTTGCTGCTTTCATTATTCAGTTGTTTCCAGGTATTTTACAGGAAGTGATCCACAAAGGAATTGGAATAAATAAACAAATGCAGCCTCTCTGAAAAGGAAGATTTGGTATCTTTCCTAAGGGGTGTATTGCTCATCATCATCAATAATCATCACATCCTGCCATATCATCACGCTAGCCTACAGTCACTCTTTTTTATGTTGCCATGCCATACTTCTCTACCCTGTTTTGCTGGTGACATTGGATATACCATAGATGAACCAACCACTCAGATCACTTCCTGCATCCAGTTGCCCATATAGGCATACCTTCATAATAAATAACATCTAGAAAACAACACACTACTCAAAAGATTACAATTAATAAAAGTGTAGTTAAAAAAATAACCAGACATGAAGCACACCATCCTCATATTTCACCAGATTAATAGGAGACTGATCAGTGTTGTTTCAGACTAGGACTGAGGAGATCCTGGTTCAAATCCCTGTTCAGCCATGAAGCTTGTTGTGTGACCTTGACCTTTCTCAATGAAGTCTACATCATAGGGTGGTTATGGAGATAAATTGGAGGTGGGCAGAACATGCTGCCTTCAGCACTTTGGATATGAACGCCCCAAACCTGCTACTACCTGAGATCTGTTTGAGAGGGGATGCTATGGGGGCTGAGCCTGGAACTGCATTTGTGCACAGCATGTGCTGTATTGCTGAGCAATAGATTTAGAATCAGGTTGGGCTTATTGATACATACAAAGAAACTATCAAATCTCACATTCCCCCTGCCGCCCACTGCATCACATCTCCCGAGGCCCTACAGAGAGGCCCTGTGTGTATGGTGCCCTTTCATTGAGATGGCACTGAGGAAGGTCTTCTTTGTTGCAGTGCCCACCCTTTGGAGGGCTCTTGAGGGAATTTGAATATTGGCAACGAGAATCGAACAAACCAAGGCACAAAGCAATTGGGGATAGGAATGAATCATTACTATTAAAAACAAAAACAAATATAAGCATCATAGACACAAAGGGAAACTCTTACTAATTGCCAGAAAGATTGTAAGGCAAAGAGAAGAGAAGTTTATGGCATGATGAGGTCAAGGCATAGGCAAGGTTCACGACTCAACTAGTAGAACAGAATCCTAAGACCAAAACTGGAGCTCAATGGGAGCTCCAGGAAGGAAAATAGAGGGAAATGCACAGGATGTATAATGATGTAAAAGTAAGAAGCACAACTTGTCGTGAAGGCAGGCTGAAATGGGCTGCCCAGTAAAGAAGAAAAATCTGGCCTTAAGAAGAAATGGGTGGGAAATGAGCTGTGCGAGAGAAATTAAAAGTTCGGAATGAGAAATGGGAAGACCAACAGAGAAAAGGATCAGTGTGTTAAAGCCCAAAGCAATGTTTTGCCAGTATCAATGGACAAAACTGAATGAAATATTATAAAGAAGGGGAGAAAGGGTTCAATAGACAATTTGAGTTTTAAAAACTGCAAAGTGGAATCGAAAATGGTTGGCACCTTCCCCATGTACAAGGAGCTTCAGTTGATTTCTCCTTGCTTGCCTAAAGACTAGATTCACTTGCAGGTTTTTATTGGATTTCACTGCAACCTGATGATGATTTTCTTCTGTTTTAAATGTTCTTTGCTGTTTTAAAAATAGTTTTAAAATTGTTGTTTTTCTGACCCACCCACCCACCTGTGTATGGGGGGGGGGAACTTGAAATATTACTTATTCATTTACAAATGTTTGTTTCATTTTACATATTAAAGTGTTTTGAACCTGTGCACTTTGTGGCTTTAATGCTGAACACCCTGTGACAAATGGGGGGGGGGCAAGTCAGGAAAGAAATTTCAGACACGATCAAATGAACAAATGCAGTTGAAGGAAAAAAATACATGAATGTGGTGAAGAAATTGCAGGCATCAATAAAGAAACAGATGCAATGTTGTGTGTGAGGGAGGGATCCAGAAATGTAGTTTAAAAATTGCAGGTATAATTAAATGAACAAACGCAAGGTAGGGAAAAATAAGAAGTGTTTAGTGATAATGAAAGAAGAGAATCAAGGTGATTGTGTGGAAAAATATATTGTTCACTGGAGAAGACCAAAGTTTTGACAAACATATTGTTTCCTGCTGCCTAAGCAATGAAGGCAGAAGAAATGTTGGAGGACTTACCAAACAAAGAACAGCTGACAGGCTGCATTAAGGCTCCAAACTGAGTAGTGTAACTTCAGTGAACCTGCAACGGTAGCATTTGATGTAAATAATAGAAACTATAGCTGGGGAAAGGCTGTTAGGACCGTCAGACCACAAGCTCACTGATGCAATAAAGATTCAGAGAGATACAGCAGCACAGTTGGCATGTTAAAATTTTTAGCACTGTGCTGGCGTTCTGGAACATTTGATAAAAATAGCACAGCTGATGTAGTTCATAAAAGCTACCCAGGAAGACTGGGCATTAAAATGAAACAACCCCTTTCTTTTGGTGGCAAGTGGGTTTCTAGAATCAAAAACAGGAGAGAATGGAAGGATGAGACAGAGCACAAAACCTCAAGCATTGTTCTGTACAAATAAATGGTTTCACCATGCGTAGGGGACAGGAATCTGGTGAAGCACACCCTGTGAAGGCTGCTATCATGTTAAACCTCCCCCCCCCTGCTGCCCAGAATAGGCATCATTCCCCCAGCTATTACAAAGAACCCAGAAGACATTGCCCCCAGACCACTGTATTCCACTCTTTCATGCATTCTCATCCTGTTTTCTTTTGCAGTGTGTCCCCCCCCAAGTTTCAATGCAATAGTAGCTTCAGTCTGTCCAGTGTGTGTATTATTTATACACATAGAAACAGTTGCAGTTTGTGAGCAATGGGTGAAGTGGTTGGTGATGAGAATGTAAGAGGGCAGAGATTTCCATTCTGAACTGTATTCATGAGAACGAGCGCTGTTTCAATTCCACTGCAGTTTGGTTTCATCCATATACTATGTTACTTGTCTCACTCTCAAATGTAAAGGTAACGTCAAAACAATGTATAAATAGAGTAATGGATTAGGTATCATTTTGGACTGAAATCCACCATAGCTATAAGGAAATTGTTCTGTCAGCACAGGGATTTCCCAAGGGTTCCACATCTCTCTGGAGCAAATTTGGGGAGGGTGGGAGAAGGGGAGAAGTCCCACTGCACCAGCAGAAATCCTCGAGCTGATGGGATGCATTAGTGGAATACCACCCTGACAAAACCACAATACAGTACTAACAAAGTGAATGAGAACTGCTTGTATTTGCTTGATTGATTTCCATCCTTGACCACAGACAAACATACAAACTGCAACAATTTCTGCTTACTTTTCTAGAAGAACTCTCCTACATTCTTAGATGGTGATGCCTCCGCTTTCTGTTCTTCATTCGTTAGGCTTGATTTCTTGGTTGCACTGCCATTAAATGTTGTGCATCGTGGTCCTTTCTCCCTACTAGTTTTCAACAGCTGTGGTTTCCTCTTTGTCTTTTCCATTTCCCTTTTTCACTTAAATGCAAGAGAATGAATGTAAACAAACAAACAAACAAACAAACATTGAGACTGCCGTGGCTGCAAAGTACAAGTGAGTTCGGGCCAAAGATCATTTTAAAAGCCTGATTGCAATAGAGCCAGTGGTCAAGAGGAAGTGAGTTCAGGAAATGAGCAATTAAATGGTCTATTTCATTAATACCTGTAGACAGGAGAAGCAGGAGCTGCTTTAATCCACACCAGGTGAAAAGGCAGGGGCCCTAAGTAATTTCCTATAAATGGGAAAGAGTTCTTAGACCCTTTGAATAAGGCTGCAAGCCTATGTCAGTAATGGGCTGCTTCTGCTGGTGGGGGAGAGGGAATATAGTGTTATAGTAATTACCATGTCAAATCACATTTTTAGTTCCATGTCCAGCTGATTTTGCAGAATCAAAAGCAACAATTTGGGCATAAATTGTATTGCTGGATATCTCATGATTCATGACGTAGCTGCTGCATGAGGCTCAAAACAAAGAATCATAGAATTACAGAGCTAGAGGGGACCACAAGGGTAAACTAGTCCAACCCCGTGAAATGCGGGAATCTTTTTGCTCAACATGGGACTTGAACACACAATCCTGAGATTAAGAGTCTCGTGCTCTACTAACAGAATTATCTCAGCAGGATAGCTGGTGGCCATTTGGGAAATGGTTTCCACACATCCTTTATTCCATTCCTTTGGAAGACTCTTGCACAGTTTGGAATCATTTCAGAAAAAGCAATGTCAAAAGAGGCATATATCACTCTAATCCCAAAAGAGGATAAAGACGACCTAAAACCAGAAAATTACTGACTCATTTCACTTTTGAACAGCAATTATAAATTATTTGCAACTATATTAGCAAACGGGCTTAAAAAAGCATTGAATAAGTTGATCCATGTGGATCAAGGAGAATTTCTCCCTGATTGAAAAAGAATGTAAGGAATGTTCTAAATATAATAGAATACACAAGGAAAAACAGGACGCCCTGACCTTCCTCGACGCTGAGAAAGCATTCGACAACATCTCCTGGGTTTTTATTGAAGAGGCATCAACACTTTATATAAGGAACAAAGGGCAAATATTATAATAAATAACATTGTATCAGAAAAAATACAATTATCATGAAAGGAACAAGACAAGGTTGCTCACTCTCTCCATTATTATTTATTCTCATCTTGGAAATTCCATTGCAAAATATGAGGAATAATGATCAAATCAGAGGAATAAGAGTGGGGAAACAAAATTATAAAACAAAAGCTTTTGCAGATGATATTGTCTTAACTTTGGAACAACCTCTAGAGCAGGGGTCCCCAGACTTACCGGCGTTTGGGCCAGTTCCCACCGTGCCGATCGCGCGACGGGCCGGAGGGCGGGGGAGCGCGTGTGTGTGCATGCGCACGGGCGCTTACTGGCGCGGCAACGCGCTTCCAGGGTGGAGAAAGCACCGAAAATCCATTGTGCGCATGTGTATGGGCTTCCCCCGACCCGGAAGTGCACCAGAAATGACCTCTTCCGGGTCGGGAGAGGCCCATACGCATACGCACAAAGGATTTTCGGCGCTTTTTTCCCGACCCGGAAGAGCGCTGCCACGCTGCGCGCCGTAAGAGCGGGCGGCGGCGGCGGGTGGCGGGTGTTGTCGCGGGCCGGATTGGCAGGCCAATTGGGCCGCATCCGGCCCCCGGGCCGTAGTCTGGGGACCCCTGCTCTAGAGGGTACACTACAGTTATTAAATGAGATAATTGAATTTGGAACATTGGCAGGTTTCAAAATGAATAAGGATAAAACCAAATGTTAGTTAAGAACATGGATAACCAAGCTAAAAAGAAATTAGGCAGGAAAATAGAGAAAAAAGTGAAGTATTTAAGAGTGTGCTTATCAACAAACAATCATAATATCTACAAAGACAACTATGTGAGGACTTGGAAAGAAATTTAAAAAGATTTAGATATATGGGGTAGAATGCAATTATGGGCAGAATCTCGGCGATAAAATTGAGTATTTCCTCTAAAATGCTATTTTTATTCCGAACAATCCCAATACTTAATGACACATGGGGGGGGGCATAGAAAAGTCCAGTTTTTCCCCATCACCCAACTCTTCCTGGAAGTACCATTTGTGGAAAAGAAGAAAAACTGTGGTTTTTAATTGTTTGGAAAAGGAGTAGGAAAAAGCAGGCTATCCCAGCAGTCTAACTCACAAAATTTGAAGGAAAATGGTGACCCACGTGAAGTACAAATCTGTTCATTTATATCAGCATTCCTCTCCCAAATCCCAAATTGGTGTGACCTCAGAAAATAATTCACTGCAATTAAAAGGAGACCTGTCCATCAAAATGAAAGATTCTTCCCCCTCCCCTCCCCGCCCAGCTCTGCTCTTGTGCTCTGGGTGTTTCCCAGTCAGTTTACTTTCATTTCTCAGGAAAGAAAAGGGGGGAAAGGTCATGCATTTAACTTTCTGAAGAAAGAAAATGAAGCCACAGAGTATCTTGCAAGGTTAGGGGTCCCTGATCCACCTCAAAATATCTTGTTAATGGTGTGATGAGGTATTGACCTAAGTTACTCTATTTCATCTCATTATTCATGGTAAACAGAGTTGATGCACACCTTTAGAAAATATATATTCTCAGCTCTTTGTTTGCTGAATACGGTAAATGTAAGGGTAGAGGGATCTGTAGAGAAGGAAAAATACAGTTCTTAAACCTTGCCCCACTTTGCACTTCTCTTGCCAAAGTTCCCCTTACCTTCCATCTTGATGCAACAATCCTTTCTGTTATTCAGCAGACAAAGTTTTGGGAGTCCATATTGATTGGTGTTAATGTGCAGTTCTGCTTTGGCTAATTAAGAAATTAAACAAATAGCCAAAATGTCTGCCCTTGTGAATCTCACCACTCCTTTGACAAACTGTTTCATCATTACACTGACTGGGGAGCGGGGGGACTAAAATGAGATTTCAGTTGCGAAGATAGTCCTTATGTCAGTGTTTGCTTGATAGCAACAGATGATTTGTGGGCAGGAACTATTTAATCATGGCTTGTAGAAGGCATCTACTCATTGACTATTAAACAGCACAGGGAATTTGAAGTATAACCCAAAATCACACAGAACATCTCCCCTTGTCTCCACACACATCTTTTCTCTCTCTTTGATTTGATAACTCCTGAATGTTAAGAGAAAACTAGCAGGGAAAGGATCTATGGATTTGCTACACAATAATGCCAGACCTAAGTAGCTATGAATGAACAGCACTTTCCTGACATTGCTGCAGTAACAAGTGATTGAAGTCTCCTTTCCACTGACAGATATCGGTGGAAACTCAACTCCTCTTGAATTAGGTTGTGACAGCATGCAGCTTGTCTTCAGTGCAGTGATTTCTAAGCTCTATTTGATCATCCACCCATTCCATACATAAGGGATATATAGAGCAGTCTGCATACTATGCCTAGATACAGGGTTAGTGGTACCAGAGGCGGAGCTAAATGCTCTGGCACCCGGAGCGGTACACATGCTGTGCACCCAGGGGTGGGGCTAGCCGCACGGGGGGGGGGGCAGGGCAAGCATCCCAGGGGGTCGCCGTGAGGCCTTGGGTCCCATCTTCCCATTAATCTCTCAGCCCCCCAACAGCCTCCTCTGCACACCCCCATCACTCCGGAGCCTCCCCTTCGCTCAAAGGACTCACTGCCCCAGAGGCCTCCCAAGATAAGCATGGAGAGGAGAGGAGACAAGGCGGGGAGACGGAGAGAGGGGCCTTTTCCGGGCCGCTCTGGGGAGCCTCGTTTCTGCCCAGGGGTAAACTGCTAATTCAGGACATGACTCAGCAATGCTCGGCTAAGCTCCCACGCTGGGAAAGGGGCATACATAGGTGCCAACTCCTAGGGGCCCAGCTCCCTTGGGGGGGTGATGACATACCAGAGGGGCAATAGGTGGGATGGCTCAGTAGGTGCTCGTTTTTTAGATGGAGGTTTCCTAGCTCTCTAAGACGGCAAGCAAGGCTTTAAGAGTGCTTGAGAGGAGAAACATTTCTGCGCTGTTTTTACTCCCCACTGAGATTTGAGCCCGAGCCGGAGGCGTGTTCCCTGTCCAAGGCATTGTGCGCGTAGCTGGGCCGTCACATGGCCTCCCTGAGGAGAGGAGGAGACGGAGCCGCTACCGAGCTCGAGGGTCGGTGTCCTGGAGGTTCAGGCTTGCGCTGACTTCTCCTCACCCTCACCCTCCGCCCTCCACCCCCACCGCCCCACCCTGCTTCTCCTTTCCCGCCAGGACAATCGGCGGCAGCAATGGAAGGAGTGTGGCAGCCTTGTTTGCCCAAAGCCGCTGCTTTCTTTCGGGGGCCAGGAGTGGGTGCATTCAGCCAGCATTTTGTCACCCCTGTCTCAGGATGGCACCTGGGGCATCACCCCCCCCCCATGTTCATATGCCACTGAGTAGTACAACTCACACAATGAATGCACACAGAATCAGAATCAGTAGAATATTTGCATCTGCCACTAGCCATAGCAATAAGATAAAATACAATGTACTGAAGATAGAGGTAAAAACTTAACCATACAAAAAAAATTCTGGAAGTTTACATCAATATCCAAAGAATAGATCTTCTTCTAATTGCCCCTGCTAATTTTTGGGCAGTTTTTGCTGTCACCTGGTTATCTCGATCTGTTAGAAGAAAGGACACACTAGCAATGGTTGAGTGACCTGGTATGGAGAGTAGTACCGGTAGGGGGTAATAACCTCATTCCTCAAATGAATGCACACACCCTTTGATAGTGCCATCCTAGTTACCTATGTACGTCTGACACACTTTCGATTTTATATCGCCTTCAGCAGGGCTTTTTTTCTAGATAAAGAGGTGCCAGAACTTTAGTTGATCTTTAGTAATAATTTAATAAGAAGCACCCAGCCCATGTTGTTGAGTTTCTCTTCTTACGCAGCTGCTGCCCCCCACAGCCTCTGTCACACTGCCTCGAGTGACATGCTGCCATGCAGTTCCGGTGAGTTCCAGCTGAAACAAAGCCCCGGCCTTCAGTAGGACACTGCCTCAACTAGGCTATGTCCTGCCAACTATCTCAGGCAACTGTTGTGAGCCTTTGAGAGATTCCCTGGGTAGTGGTGGGTTTTTCCATTTGCGATGATCTTTCTGCAACTCTTGGCAGCAATTGTTACCAGAGCTGGCCCCAGCAATCCATCCAAATTTCAGCTTCTTACCATTTACTGTTTTCTTTCTCATTGAACATTCCCCCCCCTTTATATAACAACAACAATCAGAAACGAAGCGAGCAGACAGTAATTCAAAATAGTCAATCACCGAGAAACAGAAGCTTTAACCTGTTTTGACCATTTTTCCATCACTACAATCGACCACACTTGTTGGCTCCACTCTGCCATTAAATTATTATCTGCTGCTTTCCAATTTTTTTGCAATTGTTAATCTGGCTGGAAGAATGAAAAACACAGCCAATTCTTTGTGTAAGACAGTCTTTCCTGCTCCAATAAAAAACAAATAGGACCATTATTAGGTCTAGTTGTAGTGCTTGCCCAGTTACTAGCTAGACCAATTTCAAGGGGGGAAAAACAGCTCCCAAAACTATGGATTTACCACATATGAAAAGTGTGCAATTTCTTTCCAATACCTCCAACATTTGGGGCTGCAATCCCCTGTAAAGCATGAATTTTATTTCAATCGTGCTACTGTACAACTGAATAAAATTCAACCACATTCAATATCCCCCTCCATTTGGCAGGATCAATGATGAGACCCAATTAATTATGCTCACAACTTGCTTTTTAAGGCAGCGAGTGGGGAAACTTTGAGCCTCCAAGCATGGCTGGACTACAACTCCCATGATCCCTTGGTCATGCTGACTGGGTATCCAACAGTTGATATCCAACAGCATCTGGAGAGCCACACCCTCTCCAACCCTGCTTTAAGGCTATCCCAAGTTCCTATCATTTCCCGTAGCAGCATCTTATAGGTTGAAGATGAAAGCATTTTGTTGCACAGTAAACCCACAACTTACACAGGGGTTCTGTTCTGGGGATCACGCCTAAAGCCAAAATCATGTGAACTTAAAACAAATTGAATTCAATGGCGGGTGGGATTGCCAGTGCCATTTTTCATGGAACCCTGCATCCTTTCTGAGCCATTTTTTTAAAAAAAATATTATTTTGCAATGATCATAAAGCTGAATGTACACAAGTTAACTGAGCGTAAGTTGCAGGCTTTTTCTATTATATTTCTAAGTCTGGTTGAAGGTGTAACAGATTGATTATTGATTATTGATTATTGACCTTATAAAAAGCTAGATCTGTTGTATTTGAATTCAAGTACAGTATATAGAATATTATTAAGCTTCTCCTAAATTTGGACACCTGTTAAAGATGAGGCTCCTGAGTAAAAACCTTCTAATGTGTAAAAATCAAAATCTTACCGGTACTGAAAGTGCTGTAACTTATCTTTGTAGTAAATGTAGATGATTTTGAAAGATAATATATCTTTATTGTCATTGTCCCCTTGCGGGAACAACGAAATTACTCGGTTGCTACATCCACTCAGATAAAGCATTCTGCATAATCCAAAATTACAAAACCTAATTAAAAACAGTAAATATAATACAAAATAACAAGTAAAATAAGTTGACTTCAAAGCCATCGCTGAGTTGCTGATGGCAAGAGAGATGCTATTTTTTATGCCACTCTTTCCATGTCTGTATATTTGCTAATAAAATCAGATGATCCATACCGTTTTCTTTCTGTACCCAAAAAGCATGTGATCTGAAGGGGTGAGAGGTAGAGGTCTGCTACAGTTGATTCAAGACTGGATGAATGTATCTCCAGCCCACACTAGCCTGAATTTATGAAACCAATAAAAAAGTACAACAACCAACAACAAATGCATATACTGCTTCACGCCAAGATGGTTGAAGCAGTGTACAAGGCATTAAAACAACTGCACAACATAGTTAAATAAAGAATAATTAAAGATATAACAATAAAATACACAAGAAAATAACCCCACTAAAACAGTACAGCAAGTGAAGCAGGAGATTCTGGTGAAGAGTTCAGGAGAATGTCAATGTATTCTCTGGTATTTCAGCAGGGAGTGCATTCCACAACACTGGTGCCACCTGTGAAAAAGCCAATTTTGGTACCATCACAATGATCCTCCCTCATCCTGATTGCTTCTACCGGACGAGTGCAATATATATCTAGAATTAATGAAACTGGGATGGAGGTTGATTGCCATTAGACTCTTGCACTGTTATTATGGTAAAATCAGCAGGCTGGGTGTGTTGCAATACATCTGTACTCTCTGATTTCCCAAGACACATAGGAATATACATCCTGCATATCTGAGATTGGAATCATGCCCATGGTGTAGTAACAGATGAGCAACTGCTGAAAATAAAGTGTACTATTTTTGTTGTACTAGCTAGGTAGTAAAAAGCAGAAACTGTATTCTGTCTGTCAAGCCAAGTTTCTGCTTCTAATTATTCAGGTCTATTGTCCAGAAAATGTATTTATATTGATGGGAAATTAAAGGGATTTGACAGAGCTGTAGAATGGTTTTTTAGCTCCACACATGTAGGAGCAGCAAGCTCTTTTGGAATATGCTCTCTCTGATAATGCAGATCAACTGTGACCTTAGGGACACATTAACTTGTGCTAGGTTTTCCTGTGTCAGCAACAATCATATGGCCCAGCTTCTACCAACCTTCAGGGGCTTAAGACTGCAGTCCTCATTATCCCTGAGCTTTGACCATGCTGACTGGGGCTAATGGGTAAAGGTCAAGGGACCCCTTGACCATTAGGTCCAGTCGTGGATGACTCTGGGGTTGCGGTGCTCATCTCGCGTTATTGGCCGAAGGAGCTGCCATACAGCTTCCAGGTCATGTGGCCAGCATAACTAAGCCGCTTCTGGCGAACCCGAGCAGTGCACGGAAACGCCGTTTACCTTCCCGCCGGAGCGGTACCTATTTATCTACTTGCACTTTGACGTGCTTTTGAACTACTAGGTTGACAGGAGCAGGGACTGAGCAACGGGAGCTCACTCCGTTGCGGGGATTCGAACTGCCGACCTTCTGATTGGCAAGCCCTAGGCTCTGTGGTTTAGACCACAGCGCCACCCGCATCCCTTGGGGCTAATGGGAGCATAGTTCAAAACAGCTAGAGGGTGCTGCGTTGGGGAAACTAATATAGCCAGATCACCTCTCAACAGTGTTTTAACAAGAGAACTGGAATGTATTTATTCATTAATTATCAGTACCCTCTGCCCCATGCCATATGGGTTGCATATGGGTCTATAATTTAGCATTCGAAATAAACAGGTCATTAGCCTTCCTGGCCTCATAATCTAAGCAGATTGCGTATTTTATAGTGTGTGATCAAGATTGGTGCCCAGGAGTGTCCTAAAGCTTGTGTGTTGTTGGTTCACTGAAATGCCACTGAATTCCATCTGGCTGCTGCCTCTCATCTTCAGCTTTTTGGAACCAGTTGTAGCTTTTCAGAGCAGATCTTTTTCTTACCAAGAACCATGTGATATATACAATATGCAAGTTTGCATTGTTGGATCTGGAGAATATGGTACCTTCAGTGCTAAACAGATGATCAAAGATCTCTGTTGGTATTTTCTTTGGGAATAATAATAATAATAATAATAATAATAATAATAATAATAAATACTTATACCCTGCCCATCTGACCGGGCCTCCCCAGCCACTCTGGGGTTTTATTGTGTTGAAAACACAGTAAAACGTCAAACATTAAAAAAACTTCCCTAAACAGGGCTGCCTTCAGATGTCTTCTAAAGGTTGTATAGTTACTTATCTCCGTGACATCTGATGGAAGGGCGTTTCACAGGGCTAGCACCACTACCGAGAAGGCCCTCTGCCTGGTTCCCTGTAACTTCTCACAGTGAGGGAACTGCCAGAAGGCCTTCGGCATTGAACCTAAGTGTCCTTCAGGGCCAAGGTGCTTTAATAGGAGGGGAACTGTTGGATTAAGGGGTCTTGTGTCGACACAGAAGCAGTCTGCTTTATGCATGGGCGTAGCCAGGGGACGCAGGGGGGCACCTGCCCCCCTAAATTAAGCAAATAAATAAATAAATAAAACTGCCCAGTTGTGTTGCAGATAACTCTGCCCCCTCCAAAATAATAATAATAAAGTGTGCATACACACGAAAGCTCATACCAAAATAAAAACTTAGTTGGTCTTTAAGGTGCTACTGAAGGAATAATTTCTGGCTGTGCCCATGGTTCTACATCAGACACAGGATCCTTAATCAAAGCAAATTAATCCCAGTAGAACTGATGGGGTTGCTTGCATCTATGCCACACTGTCAAGCTCTTGATTATAAGTATCATTAAAGGTAAAGGTAAAGGGACCCCTGACCATCAGGTCCAGTCATGTCCGACTCTGGAGTTGCGGCGCTCATCTCACTCTATAGGCTTAGGGAGCTGGCGTTTGTCCGCAGACAGCTTCCGGGTCATGTGGCCAGCATGACAAAGCTGCTTCTGGCGAACCAGAGCAGCGCACGGAAACGCCGTTTACCTTCCCGCTGGGTGCTTTCGAACTGCTAGGTTGGCAGGAGCTGGGACCGAGCAACAGGAGCTCACCCCGTTGCAGGGATTCGAACCGCCGACCTTCTGATCAGCAAGCCCTAGACTCTGTGGTTTAACCCAAAGCGCCACCAGGGTCCCTACATAAGTATCATTACTGGCGATCAAACATAGGTGCATTCATGCCCGACATAAGCACCTGGTATTTGGGAGCATCTGTTAGAACCCTCTGGGCTATGGCCTTGCCTGATGCCCCGTACCTGCCGACACTTGGACCCACTGGTGGTGGCATTGTTGCAGATGCCTCCCTCCCCCTTACACTTACCCTCACAAGTGAGCAGGCCTACCCAGTGGCAGCTGTGCAGGCTCTGTAATAGACAGGAAGCAGAGCAGCCACTCAGCTGTGATCAGTGCTTGGAGGCTACCATGTTTGCCTTCCACAAAGCTGTGGGAGATAAGATTCAACCACCCACCTGGGCAATTACAGTGCCAGTACCAGTGCCACTCCTAGAAAAGCCTGTCTGCTTGAGAGAGTGAGCAGGAAGCAGAGGCTGATAGGTAATGGCCAATGGAAGGACTAAGAGGCAGGGGGCACTGAGGGGAACCCAGCAAGGCAGCCCCACCAGAGTCCTCCAAAACCTGGGAACAGGCCTGCATGTGTGATCAGATACAAATATATGATTTAGCAAAGGCAAACAAATTGCCACAAAGCTCATCCATATCCCTCATCATTTCTTGAGGAAATCGTGTGCTTCTACTGAATAGTTACAGAGGGATATGTAAAACACACTTCGGAAGAGATAAGGGGCCAGTACGTTTTCGAAAATGCTCATTACTTTTCATTTGTTTGCCTCAGCATTTTCATCACCAAATATAATTGCCTCATTCCAGCTACCTGTGCAGCTGTAGCTAGACAAGAAACTGCTCACACAAATGGGTGTAATTCTTAATATCACTTAGCAGTGCCCCTCGCAAGATAACCTCCCAAGTATATCCAATGAGGAATTTATCAAAAAGCAGATACTGACTGTCCATGTACCCAAAGCATGAGGTATGTATGCAAGTATGTATACTGTTATGTATAAAAATATGTACTGTATATAGGCATGTATACAGTAGGGCCCAGGTTGATGAGAATGCAGAATTATATTTTTAAAAATTCACTTTATTGATATATGCTACACTATTGCAGCCTATGCAGAATTCAGCTATCTGCTCAAAACTTTCTTCTTCCATTTTCAATAGCGACATTCCATTTATTCTTTCAATGCATCTCTAAATAATGTCAATAACATCACTCTCTTAATTTTCTACTATCCATAAAGAAAGCAATACTAGAACATCTGGATACGATCAGGATCAAACACCCTAATCCTTTGGTAGGATTAGACTTCTCTAGCATTCTATTGCCGAAACCCAAGCAGTAAAGATATGTAAACTACAGTGAGGGAAAGGGAGCTGCTGTACAAGAATCAGCTGGCCATTGTATTTCTTATCGCTGCATGTTCTGTAAAGACACTAGAGAATGCTGGGATGGAAGTATTCTCAGGGAACAAACATTTAGAAAAACTGAAGATGCTGATGTTTTGTTTTTCTTTTTTCTTTTCTTTTTTTAAAAAAGCCCACTGTATACTTCTGAGGGAATGCAACAGAACAAATTATTCAGGGATGTTGACAACATCAGTACAGGAAGATAATGGAGACAGGATGACACTGTATCACATCATAAGCTGTTTCAGCACCATTTTCCGGGGGGAAGCGGCTGAATGTTGACACAATTATACTACCAGCATAGAAAGGCCTAAATATTTGAAATACAATGCTGGTGTATTTCTTACAATTCTGAAGGGAGACTGTGAACAGAACTCATAGACATTCATGGTATAGCTGGAATATTGGCTTGGGTAGCAGAATATAATTTCATTCCTTTTCTGTTTTTACTCAGCAGTGTCATTCTATAGAAGTCTACTTAGAAGTTGGTAAGGTAAATGGGTATAGCATTAGCTGCCTATATCACTAAGCTTGTGCCACTGAAAAACAGACAGGCACTTTGACAAAATAAACACACGCAAACATGAATGCTAGTTTAGATTAAACAAATATTAAACAAACAAATAAACAATATATATTTGCATTTTAACCATTTATATACTGCTTAACTACAACGGTCTCTGAGCAGTGTACAGAAAATACAACACAGGAAAGTTAAAAATCAGTTATAACTATAAATTTAGACTGCAATTAAAAAGACTGCAAGGAAAATAATAACAATAAAATCTTCAGTAGGTGCTGGAAATTCAACAGGGAGGAGTTCCATAAAATTAGGCCCACAGCGCTGAATGCACAGCTCCTGGTGGATATGAGCCATGGAGGACCACAAACAGTGACTCCCCTGAAAACCCTGTGATATAATGGATTAGGAAGTCCTTGAGGTATAGTAAATAACTGAAGAAACCCTAAGGGTGTAACACTACAGAACAATGGTAAATGTTGTCAAGAAGGGACAGCGTCTTCAGGAAATCATCTCTCCAGATTCACCAACTGGTTGAAAGGATTGGCACACGAGCAGTTCACCAGACTTTTATTTACCCTTTCCAAGAGTAAAAAACCAAACCAGTAGTGTACAAAAAAAGAGTCATGCGGCAGGCCCAGGAGATGGCATCCAGCCTGGCAGGTCAAACCAAGGAGACATTTATAGTAACTGGGGAGGGGGATTTGGCAACCTGCCAGCCCCGTCACACATTCCTACTTCAAAGGCCAATTGATGACACCTGCCTCTTCCGAATAATCAAATACAGTACTTAAAAGAGCCTAATTAATGACACCTGCCTCTGTTGAGAAATCAATTCGTGACAAATTGTAACACACCAGAAGCTTTAGCCTTTAAAATAAACTTGTCCCTGTGCCTAGATTAACACAATATACTTACTTAGATTGCAGTTGGGTAGGATACAAGTGTTCTTCACATTGGCATCATGAAGGCTGTTTTATCTCATGAAAAGGCTGTCTTAAGCATCCTCATTTTTCTCCACATAATGGATATGCAGGGTGCGCTTATGTGTATTTATGTTAGCATTCCATGTCTTCGCAAGATACAAGACAAGCAAAATCAGAAGGAAGAGGCACTGGGCAATGCATAACGGAAGCGGTGGGCAATTTCCTTTAAGAGTCAGAAGATCGAAGACAACTGCAAAAACCAGCAGTCTCCCATTTAAAGCAGTAGGATCAGCAGATCTATGGCAGCCTTATTACCAGGCACACCCAGAACGTTGTCCAATGTACACCCGGGACAAGGAAACTTAACAAAGGATATTCCAGTGCATGCATGTTTGTTTATTTACAGTGCCTTCAACACCCAACCCACAGAGCTGGTCCAGAAGGACAGCATTAACCATGGTATCAAAAACTGCTGCAAGATCAAGGAGAATTAGCAGAGTAATATTCAATAGTGGTGGTAAAGTTAGCTTTCTTTGCTGCCACGTGGTAGGTGAGATTATGTAGTTCAGCACAGCAGGTGTCTGGCCAGCTCGGAAGATCCTTATCTCCCTGACAGGCAAACTTTGACACCCCCCTGCCAATCACCTGATGTCATTATGATGGCAGGTGACAACTTCAAAAGGGCTTGCTCTGAGCAACGATCAGTAGCAGACCAGCAAAGGAAACCATGCCTGCAAATGGAAAACTTCAATGGGACTTCCTGTCATTGTCAATCCCTTTGTAAGATTAGTTGCTGTCCAGGGTGCTAGAGGAAAATAATCTGAGCTGGCTTGACAATGGGTCAAACAAACTGTGGCAACAGCCACCAGAAAGCCTAGTGTTCTGCTTCTGGTTACTTGTTTCGTCTCTTTGAATTGTTGGAAGTTTTAACTCATCATTCAAAACAGGATAAAGCTGCCTAGGTGAGCTCATTTCACCCTGAGCTTTCAGACAGTGAGCTCGGAAAAGAAAGCACACCTACTTAGTAAAGGAGATGTGATTATCAGAACCAATGTACAGCATATGGGTCTAGCTGTAGTTGCTAATAAAACAGAACACATTCAATTTATTCTTTCATCGGGGTAGGATAAAAGAATAAATGGAATACTAATCACTTCTCTTTTGTGTGTTCTTTTCTATACTACCCCTCTTTTCATTACTTCTATTTTAACTAAACAGAGCAACTAAAAATCATTTTAGCTCTCCCCACCACTGCATGCTTAATCCTCATGTTTTCATATAGATAAATCTTGTATAATTAGCTTTAGCTCTGGGGAAATTGTTGTGCCTGAAGGGAATGAAATGATGCATTACTCTCGAGTGAGAGGAACCTAAACAGCCACATCCAAGCTACAAATACTTTGCACATAGCCAGTAGAATAGAAGGAGTTCTTCAACTGCTATAGCCCCTGCCTGCCAGCAGATTGGGCAACACTGGAAAGAATATGGACTGGGACAAGTAAAAGGGACAAAATGGCACCAGTAGTTCTTTTATGTAGTCCTCAGTGGCTAGCATGATTTCACACCAATGCATAGCTGCCAAGTACCCTGTTTTCCCCGGGAAACCCCCGTATTTTCTTACCATTTCCCGCTGGTCTCCTGAATGGATTTATATCCCGTAAATCCCCCGGAAAGCAGCTATTGCTGGTGGCCATGTTTCTGGTGCTGCTCTGCCCATGTATGGGCACTGGAAATCGGGTGGCGCCGGCATCGGAAGTCGCTTCTATGCATGTCCGGAAGTGCGTAGAAGCGACTTATGGCGCCGTTCTGCCCATTTCCAACATGTCTGCAGCGCCAGAAGTTGCTTCTATGCATGTCCGGAAGTTGCGTAGAAGCGACTTCCGGTGCCGCGCCGCTGTTGGTCCCGGATTTTTCAATCCGGAACTTGGCAGCTATGCACCAATGCCATCATCATTGGTTCATCCTGGTTGCTGAAGGCTACTGTGCTGGTACACCATGATGGATTTGAATTTCCCAACCTGGAAAATGCTCCCTGCTCCACTGTCTAGAATACTCTGCCTTGTTGCTTACTAACTTCACACTCACCACTGCCAATTCCAGTTATCTGCAGAGAACCTTGATCTGAGATAATAATAATAATAATAATAATAATAATAATAATAATAATAATAATAATAATGCTTGTTTGTTTGTTATACCCCGCCCCATCTGGTTGGGCTGCCCCAGCCACTCTGGGCAACTCCCAACAGAATATTATTATTAATAATAATAATAATAATAATAATAAAAGTGTGAAAGATCAAAAATTTAAAACTTCCCTAAACAGGGCTGCCTTCAGATGTCTTCTAAAAGTCAGATAGTTGTTTATTTCCTTGAAATCTGATGGGAAGGCATTTCACAAGGTGGGTGCCACTACCGAGAAGGCCTTCTGCCTGGTTCCCAGTAACCTCACTTCTCGCATTGAAACTAAACCACGGAACCAGGAGAGGCAATATGTTAATGTGCATTCTTGGAGCACCAGCTTCATGTATGTACTGTGCATGTGTAATTGCTCTGTATACAATTGAGATGATGCAAATTGGGTTTGATTTGTAGGGGATCTGAGCCTCAGCAGGATTCAGCAGGATTCCCATGAGGCATGACAGAGTGGATTTGGGCCACAGTGAGTGAGTGTGGCATTAACAAAGCAAAAAACAAAACCCTGCATATCAACTGCATATAAATTGGTGTCTTCCTGGAGTATCTTATAGGGTGGGGTGGGTGAAGGGTGAGCTTCTCCATCAGAAGCTAAACTTACAGTGCAAAAGGGAAATGTGTGGCCGACATGTCTCATTTACAATCAGAGAGGAAGATTTACCATGGTTCTCCAACCACAGTGGTTTGAGGAAGGAATAAACAAATATGAAGAAAACCACCTGGAGGAAAATGTATCATTTTTACTCCCCTTAATTAACTGCAAAGGTCCACAGCACAAAAGCCCCTGGACTTCTTTGTCTGCAATTTAGCAGGTTTGTTATCTAGTGACACCTCTCTCAAGTCTGCTATTTTCAGACCGATTATCCCCTAAAGACTGTGAGGTTAGGTGATTCTTTTCTACACCTTCAAAACTGCAATGGCTGCCTTTGCTGAAAAATCACAGCAGCTGCTATCCTTCTGAAATTTGGGAGGGTTCGTGCTCTCAGAGGGCCTCAACTACAGGTTTTGTCCAAGTATCCTCAAAATAACAGAGGAGAAACATTTCCTCTTTTTTTGTTGCCAAAAATAAAAATCAAGGTCTCTACCCCCTAAACTCTTGGTTGCATTTGCTTGTAATTTGGTGGGCTTAATCCACTCTGGAGGGGCTGCTATAATGGAAAATTCTACCTACTTCTATCAAAAGGGGGAAAAATAGAGCTGTTTTTAAATTACCCAGTATAGTTAATAGTGGGAAACAGAACTTTGTTTTTAAAGACACTCTTTCAGATCTGAAACACAAGACAAATCAGACATAGCACAAAGTGACTCTGAATAAATCGGACTGCTTCCCAAAGTGACAGAGATCCAAACTGAATTTTGTGACAGGTGCTCACCCCTAGTTTGTATAAACATTATGAGCTAGGAGAGAGTTCTCAGAAAACAAACACATTTGAACTTATTTCCTAGCACTCTCTGAGAAAGCTCATAAATACAGAGTCTAAGCTAAATCAAACTGAAGGAAGTTCACTTTCACTAGCAGCTATGATTAATTAAGATATTTTTTGTGCAACAGAAACACAAGGAAACAATACAGAAAACTTTCTCACCAAACTTTATGGGAAACACACTCTTTCCCGTGTTTAAAAAGACCTACTGATGTAGCAAGGGAAACACCCAACATTTGCCATAGCACCTTGACATCTGGCTTATTATTATGCTACCTTTTATAAAGCAGCTTTTCTGCTTTGGAATAGCACCGAAAAGCAATAGCTACAAAAACCATGAATGCATCCCAGCGATAATTGGTTTCTGTATACAAAGATAAGCTGCCAGAATAACAAGGCTTCCTGCTAGGGACTGAGGGACCAATCCTCAGGCCTGGTGTTAAATTACCATTATTCCACTCATTCAGATATTGCTTCAATGGTTTCTACCAGCCAAGGGTCTGGCCTTGCCCAATGTGTGGTGTGACATCAGGGAAATTCACTGCTGAATGCATTGGGAGGCCAGGAGCCTTTCTGGTTTGTAAATGAGAATAAGATAACTTAGACATTTTTCACAATGGTGGCCATGCTGTGTCTTCATGTTTCATAAGCCTTGTGGGCCCAGAAAGAACTTAGCTGAGCAAAGAGCCACAAACATCCAACACTGTATACTCATTGATGTTTCAGCTTCATATTCTGAAACATTGGTGTGAGTTAATTTGATAATGGCTCAAAGATTCTTTGCATTTACAAGCAGGATACATTAGCACTATGTTACAAGAAAAAATGCATCCACTACTTGGAGATTGTGTTCCCCAGCAAACTTCATCAAATATGACAGACACAGGCCGTACAGTACACATGTACTGAGAACCTAGAACTGACTGTAGGTCACTGATGTGTGAGTGTCCGCCATGTGCTTTTGGAGTTAAGCCCTAAGAACATAAGAGCCTTTGCATCAGCCTAATTTAGTGCAGCATCCTGTTCTCCCATTGGCTAACCAGATGGCTAATCTTGTTTTGTTTTAACCACCCTGAACAACTTAGTACAGGCATCCCCAAACCTGGCCCTCCAGCTGTTTTGGGACTACAATTCCCATCATCCCTGACTTGTCCTGCTAGCTAGATGTAATGGGAGTTGTAGTCCCAAAACAGCTGGAGGGCTAAGTTTGAGGAAGCCTGACTTAGTATCACCAGCAAACTTTGCCACCTCACTGCTCACCCATAACTCAAAATAATTTACAAACAAGTTATTGAACCTTGGAGGACTCCCGATTTATACATCTGTCCATTTTGAGAACTGTCCATTTATACCTACTCTCTTCTTTCTGTTACTTAACCAATTCTTAACCCACAAGAGGACTTTTCCTCTTATTCCATGACTACTAAGCTTACTCAGGAGCTTCAGTGAGATCCTCATTTCATAATGATCATTGTGTCAAACATTTGTGTTTGTTTCATATAGTGCTACGTCAAAAAATAAAAATCCAACATTCTTTCTTCGTACCTTTCATGACATCGACAGTCAATATATACCTTTGTCTCATTTCCTTTTCTCCCCTCTGCCAGATTTGGCACCATTGGCATTACTGTGACAGAAATATGGATTTTCACTTACGCCAAAAGGTTAAGTATGATGAGAAGATCACAAGAGTAGAAATGCTGATGGAGTAGAGATATGCTCTGATAGCTCTTTTTAAGATTTTCTCTATCTACACTCATCATAGTTCCCAGGAAGATAATGGAATGGAGTTGCTCAGAATTTGGACACATGCAAGTGCTGCCTTGGGCTCTTGGCCTCCCATTTGCTTCTCAGGCCTGATACACTGGGTGGCAACACCGAAATGCAGTATTTTCTGTAGCATTCATCCTTGTGAGTTTCCTTATCCACATGAGTGGCATCATGTGGAGTGAAAGTGGGACCATGCACACTAGACCACTCCACTCTCACAATCTATGTCATCTCCACCCCCATGCTGTCCATGCATCGCAGGAAGGCCCAATGGATGTACTTTAACTGTCTTCATGAGCTGCAGTCCTGATTGCAATGTTACTTGCATTGAGAGGAGAGAGAGAAAACACCTGAATAGGGCTACTGTGCTACAGTACTAGTTACAGGTAGGTAGCCGTGTTGGTCTGAGTCGAAGCAAAATAAAAAAATTCCTTCAGTAGCACCTTAAAGACCAACTAAGTTTATATTTTGGTATGAGCTTTCGTGTGCATGCACACGAAAGCTCATACCAAAATATAAACTTAGTTGGTCTTTAAGGTGCTACTGAAGGATTTTTTTTATTGTGCTACAGTAATTAGAGTTCTAGTGTAGAGCCTTGGGCAATTCGAAGTTACTCATCCCACTGAGATATCTCTATCTCTATAATTTTTATTAAAGATTTCTTAGTTTACAAAGATACCACCATTGTCTCTTTTTCTAGTGTGTTTTCTACAGATCAGTTTCATTTGTTGTGAGACATTAGTGTTGCATGCAATATTTGGTTAGGAAGAAAAGAAGGGGAGGGTGAGTGGGGTGGGGTGGTAGTGCTTGTTCTTCTACTTAGTGTACGTGTGGGGTTTTGTGCCAGCATCACTTGTGTGGGTTCTCTTTCTATTCACTTGTTATATTTCCTTGGTGGTGAGAGATGTTGGGGTGGCCTAAGGTGTGATTGGTTGTATTTGGTTGACTGTAGTGAGATTTGTTTATAGGTGTGCGAGTGTGTGGATTTTGGGGTCAGGTTAGCCATAGTTATTCATATGCTGTCAGCCAATTCTTGTTGCCTTGTTGGGCAATGTATGTGATAAAGGGGACCATACCGGGGTGAAAGTGTCTTCTTCTATTTGTCCCCATGACAGTTTCAGTTTATTGGTTAGTTTTTCTAGTAAGGCTATTTCCCATACTATTTGATACCATGGGTCCATATTTACTCTTGACAGGTCTCTCCAGTGTCTGTGGCTATGATGCTTCTGGCTGCTGAGAGTAGGTGGGTTATGAGCACTTTGTAATGTGAGTGGGCATTATTATCTTGGAAGATGTTCAATCCCCCTGATTTCTCTAGATCTCTAGCCTACTGCTTTGGATGCTGAAAGTCTGCTTCAGTGTTTGCCTTCTTAAATCTTCCCAGTTTGATGCCGGTGCTTATTACTCTCTAGTTAAGAACACAAGAAGACCTCTGCTGGAGCAGTCTGAGAGCCATCTATTCCAGAAGCCCGTTCTTACAATGGCCAACCAGATGCCTATGGGGAGCCCATAAAGCAGAACCTAAGCACTTTACTCACCTGTGATTCCTCAGCAACTAATATACATTGGGACACAGCCTTCAGCAGTGGAGGTAGAACGTAGCCATCACAGCAAGTCATAATTGATAGTCTTATCTTCCATTAATTTGTCTAACCCTCCTTTTAAAGTCATCCAAGCTTTTGCCTATCACTACATATTGTGGGAGAAAATTCTATAGTTTAGCTATCTGCTAGTACAGGCATAGGCAAACTCGGCCCTTCAGATGTTTTGGGACTACAACTCCCATCATCCCTAGCTAACAGGACCAGTGGTCAGGGATGATGGGAGTTGTAGTCCCAAAACATCTGGAGGGCAGAGTTTGCCTATGCCTGTGCTAATATGATGAGAGGTGAAGAAAAACTTCTATCTGCTTTCTCCAAAAAAAGAGAAAGGTTCTCTAACCACTGTCTCAGATAACTCTAGCAAGTCAGGACTTAGCCCTGCAGAAGCCATGCTTCAGCATGACTTGTTCTTCTAAATACTTGGCAATTTTATCTTTGGCAATGCTTCCCACCAGTTTTCATGGAACAGGCATTAAAAGGTCCATTGAACTCAGTGGAGCTTACTTTTCAGTAAACAGCATGCATAAGATTGCAGGGCTACAATCCTTTTTTAAAAAAGCTATGTGTGGATGTGTTGAAAAGTGTAAATGCAGTCTGCTATGATGTTTTAGTTGGAAAGCTGGCTTTAAATGAAAAGAAGTTGACCTGTACAGAAGTGTGAGAGGTAGCAATAGAAAGTTCAAAGGCATCTCCAGCTGTATATGCGTTCCTCTCCGTGCATGCTTCCAGCTTTCTAGGAATGCAGCCTAATTTGGCCCATCATTTCCCTTCTGGGATAATTCTGTCAGTTCCTTTTTGTCATGGAATATTCTTTGGGAGTCAGTGGACAATTTTCTGTTCCTGTAGTCTTTTTCGACTGAACTTAGAAATTAGACTGAGAGGTGGCAAGTTTGTGCTTTAGTGTTCGTTTTCATTATTACCCACTTATCTCAGAAATGGGTCTCGGACGTCACTGTTGGTTGCAGCTGAATGTCAGTGGGTCAAATTATATTCGTCACTCTAAACAGGATATTTTTGAGGCTCCCTGGTAGAAAACAAACACAATGTGGCAGTGCAAGTAATCAGTGCTTCCAAATTCCTAAACCAAGAAACCGGGCTCTTATTGCATTGATAAAGGATGCATGATATATGTATGATATATGAAACTGCCAACGGTAAAGTGAGCATGTTTCTGTTTTGTCTCTTGGAAACAATAAAAAAGAGCTAAATGCTTTCAAGAGACCACGCGGTTACCTTGTAAACATTTGATTTCCATGTTCTATTTACTTTGCAACTGCTTTCCCAGGCCCACAAATTATGCCCCACTAGTTCTGAGTTACATTTTATATAACTGACAATATGATTTACTGTCTGTTTTATTTTTACAGTGCTGTTATCACTACCAGTTCCATCCTTAATTTCACCGCTCTGCCGTATGTTCCAAAGCTGTTTGTGAAGAGTGTTTGCTTTGATGCTGTAGCCTATTAATATTCGGCTATGTTAATCATCATTCCCACCCCCACCCCCAAATCACACCCAAGTACATGGAAGAACAATAAAAATGTAATAATGGAGTTTACTGAGTAGCAGCCGTTCTCCCAACTTTTGAATACCGTGGTTTCAAGGCATGACAGCAGTGCAGCCCCCGATTAGGATAGCAATATAAATTCATAGTGCCCCGCTGCAAATAGTGAGAAATAGTATGTTGCATCTTTCTTCTTTTTGATTAATATTGAACCTAGCCAGCTTAGTGTTACCTGATTGCCACATGCCTGCTATTTTCTGCTTTTACAGATGACAAAACTAGCTTCAGAAAGATCCAGGTAGGGCTCAGCTGAAATTTATCAGAAAACAATTTTCTAATCCTTCTTCTTCAGGCACCTTTCAAAATGTTGGAATAATTTCAACACACAAAAAACAATATGCAGTAAAATAATACCGCTACCCTCAACAGCTATGCCCTTGAACAAAGTGGTGCACCTGCGGATCCAGTTTTACTGTTTTCCACTAAATGTAGTATTGCCAGCCTAAGATCAACTGATGAAAAACTGGATACAACAATAACTGGTCTACAGCTCATGAAATTTGAGTTCTTTGTTTAGGGTTGGCATTCAGGGTCAGTGGGGCTCTTGTGCTTTTAAAATCTATGTGGCAGACAGAAATTAAACAGGGCAAACCTTTTCAATCATGGAAAATGAAAACACGAGGGAAGTTTCACCTGTTGGCATTCTGTCTGACTTATTATTACGCCGGCTTACTTTAGAGCTGTCCAACCCCACCTGCAAAAGATGGCACACATTTGAATAGGGCATGAGGTATATGCAATTCATGCAAATTTGTGTCTACTAAGCACTCAAGAACCTTGTTGCTGCTGCCACACTTGAGCCTCTGCACTACTGAGGCTTTGCACACTAGGGTGATAATACTGAATATTGTAGGAGCAGAGCAGAATCTAATAATAATAATAATAATAATAATAATAATAATAATAATAATAATGTATTTCCCTCCCTGCCTCCCCCTACAGGCCCCGAATCCCTCCAAAAGGCCTCTGCAGAATTTCAGGGGACTTACCAACAATGTGGAATGAGTTGAATGGTGCTGCAGTGGATGGGCGGGAATTACACAAAATTGGGTAAAACAATTGTGTGTCAGCAGAGCACAAAAATATCTGATTGTGGAAGATTCTCCCCACCAACCATAGCCCTGTACAGCACCCAGTGCCTGATAGATCTCTCCAGGCCTCTGGAGAGGCTTTTCAGGGGGTGCTGATGGCTTGGCAGTGGGGGTTGGAACAGAAATATAAGATTCATTGTGTGATTTTGCATTTCCCCCACACAACTGGATATCACTGTTAATATAGGTTACCTTGCAATATCCTTTTCACAGTCATTCTTGTATGCTTCTTTATCAAGAACCCCTGCAATGTTGATTAGAAACTTTCTCTTTGCAGGTCCTGTCTCTTTTCTTGCTTCCTGTTCAACCAGTATGAGATTGGAACTGAATTGTCCATTAATTAGCCACCTTCTGTGCCCCACTTGGGATAGGGCCTCTGGGTTACTGGTTTCAGCCCTTGCTGTTTTCCTTCTTTTGTAGAAAAGCACCATTATTTCACTATCAAAGAAAGAAGCCATTTTGTCTGACAGCAGCAGAAGTCAGGAAAAATTTACCTGGTAGCCTAAGTATCCCAGCTACCACTGTGTTCTGGCACAGTGCTGTACTACAGAGTGTTGGCAGATTGGGGAAGCAGCCCTACATTGTCTAGGCAACTAAGTGACTCTCTCCTGTTTTTCAGCACTGTAAAATAAAATGGCTGTGATCAACAGCCACAGAAGTGTAAACTGGTTGCTTTCCAGGGTGTGTTTGTTTTCTGAAACTCACCCCTCTCCCCAGCTGTTCTCCTGAGTGATATATAACTTAGTCCTAAACTAGATATTCTTTGTCTTTCTATTCTGGCTGCTCTTGTAGGTAAACTGGGCTCAATACCAGAGGTTCTCCAGTAATGCAGGGGCAGAATAGTACAATGATATCTACAGTGTAAATAAAACTTGTAGCATGGGGATTCAGGAAAATGCTTTCCTTTGTTAGTCTTGTTGGCAAGCAACTGTTATGCATTTCGTTATCTTAGTTGCCAGTAAAGAACTGCATGTAATACTTTGCAAAGCAAACAGGTAGTGCCAGGGTAGTGCCAGGGTGCAACCTGTTGAAGTTTTATCACGGCACTGCCTGTCTTCTTCCACTATTCCAAACTTTTCCTCTTTGACCCCAGAAGTACAGCAATTATATAAAGAAATTGATATGAGGTAATTGGCAGTGCATTAGATTTTGCAAAACATATTACAAAAGTTTGCATTGACTAACCCATCTGCATCATTATCCTGATTTGATCTATATCTAAGATGCTTGGCAGTTTTTCACAGTGTATTGTCGTCATTATTATTATTATTTTTAAGTGTCTGTTAGCGAGAGAGACCTCAAAGCTTGATAGCTTACTAAAAGGCCATTCCTGCGAAGGATTTTTACTAAAATGCTGTGAATTGGGGTTATATAAACTGCACAAGCTGTCACGTTAATTGATATTAGGCAGCTATGCTGATTAGTACATAGGAATCTCAGTGACAACTTTATATATACACACGCGCGCACACACACACACAGAGAGAGAGAGAGAGAGAGAGAGAGAGAGAGAGAGAGAGAGAGAGAGAGATCAGTTCATTACTGGGCCAATCCAAGCAGAGAAAGTCTGTTCAGCTGACCATTTTTAAAAGCAGAGGCTGGCAAACTAAAATGAAAGACTTCAAAGAAAGCACATATAATATACCATATGCAAAACAATAGCTGAACCACATTCCTACAGGGAATAAGTATCCTTAAGTATCCATTCTGTTAGGAAGAAAAGGAGAGTTGCTTTGATATTGTGGATTGCTTGAACTGGCCCTCAGAAAAACAAAAGGTTTCCTTGGCATTTTTTGCCCTTATGGTGAATCCACTTCATATGCATAGAGTTTATGTATTCAAGTCTTGTAAGGAGACTTGAGGATAGCTATTGTTTGGAAGCACTTCTGTTTAGCTCCTCATCTGCATTATAATACTGTCGAGCTGTGTCAATTGACATTTTAGCGTTCCAAACAAAGGTGTACAAGTCCTCTAATGTATACATGACTTTGCCTCCAGCAAACAACAATAGGATAGACACAAGTACAATTGCATTTTAGTGATGGTAAAAACAACAACACCCTTTTGAAAGAATAGTACTAATTCTTTGCTAATACAGTACTTCTTGCTCCTTAGTTATATGATTTATTTATTTTTTCTTAAAAGGAAAGTTGAAAGAACATCCTGCCCTATGTCCACCACTCTGGCAATTACATTTGTATGCATAAGAGACATGAGTAATTGATGGCTGGAGAGAGATTAAATATCTCTTTGGTGGTTTTCTAGAGTGGTTTCTTACCTTGTGAAAACAGCCATGCCAATCAAAGATGTTATCATTTTATCAGAGGTGATTGAAAAGTTGTTTTTTGACCTTTCGTAATAATTATTTATACCAATATAAGAAGCAAATATTGAATGTTAGTGTAGAAACACTCAGTGGATTTCACCTGCCAGCTTCCTTCCAGAGAGTACCTGGATATTTGCAGAGAATTTATTTCTGAATTCTCCACTCATAATATTTTCATTTTGGCTATAGTACAGAAGCTAAGGAATATCATATTATTTGCACATTTCAGACTTCTGAGCCTGTATGATCAACTCTCTGTCACAGGGAAATTATTAATGTTTATTGAATTTTTCCTGCAATAACAGTACACTTCTTACATCTTCCCCATCTCTCATCCAAACCATGACACAAATTAAGCAAGGGACAACCACTTAGGGCTGACATACCTCTGAAAAGCAACCACCACCAAAGGAAGGCAGGGAGAGAGAGGAAGAGACAGAGAGGGAGATTAAGAGCATGGTTCTGCACGTGCCCCAAAACCATGTGACTCTTTTAGCTTTGCTTTGGGTGCAATGACTGTTGCCAACCAACAGAGGAAGCCAACATTGGTTCAGGCTGATTACCTACTCTATGGCTCTTGATGTATATGAATTCCTATCTGCCACATCTGAGGGAAGCATGCAAGTCTACTTGGTAATCAGACTCCCTGTCTTGGTGTGTCTCCACTTCATGCAACAAACTAAGTGTAAGCTATTGGACCGTGCTGTTTATTCATTATTCAATTTGTATTTAATAATGACATCCCCACCACTTCAAGCAAAGCAGGCTCGGGGCAGAACCACAATTTTGTATGAGAAAAAAGTGCAGCACTGTGTCACATTCCACCTTCCCCTGCAAGCGATAGTAAAAATTCTCCCAGTTACTGATATTATACATGTGTCCCTGCCAGAGTCAGCTATTGTTGTGGAGTGTATATGCAGAGTGATTATCTTAGAACACAGGTACATTTTGAAACATATTATGAATGGAGAGCAGCCTTGACCCAGCCTCACATGTCTCATTGCAAAGCAGGCGACTCTCACCTTATGTGGTGGTTACCTTTCAGCAATAGCATATAAAGCCAAAATTGCCTATAGTCAAAACCCGAACCTCCGAACGCTCTTCCAAGGTGAATGCAATGGCAGGTGGAATTGCAAAAACATTTTTCCTCATATGTTTGTCCTCTTTAAATATACAGTGGTGCCTCGACTTACGAATTTAATCCGTTCTGAAGGCACCTTTGTAAGTCGAAAAATTTGTAAGTCGAAAAACGCCACTGGAAACGCAATTTGCCTTAGGAATGGATTGGAAACGGAAAAATTTGTAAGTCGAAGCAACCCTATCTAAAAATTCGTAAGTTGAAAAATCCCTATCTAAAACCCCTGTGATCCCCCCCCCGGATGTCGAGACATTCGTAAGCGCGTGGCCATTACCCCCATTCGTAAGTCGAAAAATTCGGTTGTCAAGTCGTTCGTAAGTAGAGGTACCGCTATATAGCCAAGCTAGTAAAGCTGAATGCAGACAAGTTAAATGTGCATAAGTTGTGAGTCATCTATACATCTTTATCAAACAAATCAAGACTCCAGAATGTTAAGAAAACCCAGAATGAATCACTGAAGGTAACGTTTTTCATCTATCATGAATAACAGTTGTAATATGGAGGTAGTGTTAGTAAACAGAAGACTAGAATCCTCCATTTCCACACGGAGGCAATAAAAGTAATATTGCACTTCTTAGTCCAGTGACGTATCCTTAGTATGGATCATACTGATTACACTGGAAAATGGTCCCTAATCACAGTAATATGATATGTGAACACCACATGCAATGGGATAGTCTTTTCGCCTCATATCTTTTCTATATGCATAGCAATACCTTTCTGCCACAATTCAGATAATGCGACTGTCTATTCATATTTCATCAGCAATGAGATGACTCGTGTGTGACAGTTCTCATTACTTTATGGATCAGCCTGTCTTAAATTAACAAAGGTTTGGATTAAAACCTATTATTCCAAACTCAAGGCTGCTTCAGTAAGGTAAACTCCTCTCCGTGTAACGCCTCCTATATTATTGGTCGAATCTAATGCATAGAAAGAATAATAATATTCTAACCAAATCAAAATCACATTAACCAAGCTGTCAGAACAGAAATTGGAAATTGTATCCTGGGATCCCACTCTTCAAGTGAGTCAACACTCATCTGAAAATGGTTCAGTGTTATCTACATTGACAAAGATTGCATCCATCCCACTCCTGCTTTCCCTACCTCCACCCCCCCTCTCCAATGTCTTCTCTGGGCAGATCTAGCTGCCCAGAGGGGCTCGGGAAACCCAGCCAGATGGGTGGGGTATAAATAATAAATTGTTGTTGTTGTTGTTGTTGTTGTTGTTGTTGTTGTTGTTGTTATCTCCACTATATATTTAAAAGCTATTCAATGCACATTTAAACTACATACATGGCTTCTCCCAAGGAGTTATGGGAACTGTCATTCCTCCAAGCTACTATTCCCAGAACCTTTGACAAAATATAGTTCCCAGGAATATTTGTGGTAATTCACGTACTTTAAATGTGTATTGCAAAGGCTTTAAATGTATTGTGTGGCTCTGCCCTCTGTCTCTCATGCTACCATACTTGATGATGTCTCTGTTTAAATCTGTGAACTTGCAAGTTTTTTTTTTATAATAATTTTTATTGATTTTTAAAGAAACAAAACATACAAAACATACAAAATAGGCTCAGTCCCTTCATTTGCCCTCCACCCACAAGACCACTTCTGCCACCAGTGATACCCATGGGCATTGGGAAACAAAGGGGTTCATTTTAAGCTGGGTTTGACCTCCCCCCTCCCTCCTCCCCCTCCTCCCCCCCCCTGCCACTGAGAGGACAGAGGCGGAGGATCTCTGAGGTTTGGCTTATCCCCCAGCTAATTCTTCAATGTAACACTTTAATTAACAACAAAAAAAAAACAAAAAAAACAGGAAAAAAGAAAAAGAAAAAAGAAAAAAAATATAAATTCTAAGTCTTATTCTCTTAACAGTTTGCTTGTGGCTTCCCCGGTTCTCTTCCTCCTGGAATTCCTAACTTCTTCAATTTATTATGGTGGGTTTTCTTTTCTAATTCAAAATCTTATTCTTATCATATTGACTTAATCCTCCTCCTTCTTCATGCTGCCCCCCCTCCGAGTCCCCTCCTGCCACTAGGGTGACCCGAGGGGTTCAGCAGTCAAAAGGTTCCATTTTTTTGTCTGGGTTTCCTTCCACCCCTCCCCCTCCCCTCCAAACACCCCCTGCCACTGGATGCAAAGAGTAAAGAGAGGGAGACAGGCAGTTCTCTACCCAAACACCTGCCTGATCACTAAAAATATTAAAAATAAACTCTAACATATTTCCTCAGCCATTCTTCTGCTCCCTCCAGAAAACTCTTAACCCTAAACTTTTAAAACTCTCTCCTTCCCCCCTCCCAATGTCCCTTCCCCCAATTGGATCAGCATATCCTTTAACAGGCCAAGATTCAGAAACCGTCATTCATCAACCAAAAAAGTAACCTTAAACTAAAGTTTTCACCCCACACCAGTTCTTTCCCACTTCCACTTCCAGTCCTTTGCTCCCCCCTCTTCCTGCCTATCCCCCCCCTCACTAACTCCACTCCACATTTCAGTCCCTCCAGGATTTTCATTTCCATCAATCTTTCCTTCACTTTGCTTCTCCTTGTCGGCCTCGTCTCCTTGTTCAAATCTTTGTTTTTCCTCATCCAGCACATATTTTTTTTTGGTCCAAATCAGTCTCCAAGTTATCAAATTGTTGCTCCTCACACACAGTCTCAATCTCAAAATTGTCCTCTAAATCTTGATCTTGCACCTCATTCTTCATTGCTGTTGGATTCAAACATTGCCGTTCCTTGTAAATATCTTCCCATATTTGAAAATAGTTCAGCACAGCCTCCTGGAAGGCTCGAGAAAACTTTGTTTTCATACTTGACTTAACCACAGGCAGACCAGAGATAAGGGCTGAAGGATACTGGAAAATTCCTCTCTACCACGTTGCTGGCTCCATCTTGGCTGATCTTCTCCTTTGTCTTTAACTTCATCACAGTTCAAATTTAAATTCCCTTTGAATTACTTCTGAGTCCTCTTCAATCAGTTTTTATAATCCACAACAATAAAATCGATTTTCTTAATCCTTTTAACAATTTGACAGCTTTTGACAGCTGTCAAAACGTCCTCCCCCTTGTTACTGCTGAACCTCAAGGGGTATCGACACTGGGGGCTGGGAAGGTTTTGTAAAGTCTTTCTTTCGCTCGGGTCCACAATCTAGAAAAAACTTCCCCTTTCGGCTTGAGGATATTTAATGCGCCTCCCGATTGACCATTTGGAAGAGATCGGCTTCCGTTGTTTTAAAATCTCTTCCTATCTTCAGAATTGAAATTTTTTAAAGTCCAAATAGAGATTTGACTTACTTTGTCTTTTATTTTCTTGGAAGAATCCGCCGCTTGCAGGCTGAGGACTCGGAGCTTCACTTCAAGGAGGTAAGATGAAACCCAAAAATGGCTCCCGCGACTCCACTCCGCTGGCTCTCGATCGCTCTACAGAGCTCTCGGGCATCAGAGGAATCGCGTCCGGAGCAAACAGCTGGGCACTATGTCACCGGGACTCTCTACCCGGTGTTTTTTTGGGGAGTCCGCTCGCTCTGCGGACTTCCCCCCCCTCCACGAAGCCAGGGACTTCAGAGCGCGAAGTCCCTGCGTCCTTTTTCCACCAGCGCGACGGACCGGAAGCCTGAACTTGCAAGTTACACCTGCACTCATCTGGCAAGGATTTGGGGATCTTAGTATTGAAATTGCTGTACACCACAGGGGTTATAGCATTATAGCAATCTGCTCTTAGTTGTCTGGGGGAATTAGCAAAAACAAACTGAATCTCAGTATTGTTGTTGTTGTTTAGTCGTTTAGTTGTGTCCGACTCTTTGTGACCCCCTGGACCAGAGCACGCCAGGCACTCCTGTCTTGCACTGCCTCCTGCAGTTTGGTCAAACTCATGTTCGTAGCTTCGAGAACACTGTCCAACCATCTCGTCCTCTGTCGTCCCCTTCTCCTAGTGCCCTCCATCTTTCCCAACATCAGGGTCTTTTCCAGGGAGTCTTCTCATGAGGTGGCCAAAGTATTGGAGCCTCAGCTTCACGATCTGTCCTTCCAGTGAGCACTCAGGGCTGATTTCCTTCAGAATGGATAGGTTTGATCTTCTTGCAGCCCATGGGACTCTCAAGAGTCTCCTCCAGCACCATAATTCAAAAGCATCAATTCTTCGGTGATCAGCCTTCTTTATGGTCCAGCTCTCAATATAAGCAAATCTCAATATAATATAACCAAAAGTAGAATGTTTAATTCCATATGCATCAAAATAGTAGACAGCGAGTAATGCAGCTTTGCAGCTTGAAGCACCAAGTGTAATGTTGCAGAATGGCATAACCTAGGCTACCCAACCCGACATGGGTGAAAAAATGTCACAGACATTCTTTCCTCCAGATACACTTCAAAAAAAAAAAACAGTGGTCCATACTTCAGGGGAGGCTGTCAGAGAGGGCTGCCTCTGTAATATGACTTGGGAAAATCAGCTTGGGGAGGAGATGATTTTGTACAAAATAGTTGTGGCGAATGAACCGAGGCTTAGCCATTTGTCTGCCAGTCAGTTTCTACTGAAAAATAATCTGGAAGCTGTGTCTCCTCCCCAGAGTGTTTTAGATGCATGATTGCAATATACATAACAGTTTTGCAATGGGAAAAGCCATTGGGGAGTCCCGGGGGCAGGGAGCTATGGGTGGTGAAGGGTTGAGCATTCCCTTGCCAGTTCTTCAAACTGCCTCCTGCTGAAGACTCTATAGGTCCCTACATGCCTTCTCAGGAGTTAAGATCAGCTTTACCCACCCCGGGATGCTGTGGTGAAGAGCCAATAAGAAAGAAATCTGAAAAATAAATAAAATGTGTTCCATATAGTTCCACTTTTTGGCAAGCCACTCTGCCTCAGCCCACCAATTTGCAACACAGAGAAGATCATTGGCCTTCCTTAGAAGAGGAATGATTGAGATAATGTATGTAATCACTTTGAATGCTCTGAAGCACCATAGAAATGCTGTGCATTATACATTTTAATCCCAAATGGCACATTTTGATGTTCAGGTATCCTATATCTGAATTGTGAGCTATGAGGAATTTCCCATGGAATACATTGTGCTGTGGTAGTGAGCGTATGGCTACGCTATTTGTTTGCCCCTTCTGATTCAAAATCATCTTTCTCTAACCATACAATCTTCCGCATTTCTCTGTAGAGTTTGGCTCGTGGGGCTCCCTAAAAATCTTGCCATAAACATTCCTGCTCGCAGAAATATTGCTGCATTTCATCTTCATTGCAAGCACAGCTCACAGGTTATAAGTGCTGCTCACTGACAGATTAAGGCTGACAGGATTGACATTTTCTCTCTCTGATACATCTTCTTGGTTGGTGGTACTGGGCAATTGCATGAATTTGGTGAAATAACATGGGGGTAGCTTTCAATTGCTCCACCTTAAACCTGAAGTAATTTTTTTTTATATAGTCTGCAGTAGGTCCAAAATCCGCTAATTACCTTTCTGGCTTTTTGTAGCAATCCTGCACACTAGGCCTTAAAAGAAATACTGAAGGAAAGATACACACCAGTTGAATGATTCATTATAGTGGTGTTTGTTTTAAAAGGGGATGGCTTGAAATTGAGAACCCTTGTGAATGCCATTTGTTGTTGTTGTTTAGTCGTTTAGTCGTGTCCGACTCCTCGTGACCCTATGGACCATAGCACGCCAGGCATTCCTGTCTTCCACTGCCTCCCGCAGTTTGGTCAAACTCATGTTCGTGAATGCCATAGCCCAGCATTAAAGCTTTGCATATGAAAGGTGCCAGGTTCAATTTTCAGCATCCAGGACAGAGTGAGGCAGCAGAGTGAGGGCTGTGAACTGGCAAGGCAATGGTGGCCGCTCTGCCAGCAGATCTCCCTGCATACCATAAGTGACTTTAGGATTCCTCTGTTTGACAATATGTAGCACCACCAAATCTGGCCACTAAAAGAAAATACTTTAAATAGTTGCCAAGGAAACATAAATCCCGCAGCTTCCTGTTCAATAGCTCCCGACCAATGTTTTTAAATCTCCCCTGTATTAAAAACTTGGGTTCCCATATGGGAGGTTAAAAAAAACCCCACCCATTTTATGTGCATGTATTAGTACTAATGCACACTGCTGTCATCTCCCTCCAGTGCAGTCACAGCCTATATCAGGGTATAGAAGCAGTGATGTGAAATGGCAAAGGAGGAAATTGCATTGCTCATGCCCCATTGTGCTGTTTTGTGCATGAAGGACTCTAGTTTATAAGGATACAGGTTTTACAGTCTTTACAAACTCTGAATTCATTGGAGAGAACTACTCTATTTCCCATGGGGTCTAAACTCATGGTTATTCGAGCAAGGGAGCAGCTGTGAGTTAATTAAGCCCTATTATCACCAGGCTGTTGGAGACTTACTTTCCGACCCTGTTTCCTGAGATGGGGGAACTGTATTAGTGGGGGAAACATACATTTTACCTGTGTACATTGGAGATTGTTAAAAGGCTTTACGAGGCAGGAAATGTGGGGTGGGGTGGGGTTGATTTTAGAAATGAAATACTTAGTTTCAGTGTTTTGCTTTCCTCCCTTTTTTAAACAAAACAATAAAATTCACCTACAAACAACTTGCTATAGTAATCATCTACAATAATTGCACAGATCGTTCAGAAGCTATGAAATAAAATAACATATTTATAATTGAATCAGAATTAAATGGCCAAAGAAGAAAATGACTATGAGGAAGGAATTTTGACTTCCATGTTCAAGAATATCTTCATGGGCAGGAACTGGAAATATAACCACTGCTCAACAATAGTCTGGAGCGGGAATGTGATTATATTATTTTTAAAAGAGTGCACGTGTGAGGGGTGCATGTTAAATAAAATCTGAGATTTTCAGGATGAAGTCATTTCTACACAGCATGCTTGAGAAACAGAACTGTATGCTAGTCAAAGTTCAAGAATCGTAATTTAAGGTTTGCTGTTTGGATCTGTAGGAAGCAGCTGGCTAATAAAAAAACACACCAAATATCTAGCATTTATGAAATGCTTTAGGCTGCAGTTCCAAATATACTGGGACCTCCTTCTGCATAAGCATATATAGGATGTCAAAGTTAGGTCAGTGTAATCTTGCTGTAATCCTAACTACAGCCCTGAGAGCTGATGAAGTGGGCCAAAGTCCACGAAGCTTATGTCATATCAAATGTATTAGCCTTTAAGACGTTGGGTTCCCCCCCCCCTGCAACAGACTAGCACAGCTATTCACTGGCTATTATTATTTCTTTGTTACAGATGGAGAGTTGAGGTAGACTTGCCAAGGTGCACCTAATGAATTCAAAGGAGAGAGCAGAAAAGGAGGGAAATAATCTAGCAGAGGCTGGGCACTTCTTTGCTTTGATGGGTTTCATACATCACCCTCTCAGTTTCAATGGTAACACTTAAACTGCAAATTGGTTGCGTTTCTAACTAAAACCTAAGAATTTCATTTCCGCCTGAAGATCTTTTGTTAAAGCTCAATGTGTTTCACAAGTTGAATTTATTATGACTACTCAGAGAATGGGTTTTGCAGATTTATAAACCAATTTAGTGAGGAGGCCAGGGTGTTTGGATCCAAGGCTCAGCATCGTTTTAGTGAGTGCCATAGTTGCTGAGAAATGGCTGCAGTATTCAAACTGATTTGTGAATTCTCTTCTGAGCATTTAAATATGAAGAATGACCTCACTTCAATCAGTTGGCAACAGGCTGATGTACAGCAGTATCACTACAAGTCCAAAAATTGTGAATTGAGGGAGAGACAGCAGGCTTACACACTCGACCTTGATGCACTTTCTTAAAAGATGGCTGATCACCAGATGGAGTTTTCCCTAAGCTCTGAAGAATCTGTTAAATATCCACATAAATGAGAAATGACTAGAAATGACTAGCAGGTTACAGTAAATCAAAGAGGAAGGCAATATTCATTCTGATAGGATGTTGGCTGAAAAACAGCTTGTAAATTGAGTCCAGCTGAGATGTTAGGTTTTAGACTTAAAGATATAGTCTCTGAATCACCGCCTAACGTCTGTCTCCACTTCTGTCTAGAAAGTTAACCCAGAGTTCAGGCTGGCAGAATCAAGCAGGAATGTGATGTACAGATTGGCATGCCTCTGAAATATTACCACTTGTTGTCAAGTTGATCTAATAATAGTCTCCATTTCCACCATGAAAGAGATGTAAAAATGGGATATGACACTTTATGCATCGGCTGTTCCTGTGAGGCCATGGAGGCTGTCAAAGACATTGATATGCAAATCTAAATGTATTTGATTTAAAGGTGTAATGGAGCATGACAAATTCTCAAGGGTCCTATGAACTTGCCAGGGCTCCAGCTGTGCTTGCTCAGAGCTGCTGCCTGTAAAATAAGGTTAAGCCTCCAAAGGCGCTTTAAGCCAAAGGACATTTGCGTGCCATAAAAACTAGGGATAGAAACTTATGCACCAACTATTTCTATTTAGAGTAGATAGGCCTCCTGTTTTTTCTGGTTCCTGCAAAAATATAACCCTAATTTTGTTCCCATTTCACATTCACCCATGAGGTTCTTCAGATATCAGCCCAAGCAGAAAGGTTGTTTTCTGCTGCTCCAGAGAAGCGGACACGGAGCAATGGATTCAAACTACAAGAAAGAAGCTTCCACCTAAACATTAGGAAGAACTTCCTGACAGTAAGAGCTGTTCGACGGTGGAATTTGCTGCTAAGAAGTGTGGTGGACTCTCCTTCTTTGGAGGTCTTTAAGCGGAGGCTTGACAGCCATATGTCAAGAATGCTTTGATGGTGTTTCCTGCTTGGCAGGGGGTTGTACTGGATGGCCCTTGTGGTCTCTTCCAACTCTATGATTTTATGATTCCCCTGGGTCTATAGAAGCAATGGATGGTATGGCTGCAACCTGACTCTCATGTACATTTATGTAAATGCATGTACATAATTACCCAAGACCAGCACTCTGCTTCCTTTCCATCCCCTCTCAGAGTCCTCTATTCAAACAGCATATGATGATAGATCTTTTTGAGTGGCAGCAATTTTATAAGCGACACCAAATCATTTGAGAAATTAACATTCTGTTACTAACTCCAAAGGTTGTTAGTGGTTGGTTGGCTGGCTGGTTGGCTGACTGGCTGGCTGGCTGGCTGGTTTGTGGAAGGAAGTTTTATGAGCAATTTCTTAACACTGGGTTTTGAAGCCAGTGCCAGGACTGGCTACCCTAGAAAAAAAATTATATAACATAAAGCAGGTGGGGAACAATTCAGCTCCCTGCCAGTGCATTTCTGAGAGAGGCAGTAATACAATCCTGCACATGTCTATTTAGAGGTAACTGCCAACGAGTTTAATGAAACTTACTCCTAGGAGCATCCTAAGGTCACTAATAATTGATTACTAATTCCTCCACACGCAAAAGACACATAAAACATCTTAATTCTTCTCCAAGCACATTTACTGAGAGACTTCAGAGGCATTCTCTCTAGACTGATAGAATCATAGAGTTGGAAGAGACACACAGAGTCATCTACCCACTGAAGTGCAGGTTAGATAAATATATTGTAGTTGAACTGGTAGGTGGATTGATATGTAAATCACACTAAAATGCACTTAAGATAGCTTTGTCTATGGTTAGAAAACAGAAGTAGGGAACCCCCACTTTATGGTACAAACTTGGCCACCCAGACCATTTGGCCCATGAGGCTGTTTTGGGCAAAGGAGACCCACCCAAACTATGCCTGGTGGTAGGGTAAGGGCAGGGCTTCAGAGGAACAAGCAGGAGCTGAAAGCTCCTTTGTTGAAACAAGGTGTGCTCAAGCTGATGGGCAGCAGGATTGTGCCTTGCTTCTCTCGCAGCACTACTAAGTCTTCCATAACTATAGATCCATCAAGTATTCAAACCATGGGCAGGAGTCACCTAATGAGTCCTGTAAACGGACACCCTGTGCAAGGCATTCTGCTTGCACAATGGGGCTTTCCTCCCACTTTCCATCCTTTGTGTGCCCCCCAAAGTTGACCTGGATGTGGGAGAATGAGAGCGGTGTGTGTGTGTGTGTGTGTGTGTGTGTGTGTGTGTGTGTGTGTGTATATCCCTCTGCCAAGTTGAAATGCTTGCACAGGTGGAACTTTCGTCATAGAGTGACATAGAGTGACGCTGACTTCCACCCCCTGTCTATGAACCTTCCTTGCCCCCATTATTTCATTTGTCCCAGAAGCAGCCCTGCTTAAGCCTCAAACTGCAAGTGAATGGCTGAGCATGTCAGACTTCGAAGATTCCTCAATTTCCAGCATACCATGATTTGTGAAAGCTTAGCAAATCTCCATGACATACTCATGTGTACACATGTACCATAAAATTATATATTACCTTGTTTGGAAAGGGATCATTAGGAAGATTAATGAGATGGGTTTCCCCCCTTCTCTCAGTCCCCCCCCTCTCCTCATTCAACAAGCACTTGCAAAGAAGGCCCAAGTAATCCTTCTAGCTGTGGGAAGCAAGTAGCAGTTCTCCCCTGAGCTCCCAGCTCTGCCTTGTCCCCAGCATTTAACTGCCTGTTCTTTGAAAGTGTTATTCGTCAGCTTAATTAGCCCTAAAGGAAGCACTTGTTTCAAATTAGGACAACAGCTTTTCTGAAAAGGACATAATGACATTAATGATGGCAACTTGTTTAAATAATGGAGCTTTTTGGCTCCATTTTAAGTGTGGCAGGGCAAAACAACGATTGTTTTAACTCAGTGGGGAATTCTGATTCTGCTTTTGATATCACCTACATTTTTGTAATTATGTTTCTTATCTCCACCCCACTCATTAACTCCACATTAGCATAATTACATTGCTCTTTGTGACTAAAATGTTGTGACAACAAGGGGAGATTAAAAAGACAAGACTTTGCCAACCTCCATGCCATGTATGAAGCAATCATCTTTTTTCGACTGTTTGCTTACGATTCTCATCACTTACCAGCAGGATGGCCTTTAAGAACAGGCAACACTCACAAAAAGCAAAAAAATCTCCCCCTTCTCTCTCTCACACACATACACACAAAACCAGGTGTGCCAACTCTTAGAGGCAGGGGTGTCTTCGGTCCCCTCAATATTGGCTGACTGGGGGTCAGGCCCCTCAATGTTGAGGGGGCAAAGGAGCCAAGCACTGAGCATGAGAGAGGAAACTGCGCCTCTGGGCCTCCTCCCAATAATGTGACATTGTGTGAGCATCACACACATGACATCAGACACATGCAACATGCACTGGGCTCCCTCGGTCTTAGGCACAAGATGGCACCTCTGCACACAACTACAGTGTGAAGGATGTGCATGCAGCTATGATGCAAAGAATGGCACCTACTCTACATGTTGATGGCAATGTACGGCTGATCCCATAACCCCATTGCTTCAGAAAGATGGTTGGGAATATCTCAAAGACTAAATGTCTGCATATGCAACACAAACAGCTTGGTGTGCTGTTTAAATTGTGGGAAGAAGCAAGCATATTTTGGATTTTTTAATGGATTTTTATGACTTCTACCCCTGTGGACATAAAAAAGGGCTTCTCAATGAGAGTTTTTTAAAAATGGAATCTCTGCCTAGACAAGGAGGTGAACCAGCCTTTCTAGCCTTTTAGGTTTATCTGTGTAAACATGGAAATGGCAGGATGAGTCCTCCCATTGCCTAGGTCAGGCATGTCCAAAGTCCGTTTCAGGGGCCTAATCCGGCCCCCCTATGGCAGTTTACTTCCGGGGTAAAATCCTAAAAAAAGCTGAAGCCTCCCATATTAAACATCTTTTGGATGACAGGTCTAATGATATTACACTGGCCGTGGCAAAGTTTCTTTTGGAAGTCAAAAGAAACAAAGATCATCAAGCTCGAGACAAAGCAAAATGACCGCCTCGGTTTCTCTCTCTTTTGTGCTTTGCTGTCTTAACTATACAGTGGTACCTCGACTTACGAATGCCTTGACTTCCAAAGGTTTTGACTTCCGAAGTCCGCTAACCTGGAAGTATTTTCGCCACGTGCGCATTCTGTACATGCGCAGAAGCGAGGCACGCGGTTTGCACATACGCAAAATGGATGCTTCGACTTACGAAGTTTTCGACTTCCAAAGAGCGCCGTGGAACGGATCGCCTTCGTAAGTCGAGGTACCACTGTATTTTGTTCTGAAATTGTTCTATGGGACTTTGGACCGCAATAAAGAATTATTATTATTATTATTATTATTATTATTATTATTATTATTATTATTATACAAAAAGCTCAACAACCTCAACCCTAAAAAAAAAGTTCAACAACCTTGGGGTAAGAAAATCTGGCCCTCTCTGAAAAAGGTTTGGACACCACTGGCCTAGGTAATGAAGGACATGCTTCAAGTTCTTGCTCTTGCTTCCACTAGCCCTATTGAAAACCTGGAGAGCTACTACTTGTCAGTGGATAAATGGCCCAATGGTTTGATGGGTCAGTAAGGCAGCTTTCTATGTTCTTCATATGTTCCTGAGCATGGAGGGGAAATGGCTGTGGTCTGCCACCAAACAGAGCTTACCGGTATAAAGCTGTGAAATTGGAGGGGGGCACTTTCTCCAACTTTTCACACCACTTCCAAGCAAATGAATCCATCAACAAATTAGCACAAAGAACATTCAGATCACCAACATAAATGCATATAGTCCTGGATCTGTGAATGGAGACACCAGTGTGGTGTAGTGGTTAAGAGCAGTGGACTTGTAATCTGGTGAACCGAGTTCGCGTCTCCGCTCCTCCACATGCAGCTGCTGGGTGACCTTGGGCTAGTCACACTTCTCTGAAGTCTCTCAGCCTCACTCACCTCACAGAGTGTTTGTTGTGGGGGAGGAAGGGAAAGGAGAATGTTAGCCGCTTTGAGACTCCTTTAGGGTAGTGATAAAGCGGGATATCACATCCAAAACTCTTCTTCTTCTTCTATTTGAAGAAGGACTGGCAACTGCGTCACTATTCTTCATAATGAACCAGAACTAGCATTGTTCCAGGGAACTGCAGGGGTGATGGCTGGTGGAAGGGAATGGTGATAATAGTAATAATAATATACATGAAGGGGAAATTCTGCAGTGTCCTTTTTTCTGTTGAGGAGTGTGAGGGGGAGAAGCATCTCACAGATTTTTCCAAGAAAAAAAATGTGAGAAATTTCAGCTCTGCACAGCTGAAACCCAAGATAATGCTCTTCTCTTCTCTTCTCTTCTCTTCTCTTCTCTTCTCTTCTCTTCTCTTCTCTTCTCTTTTCTTTTCTTTTCTCAATGGGCTTTTTGTTGTAAGGACTAGATGCCTCTGGTATACATGGAGGAAAATAATCGCAAACCATCTCACATGAACCATCTGCCTCCCTGCTAGGATGTTTTGAGTTTCCTGTCCAACTGGAAAAAAAGGCACTAACAATTTCGAATAAATATTGATGCAAATGACAATCAGAAGTACAGATAGAAGAGAAGAGTTCATGAGAACCAATTACTTATCAGTGCTCAAAAATACCGGGAACCAAAAGTTGTCTGAAAGGGACCCACCAGAGAAGATTTCACATGCAAAAATGGGTCGAAATAATCTAATTTTCTTAGCAACAAAATAATCCACTCTCTAAAATGTGAATATGTCCCTCTGGCTTAATGTTCCCTGTTGCATGCAAACAAGATAATTTTCTCTTTTTATTTCTCAACACACACACCTTCCACCAGACAAAGTAGAGATAATGAAATTCTTAGGCCAGAAAATTTAAAGTGAGGCTGGGAAAATAGGACCAGCCATGAATAACTCAGTAGGGGAGATAACCTCCCCTGGTTCTTTCTTCTGGCAGCTGAATCCCTTCTCTATTGTGTGTGTGTGTGTGTTTGTGTGTGTGTGTGGAGGGGTCTTTATTCCTGTTAGGATGTTTCCAGTCGAAGTATAATTTCTGTGTTTACGGCCTGCTTGCAGAAAGTCATTTGCCGTTCTTTTTCTCCCCAAGAAACACTCTGCCTTAAGCACCGGATTTTATGGATTGGCCACTATTGTAAATGTAATCGAAGACACTACCTCAAGAAAGCTTCAGGTCCTTCTTCAGATAAAATTAGATGCACATTTAAGGGGTGTAATAGTTCCCCATAGTACTCTCCCCCCCCACCTCCCTTAAACAGATGATAGCTCAATTGCAAACCAAAGATGCCTATTCAGTTTGAGAAGAAACATATAATTACGTGCAAAGTTACTTTTTCATCTATTTGCCCCAGGGCCATCTCAAGCACGTCGGGCGCCTGGGCGCCATGGTGCGGAGATCGCTCCGGCGCCCCCGCCCCGCTCCGTTTCTTGTTGCGGCTGGTGGGCGGGCGCAGCGCGCAGCACGGTTTCCGCGCGGCTCTGGCGTCCTGGTGCCCCACACCACCCAGACTACCCCTAGAGCCGGCCCTGATTTGCCCCCTGTAGGGCCTTACCTTGCATGTTGGAACCCCTCCCCCTGCTTCCAAGACCTAAATCCTGAGTTAATATGGCTGAGGTGTTATTTTTCAGTCCAAAAGCAATTTTGTGCAGAGAGTGAGACCATTTGCAAATTATTGTGGAATTCTGTCTTGTTTTATGTTAGGAGTTTGGCTGCCACCTATCTTCTCCCCTGAATGCTCTGAGTACAGGTAGTGTGCATTTGTGATTCCTTTCTGCATTGCAGTGGGTTGGACTGCATGACCCTTGGGGTGCCTTTCAACTTTAGAATTCTCTGTTTTCATTATTGAGGATGGGGGTAGCTGTACGTATTACAATCTAATAATAATAATAATAATAATAATAATAATAATAATAATAATATTTATACCCCACCCATCTGGCTGGGTTTCCCCATCCACTCTGGGCAGCTTCCAACAAAATATTAAAATACAATAGTCCTTCAGATATTAAAAGCTTCTACCACACTTTGGTCTCAACATCCCTTTTCATTAGGCTTTCTTTCTAAAGAACCAAGAAATGCTGGTCAATTAGTGTTCCTTTAGTGAAAATAATGCCATTACGGCACTACTTAGCTGGATTTGGCTGTGGTGTAACATTCCTGAGGGCAAATGAAGCCACATGGCCCTCATTTCAAATAGGAAGTGTCAGTCCTTACATGAGGCAAGCTAAGACAAATGGCCCTGTTAGCAAGCATTCGGGGGGGGGCAGTGAATTGGTAACACTGTGTCCACCCCAGTTCCCTTGTCTGCTCAGCCCTGCTTCTGTCACCCATTCAGAGAAGCTCACCTCTGCTTCCCCCACCCCTTCTGTCCTGCTATAGGCATCCCCAAACTGCGGCCCTCCAGATGTTTTGGCCTACAACTCCCATGATCCCTAGCTAACAGGACCAGTGGTTGGGGAAAATGGGAATTGTAGTCCAAAACATCTGGAGGGCCGAAGTTTGGGGATGCCTGTGCTATAGGAAGGGTCCTTTTTCATTGCTAGGCATTCTGGGTGATGAGCTGAGAAAGCACGCACTAGAAATATAAGTAAAAAAGTAAGTAAATAGCATACTTTTCCGTCTATAAGACGCCCCATGGATACGACGCCCCCTATTTTTGGAGACTCGAATTTCAGAAAATGGGGGGAGATGGCACAGAGTTGTTGAGCTTTTTTTGTGGAGAGTTCCCCAGAGTTGTTGAGCTTTTTTTTAGGGTGATTACACAGGGTTGTTGAGCTTTTGGGGAGCGGGGTTTGCCAAAAATTGCTCACCCGCACGCATCACAAAATTGACGCAGCGCCAGCCGATCTACAACACCCGTTGACGCAGCAACCAATAACACGCGCAGTAGCTGCTAACAGCCACAGCACCAACCAATCAAACAACCACCTTATTCATTACCCATGTACAAGACGACCCCAAATTTTTAGCATGATTTCTCAAGGAAAAAATATAGTCTTCTACACGGAAAAGTAGAGTAAGTTTAAAGTATCAAGTAACTTCTTCTTAAAAATTTAATGGTGTTTCCAGCTGCTATGACAAACTATAGCAGGAGTACAGGTGTTCTCCTGGCCCCCTCACTGAACAGAAAGGCTTCCATTGGCATCTGGTTGGCCTACCACTGCGAGAACAGGATGCTAGACTAGATGGGCCACTGGCCTGATCCAGCAGAGCTCCTCTTATTTCTTGTCTTTTGGAGAAGGAATAGATCTGCATAAAGGCAGATCTTTCTGCTAGATAGCTGGCACTGTCGTCGGTTTGTTTGTTTTTCCTAGTGACATCTTGCAGTGTGTGTGAAATTACTTTGTTTGTGCCATATGACTTACCTTCTGGGATTGAAAAAGATACATATTTTTAAATGATATATCTGTGAAGAAAATTAGCTCAGTGTTTATTATTACACGATGTATTCACCAAACACCTACATCACACCTTTTGTCATTGCCCACAGGCAAGCAGCATGCTTCGTGCTTGTTAGCTTTTGGTGCAAATATGAGGACAAAGCCATCTCAGTGTATTGGCAGGAAGTGGAGCCATCGTTAAGATAAAGGAATGCATAAATAAAATGTTTCCAGTTAAAAAGTGGCAACCACTCATAATCTGGCACTTGTTGAAGGCTGGCAGATCTCCACACACTCAGTTTATTAGAGCAGTCATAGATAATAAGGTTTCTACAAGTTAACACACCTAATGTTTCTCCATTAAACAGATTCTTCTTTTCATGTATTTATCTATCTGGCAGAGTATGGGCGAGATGTTCAGATAAAATGTTCAGCAATTAGCCTATGAGTGAAATATTATTAATTCATGAGAATCTTCAAACAGTAGGAATTCCGAGCTAAATGAAGGATTGCTTGCTATTCATAAGACTGTCCAATGGCTTTGGCGTGGGCCTCCCATTATCTTGTAATGTACAAAAAAGAAGCTTCCTTCATAGCAGCAGTTCTAAAGATAACCCAAAGTCTTGTGCTGCTGCAAAGCTATAGATTCTTCCAGAGGACAGTGTGACAAAGATTAATTGCCATTTCAAGCCATCCTAGTTATCGTTATGCTATTAATTAGTTTAATGGTGCATTCATTTAGATTGGAAATATGATACCAGTAAGGTTTAATTAAAAAAATCAATAACTCATTAACAAGTTATTGCTGTACCTACATGGTCTCCAGATTAATTCCTTGTTGTTGGAAAAGAAGCACCTTTGATTCCAACAGGAGGATTTATGTCTATAGATCTTTTTTTTATTTCAAGTGATTGCTTGTTTGGACTGTCAGGGGCACAAAATTATTGAGTCGGTGACTTGTAACTTACAAACCTATTGCTTCTAGTTGAGTATCTGCAATTCGGTGTTCACAGATATTCTATTTGTGCTGATTTTGTACTGATTTATTGGGACAAAACCTTGGCCAAATATTGCATCTTATAGATGCAGAATTTCAAGCTTTGCAAGGGAGGGTCTCAGAATTTTCAGCTTCCCCTTATAGGGGAGAGGAAGGCATCTAGTAGAGAGATACATCTGCTCCTAATGCCTGATAAATATGAAGGATGAAAGGCTTACCAGAGGACCTCCTCCATCCTATGTGGATGAGAATTGAGGGACACTGATTTTCAACAAATTTAGGCTAGATGAGCGAAGCTGCTGGGAAACTAGGAAATCACCAAGTACTTCAAGGGCATTTAAGTTAGCTTTGAAAGCTATGGTCAGGTTCTGCAGAGCTGCTAAGATTCATGCATAGAGGCTAACATGAACCCAGTGGATATCTTTTTCTTTAGAACTGCTACCCTCCACCCCTCTCTGGCAATGCCATAAATGCTTCTGAAACTAGTCAATTTGGTAAATACTGTACTCTGCATCACTGACAGAAAGAAAATTGCCTACATGGTAATCGGGCAGAAAAACCACTTGCAACATTGCCTTTTCATTGTGTTTATCTGGGAATAGTACCAATCCTTTGCCTGCTTACTTTAGAGCAAACCCATAATAGGACTGTGCATTTGATTTAATAGCATAAGAATAATATTACTCTAAAGTTTGGGAAACAGCTCACTTCTGGGAAACTTACATATAAGCTAAGGGTTTTGAGGTGTCAAATTAAAAGAAAAAGAATCCTTTCCATTTGGTATGATTTCTCAACTATGAGGAACACAATCAATTGCCACTAAGGGCTTTCCAGATGATTAGGTTAATATTATAATGCCACATTTCTATGACTCTCTCTCCCCAGAACATTTGAGAGGTACTCATGTATTGTATTATTTATATGGTGAGATTGATACAAATATATTTGGTTATTAAGTGCCCCTTTTCTGTAATTCATAATGTTTCTAAATCTCTGGGCTGATGAACCTCACCATTGGATGTTTGATTATTGTTTTCCAACCCCTCGGTGGTGAGAGGCTTTGTTTGATGTTGAGCTGTGGCAACATTTATCGTTTTGTCTGTCTTGTTTAAATAAAAAATCTTTTCAAAAGAAAAAAGAATATTTTTTGCTGGATTGGATTAAAGGCATATTGGTCCAGCATCCTATTTCTAACAGATGCCTCTGGGAAGCTACCCACAAAGGCAATAGTCCTCTCCTGCTGCCGTTCCCTAGCAACTGGCATTCAGAAGCATGCTATCTACATTCCTGGCAGTAGTGCAGACATCATGCCTAATAGGCAGTGATGCATAGGATCGTACTGTTAACTGTGAGGCTTGCATGAATATCAAAACATGTGTGTGTGGAGGGGTGGAAATAATGTCTGTGTTAACAGCTTTCATGCCATATTTTTCTTGCACAGCTAAATCCTTTGACTGCTTCAGGGTATGATTAACTTTTCCCTCTTAAGCACCTTGGAATGATGGAAGACCTATCTCAGCTGAGCAGCAATGGGATACCAACATCTAGCACTAAGGAGAATTGTTACTGTGACACGGCACTGTCATGCTAGCATGTTGTCAGGATGCTGTCAGCGGCTCCCAGCTGCTTGCCTAGGAAAGTATAAAGACAATGAAATTTTCTTACCGTCCTTTTTATTTCAATTTTTACAGAGAGAGGCTATAGAACCCAGCCTCTTGGATAATGGCGTTGTCCCGAGTGAATCTCCACCCCTCGTCTCTCCCACTTCCTCATTCATCATTCTCACCATCTCCTCTATGGGTGCTGCTATGTGCCCTCTGTCTTCGAGCTCTTTGCTCTCCTACTTTTAAGACTCACTGGGTTCTGGAAGATGGAGGGTCTGGAATGCTTTCTAATGACAACGTGTTAGCCAAGTGTAGCTCTGGCTCTCTCATGATTTCCCAACTTCCCCCCTCATCTGCTTCTGAGTTGTGACATCCCTCAACCCCCTGTTGTCTTCCTCTTCCTCCTCCCTGGAAGGGTCATGTTGGGAACACCAGCCCTCCTCTGCCCAGTCCCTGACACATGTCCAACATAGAATTCTTGGGGTGTGAAAGAAAGTGACCAAACTTCATATAGGTGTAAACAATGGCCTATATACCAGGGTCACTGACCCAGTACCCGCAGGTGCCATGGGGAATGTGGAGGCTGCCGTTGGTGCCCATGGGCAGGTGGCCAAGACTGAGCTATTGTTTATTTATTTTTTAAAAGTAAGTCTCTAGCTCTCACAGAAAAAAGATTATGGGCCAAAATGTGCAGGTACCTTTTAAGCAGTTTCTGTGAAATGAGAGTCATGTGACTACCTTGTAATTTTTTTTAGGTCCTCCCTGTTGTTTTTTTTTTTTTAGGTCCTCCCTGTTGTTATTAGACGGTAACAGCATCTGTCTCTGTGAGACAGTCCATAATCAGGACCAGCAGGACAGAACCGTCTTCCCATGGATTGCATGAGGTCGTCTCTCTGGTTTTGAATTATGCAACATTCCCCATGGACAGACCCGGCTCTAGGTAAGGTCCCAGTGGTGCGGGGCACCAGGGCGCCGGGCCGGCAGGGGGGCACTGGCGGCGAAGTCGCGTGGAAGCCGTGCTGCGAGGGCGGGGGCGCCTGAGCGATCTCCGTGCCTTAGCGCCAGGGCGCCTGACCTGCTTGGGACGGCCCTGCCCATGGAAGCCATTTTGTGTTACATCATGCCCCATCCACGGCAGCCATTTTGTGACTGGCACCACCAGCAGTCCCTCAAAATTTGAAATGTGTGCCAACTAGCCCCAAAAGGTCGATAACCCCTGCTTTCTGTCATGCAAGGAAGGGGCCCTTTCAATGCCCTTGGGCTCCCTCTCCAATCAGTCCCAACTAATACAGCCCATGGTCAGTGATGATGGAAGTATAGACAAAAAACATTTATAGGACCATAGGTTCTCCATCTCTGATACAAGTCTTGTGGCAATCTTTTTCTTCCATCTACCCACCTAGCAGGTTCCTACCAGTAGCTTCCTCTGGGAGCCAGATACGTAGTGGAAGGTCTCACAGGAAAGCAGCAGCCATGGCAGCAACACAGCAGCAACTCTGCACATGCTGACAAATCCCCAACTTGAGAAAATTTGCTCTCCCAGTTCCTATGAAGCCACTTCCTCAGGGAGTCAGTAGATTGGGGTGGGGAGCCTTCTTCCCCTCTAGTGTTGTGTTTGGGGTAGGTAGCCACTTACTGGTGGTGGAAGGGACAAAAACAATGCACATATACCTGAGGTGGTTGCCTCACCATGCCTAATGGTAGGGCCAGCCCTGTTGCAATCCCATATACTTCAGGTCCACATGGGACTCTCTTCAAATAATTACAAGCACACATGAGCCTAAAGATAAGCAAATGGAGATATTAAGCAGTTTTGGTGCACATTGTGATCAGACCTCTCAAACAAGATGTCTCCCTTTCATGTTTATAACAAAATGTCTCCCTTTCATGTTTATAACAAGTACTCTATATTCCCTTTTACTGACTTTCCACATGCAATCTAATAATTTGATTTCGTGTTACTATAAAACAAAGGGTGCCATTTTGATGAAGCAATAAGGGTAAATCTGAGGTCCAAGTATGGCATATGGGAAAGCTCAGGTATAAGTACCTGGTCAAACAATTAGTGGAATCAGAAATGATTTTTTTTTGTAGAAAAATAAGTATTTTATGGGTTTTTAACTAATATAGGTATATGCATGGATAAATGTTAATTAATTTATGGTTTTTTAAAGTACTTTTTGTTGCACAATATATCCTGGAATGCTCTGGAAAAGAAGAGCTTTTCCAGTTCTGGAAAACAAGAAGCAATCCTATGGAAGCATTTGCAGACTTGTTCCCTTTACAGCATAGTACATGAGAAAAATCTATGTTGGAAAAAATAACGAGCTATTGCCTTTTACGGTGAACTAATAAAAATGTTCAGTTACCGGTATATCTCATTAAAACACCAGTAAAAGGATGCAATAGGCACTTTAATTGAAGCCCAAGAGGAAACAGATGCCTTAAAAGCATAGACACATACACACACCCATAACCACATGGTAGAAGTGCACACTTACCGGATTCGGTTTAAATCCTAATTCAGCGCTTTGGAAAACAGCCCCGTTCAGTCCAAAGCATTTCAGAGAGCCTACTCAATTCAGTTCAGAGATCCATTTGGATAAATAAAGCTCCATGCCTCTGCCATTTGCTGTTATGGAGGGGGGCGGGGATATTACTATAACTTGATGGCACACAGGCACAGTAGCCCCTCCAATAAAATGACGTCTGCCAAATTATGTCCAAGAGTTTTTGTACTCCGTGTCTTTATTTTTAATTTACTTATTTTAAAGGAATCCCTTCTATAACTTTGTATGTATGTTTGTATAGTATAATTGAATAAAAACTGCAAGCATGGTAGACACTTCCTAGGGGATGAATCCTGCCACATGTTAGAATGATGGATATAGTAGTTGTTTTCTTTCAACAGAAGCCTTTACTCTTTTTGATTCTTCTTGATCTACCCTACCATTTTGTGGACGATTATATTAAAAAAATAGCATCACAATCAGATAAAAAATAGATAAGTTTCGGGAAGGTGGTAAGCAATGGCTGGACAAATATAGGCAGGAGAGAATAAGTATATAACATGGAGTTCAGCTACAGAATAGCTAGGAGGAGGCAGGGGAAATGGGAAATGGTTTCTTGAAGGAAGAAAAAAGAGAAAACCAGTCAACCCCTGGGCAAATGGAGCAAGATAAAAAAATATATACGAAAGAGCTTCAGGAGTAGCGCTGCATGAGTGGGGGGGAATAGGTATGACATTAATTACTTAATTAAATGCATAAAATGTTTATTCTATTCAAAAATAATTAAAGCAGTTATCTGATCCAGGGAACAGATTACTGCTGTGGCCATTCAATAAACAAAACAGATACCCTCCCGTTCCCCCCCCCCCATTTGCTTATGAACACACTTAAACACAATCAATTTATTCCAATGGCTTTTAATTTGTAGGAACTCTTAAACTGGGCTGTTTGATGTGAAGTATGTGGTCATTGGTTTTTTCTGGTTGTTTTTTTAAAAAAATCCTGTTTACTTCGGCATTCCGTGTTTATTAACCACTGGAGTTAAAATGTAGAACCATTCTAGTTAAATAGAAGATTGCTTCATGAAGAAATGATAGAAACCTTGACGTTTCCATTAATTGCAGCCATTAGGGGTGGAATAAATGCACTAACACCACCCAGGGATGTTGTCCATTCCCTTGCAGTCAAGGGTCTTTAGTGGCAGTAGCGCTCTGTCAGCCCTCAAGCTACATCAAGGCAAGTCCATAACAACCTCCCTTTTGCCCCATTAGTCACCTGCCGAATAGATCCCAGGAGTCCAAGGAAAGAACAAACATTGATTTTTTTTTCTTTTAAGTGTAGACTTTCTTCTAATTCTTGTTAAAGAAGTGTGTATAATAAGTTAAAGGGATCAACAGAAACATTTATCAAAGAACTTGCCTTCCCTAACTCTCTGAATGGGTATGTATCAAGAAGGGATCCCAACAGGAAGGAGGAATGTATTATAATTCTACTAGTAGTGAACTTTAAAAACAAAGTCAACATCTAAACACACAGAGGCTGCATTCCCATGGCAGTTTATTCTATTTTCACAATTTCCCCCCCTAACCGTTAAGTTCCACGTTATATTTCAGCTTTCACAAGGCGTAAAAGCCACTACTGGAACTATAGTGGAATATAGTGGAAGTTAAGTGCTCGTTTCAGTATTATTTGCTTTTAGGAAAAAAATCTGTTTGCAAATAATATGGAAATGAGTGCTAAAATTGTGCTATATGTCACTGTAGTTCCAATAAATTCCACCGTAGTGCCAGAAGTGGCTTTTATGTTGTGTGAAAGCTCAAATCTGATATGGAAATTAACAGGGAAACATTGTGAAAATGAATTAATCTGCCAAGCAACCACAGAGTTGTTCACCGTCATTTCAGATGACCGACACCTTAATCGCCTTCACAATGTTTTACCTTTGTGAATAGAAAGAGTCTCCCTCTGTGGAGAACAAACTTTCCAAATCCCATAATAATCTAAACACGAATGAAGAAGAAGAATCGGTAGCCCTTCCTAACTGGTGAAATACTAAGCAAATACATCTGTGCCGTCATGGAGCTTGTGTGTCAAATAAATTCTAGTTACGGACGGGGCAATTGGGAAATTGTATACCAGGAAGGATGAATAGAGGTCTTCTCTAGGGAAGTGTTAGGTAGGGCAAGGCTCAGGGACTTTCTGGAGGAAACCTAAGGGATTGGTGGACTGTGTTTATGCACCCTGTTGGTGACACTGGGAGCACAACAGGCTTTGGTAATGGGCTTGGGAAACAATTTTCTGGGACGAGGCTCTCCTATTGGCTATTGTGAATTAAGATGAGGGATGTTCATCCATTGTAACTGTAACTGGAGGTTAACTATCACATGATGGGAGAAAACCTCTGTGGGGGGCTGGAGTGGGGCAATGGCAGCTGTGATGGAAGCCACACAATGTGTGGCAAAATATAGAATTGAAAGAGTTTTCACAGCATTGCAATGGCCATATGTGTCTTAATCCACCCTAGCATGGAAAAATGAAAAGAGCAAGATCCTGAACTGTAGTCATCGCTACTCATGAAAACATAAGCGCTAGGCCAGGGGCTGCAAGGTGTGCCATAGGTGTGGAATCCCTGAGCTGTCTGAGCAAACTGCTGCAAAGTGGGAAGGGAAAAGGACTTGTTCTGCCATCAACTATTTGTTGATAGTGATCACTATATCCAAACTACTTGATGCCCCATTCTTCACAAGTGGTTTGGAGGCTATTAATCTGACGGTGAGCAATGGTATTAATTGAAATGAACAACAATAACCAACTCCTTTCACAAATGCCTAGCCAAAAACAAAAAAAAACCCACCACATTCCAGAAATGTCTTAATGTGCTCCGAAGAGCACAAATAGGGACTTAATGATTTTTTTTATAAAAAAAAAGATTTATACGAGCCTAAAGAAGTAGATCATCATTTCGTGAAAACGTGGATGTATCACTGCAGCACAATTGAGCTCAAAAGAATTACCTTCGCAAAAACTAGGAGTATTTTGTCATATTTACATTTATAAGCTGTAGGATTTGCAGCATAGAAGTTTGGCAGCCTTGAAAAGGAAATTTGTAAATGCTGCTATTAACTAATAGGGAGAAAAATCAATTTGATTAATGCACCACAGTCTCTTATCCACAACCACATTTTTATCTGAGGAAAGAATTTATTGGGGGATTTTTAATCTCCTTATCCGACAGCCGCAAACAGTCAGAACCTTTTTTTAAAAAAAAAAAGTATTCCAAAATGTGCTGTGATGAACACTCAGCCACTACACCTCAGGCCAAAGGACTCCTCTTGGGTGTTGGATAAATTTAATGATTAATAAGATATTTAATGCCTGTGCAGGGAGCGGAGTCTGTTGTTGCTTGCAAGCCATGACCTGCAGATAAGAGTAAAAGTCTAGTGCAGATTGTTATAGTGAATAATCTTTCTGTGTCCGGATCGAAAGGTTCCAACGTATTCTCAGTAAGCATCTCAAGCACAGTGTGGGTTGTTGGCTTACGCTATCTTCAACTCGCAGATCCGGCCGAACAGAAACATGCAATCTGGTATAAATGGCAAGTGATTACAACAGGAGCAATTACAGTCAGCAATTAAAATCACAGCATAATTGTTATCATAGAAGTTACCACAGGAATAAAATCCAGTGGAATTGCTATATAGGCAATACCTCATTTACGTGCATTCGATATGCATGTGACCGTGTGTACATGCATCACACTGAACCTGGAATTTACGCAAAATTGTCGCAAAAATGTCGCAAAAAGTGGTGGAATAAGGCGGGGGCAGAATGGGGTGTTTGCAGGCTTTTTCAATGGTGTTTCAAATACAAGGGAGTTCACTGATTCGTGTGGTACCTTGGAATGTAACCCTTGCATAAATGGGGGAAGGGGGTTGCCTGTACATTATAAGTAATGCAAAGTAGGTTGTGCTTAATGTTGCTCTGCTCTCAATTAATCAATGGATCAATAAAATTACTGTACACCTCAGTCTCTAGCAGTTCTGGCCGAATCCTGCCTGCTTTCTATTAAGCAATGGGATTCTTTTCCTTTTTTAAAGAAAGCCATTTAGGGAGGAAGAGCATTAGCTCCTACTTTACAGAGGGCAGTGCTCTATCCGAAGGCCTGTCTGATCCAAGGTTGGTAGAAATATAAAGAATTTAGGAGCAACTTGTCCAGTGCAGGGGTCTAGAAGTTGCCTATCAACCTGGACAGCAAACTGGACAAGCACTCAGGCCATGTTAAGATGTATTTCTATTTTAATTATATTAATTATTTCTAGATTTGCATTATGCATATTAATTGGCACATGCAAATTTCTGTGTAAATACCTGCCTTATTTTGTCCTCTCTTTTTGTGATATGTAAAAAAGCCACTCCAGAGAATGCTAGTATTTAGGTCTTCGGTGATTTTGATTTTGATTCAGATAGTATTTTTAATTAGGCTTCTTGTTTGTTTGTTTGTTTGTTTAACTTATTAGTCTCTTGCCACTCTAAGGTCTCAAAGCAATTTACAGCAAAGAAAAATATACAATACATAATACCATAGGGGGAAAGGGAGTGGAATCATATATTAATACATTGGTATTTCATAAAATATAAGATCCTGGCCGGCGGGGTGGGGGGAGGGCATACCAGGCATATAAATATTAGTGAACAGCATTACCAATACTCAAATTATAGAGCAATGCTCCGACCCACTAATTAGGAAATAAGCAAAACCTCAATCTCCCCCTAGTCCAAAAATTATTCACATCAACCTTTTACCACCCCACCTAGATGTAGGTTGGCGAACATTTGTACTGTGCTTCATCTTTAGTGAATTTTATGTTCATTTGAGAGCTCTTGGGAGCTAGAAAGAAGTTTAGAGATTTTATTATTGTTGCTGTTGGTGTTTTTTCGAGGGGGGGGGGAACCAAACAAACCAAGGTGTTTTCTTCTTCCTGATGAAAGCAGTCTCTTTCAGAACATTTCCTCAAGGCTTAGCTAATTGACAATAAAGGTGAAGGAGGGACCACATTCATAATATGACACGGCATTGTTAAACAGTAATTATCTCAGCAAAGTCATGGCTTCACTAGATGTTTCAAGTCTTCAAGCCGATAGCTGCTTTTAATAAGGAAAAGTGTCTGTGTGGGAGGAGTGAGGCAAATATCTAGCACTGTCAACTGGCCAGAACAAACCAACCTGCTTTATCTTTGCACCTTTAAGAGCAGCTGAATATACAGGGATGGGAAAGTTTTGATGGCATTGAATTAAAAATAATCACTGGCAAATTCCAGAAGATCATGCAACTGTTAAAGGAATAGTAAAGGTAAAGGGACCCCTGACCATTAGGTCCAGTCGTGACCGACTCTGGGGTTGCATGCTCATCTCGCGTTATTGGCTGAGGGAGCCGGCGTACAGCTTCCAGGTCATGTGGCCAGCATGACAACGCTGCTTTTGGCGAACCAGAGCAGCGCACGGAAACGCCGTTTACCTTCCCGCTGTAGCAGTACCTATTTATCTACTTGCACTTTGACATGCTTTCGAACCGCTGACCTTCTGATAGGCAAGCCCTAGGCTCTGTGGTTTAACCCACAGCACCACCCGCAGGTAAGGGCAAAAGTGTAGCATGGGGGCGGGGAGTGCATCACCCCAGGGACAGTTTTGGAGAGAAGCAAAAGTAGCATGTGCTGCTGCTCTCCTCCTCTTGCGATGGTGTGAGGAGCAACACCTGAATACTTGTGTTGTACTACAGTATATGGATTTTGGATCTGAGGAACACTTTTGTCACTTAAATAATATAGGCTACTAAGCTAATCTCCCTGATGTACTGTAGGGATCATTTCCTCCTGATCCTTAGAACTACAGAGTTATCACATTGATATATGGACTAAAAATATCCTTTTAATTTAAATACTTTTGTATCAGATGCATACAAAACCCAGGTAGGTAGTTCATCTGATATGCTCATTATGACCTTTTTCCTATTCTCTTTTTTTAAAAAAAAGTTTGAATCATCTGTAAATGTTTCCATGCAGAAGTAGAGGAGCTTCATTTTACAACAAGTCTTAGCAAGCATTAAAAGAAATAATCCGGGCTGCTATGGTAAATGGCCAACCTCATACTACAGCAAGGTAGTTACGGGTTAAAAATAAACTTTTGTGGCAGAAGCTCAATGATGTGTAAGCTTTAGCATGGATGTATGCCCCACTGCAGTGTGAAAACAAAATTTCTCAAATCAGCTTTCCAAGGATTTAAGCTTTCCAGAAAAGTATTGGAAATGTAAATGCACCAGCATGCTTCTGCATTGTGGGAGAACAGAGCCCAACACTGCATATAAATCCAGTGGAAGGCTAAATCTGCTGTGCGTTTCAAGGTCTGAAGTGTCTCAAGGTCAAGGAGTAAAGAAAAAGCGTTAACCATGAAAGGCAAGTAAGATTATCTTATTCTAAGTATGTACGGTTCTTTCCCCAATTCTGTAAGCCTTGCTGTTTAATGAGCATGAATACTAACTCAAATGGAGATACTCCAAAGACAATTTAGTTTAATTTTGTTAATTCAAAACTATTGATCCATATTCCTTGTGCATCCCAGTTTCATGGTATCTTCTGAGTGTGGCTAAATATTGTTCATTCGTATTAACTTGCTAATTGTTTTCAAATCAACTTTGCAGGTCCATTTATGGAGCATGTGTAAGAGTTTCCTCAATTTTGAGAAATAGCTCTTCATCATATCTGTCTACTCAGGAAGCTTCTTATCTTGTGTGACTGTTGGTATTGACAAATTAGCCTTTAAAACGAACTATTTTTACCTAATGGATTGCCTGGATTTATGCCATAGTTATTATGTCATCCATTCAGAGAGTTATAGTTAAAAAGGGGGGTGGGTGCATATGAAAATGTAGCATTTCACACCCACACCATGACCCTGTCAACTGATTTCCATGAGCAGAATGTATGCTAAAGGGCATATGTAAATATATTGTTCCAGTTAACCTTTCCAGGAACAACCCTACTACATACAGAAAGATTCCTGCTGGATCCAACTTGTAGGCCCACCCCATTCTCAGAAAATATTTGTTAACCTCTGTTCATATTACATTATAAGAGTGTGTGCAAGTTACCATGAAAGTACCAAACCGGGAATTGCTATTAAACCAGTTTATGTGTATGATGGAGCTATGCTTTCAAAAGGATCTCTTTGCTATAGAATAGATGGATAACCCAGGTGTTTTATTTTTCAGCAGCATCAAGAGAAAAAGGTATGTAACTGGACATGCTAATCTTGGTACTGTATATGTTAAACAAGATTTGGCTCACGGTTTGAATTTAAAGTCAGGCAGCGGTCTTCTTACTACAGTATTGACTAGAGTCTATTGCAACATTTCCTTTCTTTTTTTTCTTTTGATACACATCCTGCCTTTTTCAGGGTAGGCAACAATATATCTCCATCTTCTTTATTCTCACGACAAACAAAAATGCTAGAGAAAACCAGCCAGAGAGAAGCCTCACTGCTTTCTCCTTCCATAACTCAAGCACGCCATTGCTCTACAGAGTTTTGCCTTGACAGGCCCTTCATTATATTCACCCAGAGTGATGTGAAATTATCCTCACCAACATGCATTATTGAACATACCCTGCAATTATCATTTAAAGTGCGAGGAAAAGGTCAGTTCAAGTGTGAAGGTTGCAGGAGGAGGAGAGCACAAGGCAGAGCGCTCCGTTCTGATTTCTCAGGGTGTCAATGTTTTCAAAGAGTTCTCAAATCCTGGATGATTTCCCTTGATTCCCTCTAGTAGGTTTTGTCATCTAGGAAGGATTTGCACTTGATGTATGTCATACAGAAGTAGGAAAAAAGGAGCAAAGCCGAGAGCCCTGAAATTCAGAAGCAAAGAAATGTGCCAATTTTATGATAACTCTTCATTAAAAATCACAGCTACTTCCTAGCAAGGGTAAGAAAGGTATAAAGCACTCTTCGTTCTGAACTGAGCCAGGTCCGCAGCAAAATATATTTCCTTCCTGCCACAAAAAACCTCTGCTATTTTTACGTTGAATTTCTTTCCTTTCCTTTTTCAGCATTTCTATCGGGGACTGTCAATAAAACAACTAAACAACTTGAGCACCTGCTTCCCCCACTTTAAAATTCTTTTACTTCCTTTGCAAAGGGACCCTGGCAAAATACGATGCTATAACAAGACGCTAGCCGTGCAGAGGGCACCATACAAAAAATTCAAATCATAGTTGGCAGTGCCCCTTTTTATATTACCCGCTGAGAAATTGTGTGACTGAGATAGCGGGGCACATATGAAAGAAACATATGCCTCCCCGACCTATGTCTTTCTGCTTAGTTCACAAAGCCGTATTAGTTTCTGGAAGGAAGCAGAGCAGTGGGTGTCTGGAACAGCGAGTTTCAAAATTCTATTGTTTCGGTATCCCCTGAGACCTCATGGCGATATAACACATAGACGTCTCCTTTGCCACCATAGGTGCTATAACCACTAGCTTCAAAGGGGAGTCTTGTGGGGTGGGTAGGTTATGCATATGCTTCCATTATCCTTGCAGGAAAGGAAGGGATAAAAGCAAATCTAAATAAAGTTAATCAAAATCAGCCACATTATTTAACATGTGTGGGATTTCCTTCAACTGCCCTGTTTCAGCACAGATAGAGGAAGAAAAGCAACCTTTTTTAAAAAAAATAGTGGTGACAGATCAATTTGAAACCCTTAAAATTAAACTCAAACCTCCCAGGGACCCGCAGCTATTTTTAACCTCAATCAAAACTCACCACAGACTCCTCAAACTCTAGCAAAGCTTCAACGAGGCACCAGGCCTGGCTCGAATTCAAGCACTGCCTTATGTGCAATAGGCAGGCAGCTGATGGCACATGATTGGAGAGGCATGCCCCAGGGATCCCTTTCAATGTTCCAAAAGATGCTTTTGCACCATATGCTGCTTGGAGAGGTGAAATGCCTTGTGGGCCAGCCTTGAGAGACATCGGCAGGTTTCCTCTCCTGTTTCTTTTCCCATGTGGGCTCTCCAGCAAGAGGAGAAGAGACACCAACAGGAAACAGAATTTCTTTGATGCTTCATTGTTATAAGGAGTCTAGTTTTTGTTTCAAACAACTCATACAGTGGTGCCTCAACTTACGAATTTAATCCGTTCCAAAGGCACCTCCGTAGGTCGAAAAATTCGTAAGTCGAAAAGCGCCATTGGAAACGCGATTTCCCAAAGGGATGCATTGGAAACGGAAAAATTCGTAAGTCGAAGCAACCCCATCTAAAAATTCATAAGTTGAAAAAACCCTATCTAAAACCGCCACGGTTTCCGTTCGGATGTCGAGAAATCCGTAAGCGTGCAGCCATTTGCCCCACTCGTAAGTTGAAAAATTCGGTTGTTGCGTCGTTCGTAAATTGAGGTACCACTGTATAAGGTTCCAAGGTTGCAGAGAGCCCATAATATTTTGTGTGAGGACACCATTTTGACAGCACTTGGGGTCCGCACGCACACACACACACACTACAGGCAGCAGCCATTTTAGGTGTGTCCAATAGGTGCGTGACCATGCATGCGAGCATCGTGCCAAACCTGGAAGTGTCCTGGACAACAAAAAGCGGTTGAATGGGGCAAGGCAGGGGCGGAACAGAGTATTTGCAGACTTCTGCAATGGTGTTTCAAATACCGTATATTCTGGCTTGTAAGACGACTGGGCGTATAGAACGACCCCCAACTTTCCCCAGTAAAAATACAGAGTTTGGGATATACTCGCCGTATAAGAAACACAACCCGGCATATAAGACGACCCCCGACTTTTGAGAAGATTTTCCTGGGTCAAAAAGTAGTCTTATACGCAGGAATATACAGTATACACAATTTCACTTAAACGTGCAGTGCCTTGGAATGTAACCCCCATGTTGCCGGTACATGATTACTCAGATCACTACTTTCCCTCCTGGGGGGGAAGAGTTGTGTGACTGAACTCATCTACATGGTTCCAGCTTTTAACATTATCCTAAGAGCACAGAAAGAACTGACAGGGCAGCGGTTCCTATGCTGCTGGGTAAGGCATGGAGGGGCTCTCACAAACCGAAGTATGTGCCATCTCTATATGGATCACTTCTTAATATAGCTGTCACGATCTTCCATGCATGGACTAATCTCTTTATCAGTCTAATACCCTTCTCTGCCAAAGGGATTTCATCTTGCTACTCATGTCTGCCATGATATCTCTTTGCTGACTTTTTTCTTGTGCGCAGACACTAAAAACGAGCTCCGACATGTCTGCTTGTTTAATGGGCTACAACTAAGTGATGAAAGTTGGGTAATGTAATGCAGCAACTAATTTTTCCAGGTCATTACTCTGTTGCTATAAAGTTGAGTGCTGAGTTGTTTGACAGCTGACATCACCCCCACATGATGGAGGCCTGCTTGGCTGCTTCCTTGCACTCAAGTTGCTTCTTTGAGTGGGGAGAAATCCGCTGTCATTATTTGACTCTGAGATGCCTCTTCAGGATTTTTAATTAACAGAATAATGTCCAGTGCAATTGGTGTTTGCAGCAAGAGCATACCTTAATTAAGATATTGATGTATCATGAGATAGGCTTTTGGAGGTTTCAAGTCCTGCTCTGAAAGCAGCAAATAAAGATGACTGTAGCTGATAAGTAAGGAAATGCTTTACTGCTGCAAGGACTTGGCCTGAATTTACACCATACATTTAAAGTCTTCTGATATTTCAGGGGTGGCCAACTCCCAAGAGGCTGCAGTCTACTCACAGAGTTAAAAACTGGGGTTCAGGTCAAAGTTGTTGAGCTTTTTTAGGAAGGAGAAAGGCCCATTTTGAGGGGGTTTGGGTCAAATTTGTTGAGTTTTTTCAGGGAGGAGGTATAATGTCGAGCTTTTTTTAGGGGAGGAGCCACAGTTGTTCAGCTTCTTTGGAAGGAGCCAATGATCTACCAGTGATCTACTTCAGATGTCCAGTGATCTACCGGTAGATCACAATCTACCTGTTGGACATGCTTGTGATATTTTATATGAAAGTGTGGACTATAAAATATAATAAATATTTAAAATTTAAAAGTACATGACTTCACCCCCAAGAATCTTGGGAACTGTGGTTAGATCCAGGATAAATCCCCCTGGATTCTTTGGGGAAGCAATGTGCTTCAAATGTCTTGTGTGTACACAGCCTGTTTTCTTGAGTTCAAACTCCAGAAAGGATCAATAGGCAAAAAAAGGAATGGGCTTGAACATACATTTAGATATTCTACTCATTAACTGGCCCCATTGATTCATCCTTAGATTCACTGATGCCTAAAAATGTACTTAAAAAGTGGACAAAGTTCTGAAAAAGAGAGAGAGTGGGAAAAATGCACTGCATTGTTTTTGAAGAACAGACCTGCTTATGACAGAAAATCTATTATGTTTTCCATCCTTTTTTATTAGGCAAAACATTAGCATTAATGCACCTTGCCCCAAAATGCTGAGCTGCAGATTTGCATTCCCAATTTACTCCCTTATGAGCAAGTCCTATATAGTTTAGGAGAAAATGATAGCTTCTTTTATGATACTGATCTAAAATATACAGTGGAACTGGAAGCCATTTCTCAGCCCTGAATTGTAGAAGAGGTTTATGTGACTGTTACTGTGTTGTTATAGCTTCCCCCTGAGGAAGTGAAAAAGAAAGTCCTTTGTTCCTCATCCTTACTCCTCCATTGTGTCCTGGCTGCAAATTATGGATATGAACATGTGGCTAAAGGTTCTGAAACTCTGTTAAGCGCAATGCATCCTACCGTGACCTCCATCGTTGCCACTGAAGCTTCAGTTTACCAGGGTTTATTTTTCTGTGGCAGTAAGGGCATGTGTTGTGGTTTTTGTTGTTTTTGTTTTTGCAACAGTGACTCCCCCCCCCTTTCCAGTTTTGTATATGACCATTTTATTTATTTAATAATCTTTATTGCGGTCCAACAACCCATAACATAGATACAGAATAAAATACAGACTTGTATACAGTCATACCTCGGTTTAAGTACGCTTCGGTTTGAGTACTTTCAGTTTAAGTACTCCGCAGACCCATCTGGAATGGATTAATCCACTTTCCATTACTTTCAATGGGAAAGTTCGCTTCAGGTTAAGTACGCTTCAGGTTAAGTACAGACTTCCGGAACCAATTGTGTACTTAAACAGAGGTACCACTGTACTATGTACAATGACAATAAAGTTTCTATTCTATTAGATTACTTGTATGGTTTTAGACATGGTTGTATGGATTGGTATTTTAAAATATTTACTTACTGACATGATTACTTCTAATTGGTTGTAGAGACTACAGCCACAGCAGGCACTGCAACATTCCAACAGCTTGACCTCGCCCCCAAAGGTGTACTCCTCCATTGTCTCCCAAGACAGATGGATGCGAACCTAACTGTGTGTGTGTTTGCATGTGTATACCAGGCTTCCTCAACCTCGGCCCTCCAGATGTTTTTGGCCTACAACTCTCATGATCCCTAGCTAGCAGGACCAGTGGTCAGGGATGATGGGAATTGTAGTCCCAAAACATCTGGAGGGCCGAGGTTGAGGAAGCCTGGTGTATACCCTCCACCACCATCCCACCACGCTGCCCCCACTGCATCATCCCTCACCTGCACTGTGCACCACCACCTATGAGGTGGCCTTGGCAGGTTCCAGAATAAGACGAAGAAAGGTGGGCAGGCTGCTCATGGGGCTGCTGCTTTGCTTCTCACCAGCCAGGGGATGTGGGTAGCACTGTGGTCGAAACCACTGAGCCTCTTGGACTTGCTGATCAGAAGGTTGGCAGTTTGAATCCCCGCAACGGGATGAGCTCCTGTTACTCTGTCCCAGCTCCTGTAAACCTAGCAATTCAAAAGCACACTACTGCAAGTAAATAAATAAATAGGTTCCCACTGTGGTGGGAAGGTAAACGGCATTTCTATTTCTGTCACAGTGTTCTGTTGCACCAGAAGCAGTTTAGCCATGCTGGCCACATGACCCAGAAAGCTGTCTGTGGACAAACGACAGCTCCCTTGGCCTGAAAGCGAGATGAGCGCTGCAACCCCATAGTCGCCTTTGGACCTAACCATCCAGGGGTCCTTTACCTTTTACTCCTCAGCCGATCAGTGAGAGCGTAAGCAAAGCTGTCATCAGAGAGAGTTGTAAGCAAAGTAAGATTAGGCACTGGACGACAATTGGGGTGGGGGCAAGCAGGTTGCACATTTCTGAACTAGAGTTGTTCAGATCTCTTGTTGTTTCCTGCTAATTGGGAAGAAATACGGTGCAAGTCTGTGCATGTTTACCGTGCAATAAGTCCCATGTGTTCAATGGAGCTTACTCCTCAGCTTTTAAGATTTCAGCAAACAAGGCGAGGTTCTGGGAAAAGACTTTTTCTTGGCAGATCCTTGCATGTGGAACTCTCTCCCTACTGAGGCGCAACTGGCCTCATCTGACCTTTTATCATCTCATCTCAGGCGGTTAGTCGAGATGTATTGTCTTCAGAATGCATTTGGCTGAAGAGAGACTTCGTTGCTGCTGCTATTAGGAGTTGTCATTCTGTGATTTGTTATGCATTTCTAATAGGCTGTGTTTTTTAAATGGATTTTATGTGTTCTCATCTACTTTTTTTTTTAATTGTAAACTGCCCTGTGGCAGCTAAATAAATAAATGAGAGTTGGAGGTGCCGCTGGGGGAGAGCATTTGCCAGGACTGCACCTCCAACTACCTGCACAGAACAGTCACTGCATCTCTGCAGTATCCTTCATGTTTCAAATGTTTGATCTGGCTGGTTTCTATCATTTATACTGCAAATAACCAGGACTGTCTCATTGCCATTATTTCATGTATAGATTTTGTTCTCAATTAAGAGAAGCTGAAGCATCGAAAAACAAAGGAAGAAAGCTGGATATGGATAGGGGAGGAATAAAAAACAACGACAAATCCCTGTGCCATTCTGACAGCTCATCAATAATTCAAATATTATTGAGTTTTCATTTTTCCACATTTCAAATTAAACATTTTACAAACTTTAAAATACCCAATGACTTCCCTTCTTCTCCTTCCCTGGTTCATATTACATGTCATACTTTCCTGCATATTTTACTATAACCATTCAAATCAATTTTCTACTTTTACGTCAATCAACTGTTGTTTATGCCATTGAATTTATCTTAATGCTGCTAGCATTTTCAGCTGTGTACAATTACTGTCCATATATTCAATAAATATTTTCCACTCCTCTTTAAATGCACGTTCTTCTTGCTCTCTTATTCTGTGGGTTAAACCTGCAAAGTTGAATAATTCAAATATTTAGTTACTTCTTGTCTGGCAGTTGAATGAGAAAGAGGAAGACAGACCTAGATCAGGGTTTCTGGGATTTATTCAGCTCCTTTACAAATAAGAAAAAATGCTTGTGCAGGAGTGAAACACACACACAAAGAAATCCTCTCTTGTTTCTTCTGTTTCTGGAGTCACACATTTGATGATGAAATGACACAACCCAATGCCCTGCCTGAAACACCTTTGAATTATTATCAGCATTGCTCACATAATCCACATTCCTATGGTAATAAGTTGTTACCTGTTGCCCTCAATTATTCTGGGGTTATCAAGTATAATTTAAAGAGTTTCACATTTTAGTAAGTTACAACTGGGGGACGAGAGTACCCAAGGGGGGAGGGAACAAAGACTGATTGTCATAAGGGGTCATTAGAAATGTAAGTTAAAATGGCCTGAATTGAACCCTTTCTGCTGCCATCAGTGGCACTGCTGTTGCACCTGGAATATAAAGCATACTTAAAAGATGGGTGTGACAGCAGCACATTTGAACATTTGTAGAAACGACTCTGCAAAGTGTTTTGTCTTTCACATTCCGAAGGCCCTGACTGGATGTGATGAATGCCTTTTCTATAAACGCTGGCATCCGTATCATCTAAATGGATGAACCTGTCATATCTTTCTGATGGGAAATGAACTATTTCCACCCCTTAAAATAAGGACTGCAATGAAAGGTGATTGAAAGGGGGGGGAAAGGGGGTGAGCCAAACGTTCATGTCAAACTCTGCATGTTCTGCATCAAAAGTGTTCCGCTGCTTTCCATCCAAGGCCAGGACAATCACTGAAGCTCAGACACAGCCCTACAAAATCTCCCAAAGCTAGTTTGAAAGGTTCCAAATCCAAACTCTTCTTCAATACTATATTATAATGGAGCATTGTTAACAGAAGGCATTGTGCAGAACAAAAGATGGCTGCCCACATGACTCTATTTTTACATTTCAGTAGGGGGGAAAAGTAACCTTTGGATTGCCTCATATTTTTGTATGTTTACTAAGCAGAAAGTGAAATTATTTCCTCTGCCACTGATGTTTCCCAATCCCCCCATACCTTTTAGTTTTAACAAAGGTTTGGTGATGGTGTAGGGACCGTTGCATGGCCATAACTGCAAACTCTCAGTAATGGTGCTACCATCACAGATATTACAAAAATTATTTTCTTTGTGCTACATTCCTTTCTAAAATATTGACTAAACAGCAGTGGCCATCAGTGGCATGATATCTAAGAGTTTCCAATTGCTTGCCATACAGTTGGGAAGCCTGTTACTATGAAATGTTAAAAATGAGACTGTCAAATCTCACCAGTGAATATTGACATTCCCTCTACTCATTATCGTCTTCACTCATCGATAATCACTGACATTTTCTGGGGAAAACATTGTCTTGGATCCAAAGGTACGATCCATTTCTGCCAGTTCCTTATACCTTTCTCAAAAACATTGCCATCTTATGTCATTCCTTGCTTGATACTTAACAGTAGCTCTCATGGTGGGGGAGCACACTGGGGGATAAAGTGAGGCGGAGGAAGCAGAAACACCCCATTGCGTAATTAGAGTTCAAGCTTATGGAAATAGTCAACAACCTCCAATTTCTGAATTTTAGGTAACATTAACGGCCAAACTTGATAAACAAGATTCACATTTTTTAAAGCTGCTTTGATTCTGTGAAGATCATATCTGCCCAGCGTTGTTTTGAGGTTTGTCTTCAGAGTGTCTTTATTTCTAAGGATAGTTCAGCCAGAGGCGTTAATACTCCTGAATATCAGTTGCTGGGGACCACAGGAAAGTGCTCAAATACTGCTTGTGGGTTTCCCACAAGCATCTGGTTGGCCACTGTGAGAACACGTTACTAGACTAGCTGGATCACTGACCTGCTCCAGCAGGCTCTTTTTATGTTCTCTGGAATAAACTACCACCCTCAGTTTACTGTAGATCCTATAAACATACTGCAATATAAATAACCATGAAAGTGTATTTCTGCTTAATAAAAGGTCATATGAACTGCGCTTTAAAAGAAATAGCTTACCTGTGAGAATTCAAAATGGAGAAGTATGAAAACCAAGTCGAGGTACAGTGCTAGTTTGCTAGTTTCCCAATTGCACCCATCAATCATAATCCCACCATTTTAGCCCAGTTACTGATCCTGAAAGGCATGGTTTAAAATCTAGGAATTCGTTTCTGAGAAAGAAGCTGCCAGTTCCAGATTCCACGCAGAAGTATACTGCTGCTGTCCAAATGAGGTTTCATTTTCAAGGTGATTTATCTGGAAGAAAATGGTGTGAGGTGTTTTTATAATAGTTTTTTAGAGGTTCCAATTTTCAGAAGCTTTTTTTTTTCAGGTTTGGAAAGCAGTAAGCTTAATAATCAATGATACTAGGAAGATATTTCATAAATGTTACTCAATAATGTGAAAGTTACAAACCAAAATTTAGCTGTGTGCTTATTAACTGCTTAATCACCTGTGTCTGAGAGCCAGTGTGGTGTAGTGGTTAAGAGCGGTAGACTCGTAATCTGGGGAACCGGGTTCTCTGAAGTCTCTCAGCCCCACCCACCTCACAGAGTGTTTGTTGTGGGGGAGGAAGGGAAAGGAGAATGTTAGCCACTTTGAGACTCCTTCGGGTAGTGATAAAGCGGGATATCAAATCCTAACTCTTCTTCTTCTTCTTCTTCTTCTTCTTCTTCTTCTTCTTCTTCTTCTTCTTCTTCTTCTTCTTCTTCTTCCCACCTCTCTCAGCATTCGACAGTGACCACACTCCGGGAAAGGCTTTGACTGGCTGGCAAAACCAGGTGAGGTTAGCTGATGGGTCTCAAACCCTTGCTGAGTTAGGGACTTCCTCTGCATGCAAAGACAGGATCTGGAGGATTGAGCGGATGAGACCAATAGTGGGTCTAATGGTCAAGAAGGAGATTTCAGCATGTGCTGTAGAGGGAAGTGAGGGGCAGATGAGGCTTGTCAACCTGGGAAGGTAGCCCATCCAAGAGAAGGAAAACTCTGATCCTAAACCTCTACTGACTTGCAGGAGAAGAAAAGGCTAAAGAGTAAACTACACAAATCTGGAGTGGAGTCCCTAAGATGGTTGGATGGTGCCTTGTATGCCTCTTTCTGGCAACTCCTGTGGCCAAGCTGGTGCCAAACATATTGCTTTGCTTTCCTTTGGACCACATCAGTGACACTGAGGGGGTGGTCCTGTGATCTGTGCAGCCAAGGATCTCCATACACACTGCCTAAGTTTCTACCCCAAGGGAAGTCACTTCAGTGCTGCTAACACAGTGGTTTGACTTCATCCCCAGAGGCACACTCCATTGTCTCTTGAGACAGATGGATAGCAACCCCAACAACAAATATTTTGGCTGCACAGTGCTAATGTGAATAAGTGCCACCATCCAAAAAGGAATGTAAGGTAAGAAGGATGTGGTAGAGACAAAGTTACTGCTTAAACTGACAAATAATGGGGAAATACACATTCAACACTTTTAGAGTACAGTATTGACAAATGTTTAGTGAAGGGTTGGGGAACCTATGGTCAGATGAAACCTGTTGCTTGCTTGCATCTGGTCTGCAGGGAGAATTTCTAAGAATATGCTCTTGCTCAGTTTCCCTATATGGCCAGACTGGCTGCAAAACTTCTGCTGCCTTGTATGCATTCACATAAGAAAAGAAAAAAGTCTGGTCAAAGCAGTAGAAGAGTCCAAAGCATGTATTTAAAAATTGCTAGCACTATTCCTTTTCATTCCATGTCTCAGATTGGCAGCCACTTGCTTTGATGGAAGGAGGAGGGAGGGGAATGAGAACAAGAAGGAGGCATATCCTCACAACAGTTTGGTGTGTCATTGGTCACATGTGTGATGCTGGTGCAGAATGTCTTCAGGCATTCCTCACTTTTCTACTATGATCCATTCCTTTCCCTTGCTTCACGGTGCAATTTAAAAACAAAACAAAAAATACTCATTGACATTTTGATTCATTTTGAACCAACAAATTCATTTTGTATTCAATTTTGCTTAATATACACTTTTTCGAAAATAAATTTTCTTAATGCATTTTGTTCTCTCTCTCTCTCTCTCTCACACACACACACACACCCCCACACATTTTCCAATATGTGCATTTTTTAACCTTTTTTATTTTATTCTTTACCACATTGCATTCATCCATCTGACACCCACCTCCTTTCTGTGCAAGGACAGCATGTTCTCAGATCATTATGGCTCAGTTTTTAGTTTCTTCTCTAGAGCTTCTCTGACAATAATTTCTAATCAGAATGTCACTCCACAAGTGGCTCAGTAATGGCCCCGCCCACCATAAAATAGATTATTATTGAGTCCTTCAGTTCAATCCTCATAAAAATGTCCCAGTGTCCGTCTGTTTTAAAATGGATGTTTTTAATTATGAAAATGGCCATTACATAAATTGTAATCAGGTCCTAATATGCCCAACACATTGCAGAGTGGGGAGAGGAATATGGTGGGGAATGTATTTCAAGCTAAGGCTTGGACAGTAGCCTAATGCTTCTTAGTGATAAGAACTGCTTTCCCTAAATAGTTCTGATCACTGAATGTTAGGAAGAAGAGGAAAAGAACAGGCTATTTTATGCACAAATTTTGTATGTCCACATGCCAAGTTTCTGGTGGGTTGTCTTTTTAAAAATAACATTCTTACTGATCAATTGATCTCAGGAGAACTCTAAAGAGCAGGCAGACAACCCAGGGGCTGTTTTAAATGTGCCAGATGCCCATCTTTGGTTTTGAGTACACAGCTGTTCTCATAGCATAGCTTTCTGCTTAGATGCCAGCTTTAAAGTACCACAAGACGTGGACCTGTCCTTACCCCCTCTGCTGCAAACATTGGCATTGGGTGAGCTGAAATCAATTCTGGAAATCAAATTCAGGATGGGTCTGTTACTGATCTGCTTCCCTGAGCTTGGGAGTGAATTCAGCATGGAGAAAGGCATGTGGTTGTGCTAATGCAGAGACAGGACTTTGGGATGGCAGGAATGAAGGTGTGTGCTGCAAGCAAAGCTGATCATCTGTAACATGATGCACTTTGGCACATAGAACTGAAGGAAAGAGCCCAGCCAATCGTTCAGTGTCGGCAAAATGCCACCCAGGCAGATGGGTGAGGGTGTAGCAATGTCAATGCAATGAGCATCAGCTGGGGGGTTGGAGAAAAGGCAGGGCCTGGAGATGAACAATCCGCTGAGAATATCTAATCAGCTTTCCAAACCCAAGCATCTCCTTTGGGGGGTGGGGAGTGTAGGAAAGAAGAATAAGTCCTCACTAACTAATATTTGCAAGGAAACAAGGGGGTGCAAATGGACTTAATTATGTGAAGTTTATCGTTGGCCTTTCTAATTGATGTAGGTTGGTGGTGGAGAATGGATCTGCAGTTTAGCCTCCTTAGATGCCAAGATGCAGTCTACTTGGTCGCTCACCCTAAAATATCAGCAAATCCAAAAATAATCTTGTTAGTCAGGAAAATACAAGGTCGGCTTCACTTTCATTTATTAAAAAAGGACAATTATTAATCACATATATATCTCAAAGTGACGACTCTGATTCAGCTGTGTATGCACAACAGCACAGTCAGGGCTTCCCCAAAAGAATCCTGGGAAATGAAGTTTGTAAAGGGTGCCGAGCTCACAGAGCTACAGTTCCCACCACCCTTAATAAACTGCAGTCCTCAGGAATCTCCATGACTGCTAAAGTAGCATAGGAATGCTTTAAATGTTTTGTGTGGATATGACCAGACTCTTCCATCCCAGCTAATGTGATCAGGGATTCTGGGAGTCCTCCAATATCTGGAGGACACCATCTCAGGATACCTTGATGTAGACCAGTGTTTCCCAACCTTGGGTCTCCAGCTGTTTTTGGACTACAACTCCCATCATCCCTAGCTAGCAATATCAGTGGTCAGGGGTGATGGGAATTGTAGTCCAAAAACAGCTGGAGACCCAAGGTTGGGAAACACTGATGTAGACAATATGGAGCTCAGTCAATCACTGGTACATGGAGCTTTCCTATGAATTCATGAACCAGCACAGTAGTTAGAAAACTGTATCCCAAACACAACCCCTGGTTTTGTTTCCTTCGTAAACATACTGTACCTTGTTTCAACTGCTTATTTCATTCGTCCTGTCCTGTCAGACTTGGCATTTCTATCCGCCTTATTTTTATTTATTTTTTGTTTTTGTTTTTTGATTCTTCTAAGCTCTCTCCAGTTGTTCCTGTTGAACAGCATTTTCTGACTGGGCCACACTATTTGCAGTGAGCATGTCTTTATCACTTTATGGTGCTAAGCCGCATTGCTTTGTTAAAATATGAAAATTGTGCCTATAAGGGGAACAAAGCTATTAGGAGGAATAAATGAAAGGACAGAATGTTTTCACTAATGTGTGCATCCGAGAAACTGAAAAGACTCTTACCATCACACCTAAGCCGTAGGGCCAGGCAGCTTAAAGCAACATAAAAATGGGACCAGCGGTAGGAGAAGAAAGCAAAGCAAATTGCTCTCACATAGAAAAAGAAATATCAAAGGATGGAGCAAGGAGCATTCTCCAAAATGTTTCACTACAAGAATCTTTACCACCCCCAGCAGAGGCAATCAAGGCTAATGGGCACATTAGCAGTCCAAGAGATTACATATCAAAGAACCCCCCAGAGCAAATCGCACCCAGATACTACAGGGCCAAAAAAAAAAAGAGTGGAACTATGGAAAACCCATCTGCCCTCCCCACCACAGAAAGAAGTGGAAAGGGTCATAAACAGTGCAGACAAAAATTTCACCAGGCGCCTGCAAATGAGCACCCAACAGAGCTGTTAAAAGTTACTTTCTAAAGAAGAAATATGACTCGTCGGGTTTTTATGGTCCTTGTTCCGAATGCTCTTACTCTATCCCTATAAATCCAGTTTTCACACATAGATTAAAAGGAAAGCCATCTTGGCCCCTGCTGAATAATACACTCCATGATGTGATTTCGCTGCTGGGTGTACACTAAATCAGTCCTCGCCCACTCTAATATACAGTTAAAAACTCACTTTATCTCAGCCTCTCCAATCAGGATTCTTTAAGCTAGGCATGCCTTATACCCTGGGATGGTACCGTAGCTGGTGTGTACTGCAGTTGTCAGACTTCATCTGAAGTACTCTGTAGGTTCTGGGTGCCGCACTTTGAGAAGAGCATAGAGTCTACATTGTACACAAATGGTATCAGGCTCAGAGGTGGGCAGTGAAGAGGAACAGGCCTATGGTAAGCAAGCCCTATGAGGAAAGGATGAAGAAAGTGGATATGTTTATCTGAAGCTCTCACTTCCATACATCACTACTGGAAAAATTAGAGTTTTAACTATATAGACCATTGTCGGCAAGGTCCTCCTCATATGACCCTCAACTTCTTACTTGCCAACTTAAGCATAAAAAGGTAAAAAGGGAAAGGACCCCTGACAGTTAAGTCCAGTCGCAGACGACTCTGGGGTTGTGGCGCTCATCTCGCGTTATTGGCCGAAGGAGCCAGCATTTGTCCGCAGACAGTTTTTCTGGGTCATGTGGCCAGCATGACTAACCAGAGCGGCGCACGGAAACAACAGATAGTTAAACAACAGATCAACAGAGCCAGACTGATACCTAGAGAGAACCTGCTGCAAGACAGAACCAAAAAAGAAAATAACAGAACACCACTAGTCATCACATACAGCTCCCAAGTTAAAACAGTACAACGCATCATCAGAGATCTACAGCCTCTCCTGGACAATGACAGCTCCCTTTCTCAAGCTCTGGGAGGAAGACCTTTCATTGCCTACAGACAGCCACCCAATCTTAAACAACTCCTCACCCACAATAACACAACCACCAGACTTAACATGGACACTGGTACCAGAGCCTGCAATAAACCCAGATGCCAACTTTGCTGCCACATACACCCGGACAACATCATTACTGGCCCCAACAACATCCAACATACCATCTCAGGACTATTTAATTGCTCATCTTCTAACATTGTGTATGCCATCAAATGCCAACAGTGCCCTTCAGCTCTCTATATTGGACAAACAGGCCAAACCCTATGCCAAAGGATAAATGGACATAAATCTGACATCAGGAACCAGAAGACAGAAAAACCAGTAGGAGAACACTTCAATCTCCCAGGACATTCTATACAAGATCTCAAAGTAGCTGTCTTACTACAAAAGAATTTCAGAAATAGACTGGAAAGAGAAGTTGCTGAATTACAACTTATCACCAAGCTCAAAACCATGGAGGGACCTGGTTTGAACAGAGATATCGGATTCTTATCTCATTATACATGATAAGCGATCTTCAGCCATCTCAACCCTTGCTTTTTCATGCAAAACCATTTGCAGTCGTTTGCGGTCATCAACAGCTATCAGTCAGTCAATCACCCATTTCCACCACCCTTCTGAGTGATCCCCCCTCCCCATCCTCACCCCTCCCCACCCCTTCTCTACATAAGTGCCTGGAAACTTCCATTTCACTGTATCTGAAGAAGTGTGCATGCACACGAAAGCTCATACCAAAATAAAAACTTAGTTGGTCTTTAAGGTGCTACTGAAGGAATTTTTTTATTTTGCACGGAAACACCGTTTACCTTCCCACCGGAGCTGTACCTATTTATATACTTGCACTTTGGGGCGTGCTTTTGAACTGCTAGGTTGGTAGGAGCTGGGACTGAGCAACGGGAGCTCACCCCGTCGCGGGGATTCGAACCGCCGACCTTCTGATTGGCAAGCCCAAGAGACTCAGTGGTTTAGACCACAGTGCCACTCGCATCCTTTATATAATAGTATCCTTTATTAATAGTACAGCAATGTTATCAGAGAACTGTCATTGCCCCACGACTTACATTTGTTTTTTGTTAATGTATTTACAAAATATTTGTTTTTGAAACTGTTAATAAAATTTGAGTTTTTTGGTGGTTTTTGTTGTTTTGTGTTTGTTTGTTTTAAAACAGTGTCAACTGCCAAGGGGATATTTTAAATCACAATGATTTTGGGAACTTTATGATTTTAAGCGTAAATCATTTGCAAGTCTGGAAATGGATGTGTTTTGACTTACACTTGGATTGTCTCGTTTTTGTGTGTGATTTATACTGTAAGAGCTAATGGCTACAAAAACAATCTGACTGATAGTCAGAGCTCCTTTACCTCAAAATATGGGAAATAAGCTTTAACATTCAGAATGTCAAACATCTCTGTTGTTTTCTTTTTCAATGGGATGAAACAGAGGATTTCAGCTGGAAAATATATATTCGGAAAGGTTTTTTTGTTTTTGTTTTTTGCTTAATGTGCTTTATTTGCACCAAAATATCCTATATATAGAATCTACATATAAATATGCGCTTAATGCAATCCTCAAATGAATCAACTACCATTTTAGTTGATTATTCTGCTAATTAAATCTATTACAGCTTCAGCACCACTGATAGCAGACACAGCATTCCTTTCATATTAAATATGTTTGTTGTAGATCAGATAGAGACCAATTTACACCAACCTCCATTATTTCAGCTGTAATCAACATACTGGTGAGTTCTCAGGAGCAGCCATTTAGCTCATGATCTCGGTGGGGTGCCAATCTATTTTTACATCAACTAGGCAAAGTTTCCATTTCTGCAGACAAATGTAGCATTGTTTGGATGCTTTTGGCTATCTTATTTGCTTCTAAGTCTAGATTCCATATGGCATGCAAATGTGTGTTGTTAATTGTCAACAGCCGACAGATTTTTTTTGCTTTCAAAAGCAGTCAGATTTTGACATCATTCAAAGAAAGCACTTTTTCCAGCGTTTTAAACTAATGTTGGACTAATAAAGGTATTGTCTTGTTTATTTTCTCTCTCCTGTTCCATAGGGATATTACACCTGCCCAGGCTGCAGTCTTGAACACATTTACCCACTAAACTTAGGCCTGTATGAGATTGCTCTGTAAGACTCTGAGCTGCTGTGGAGGATACTCTACGTCAGGCATCTCCAAACTTCGGCCCTCCAGATGTTTTGGACTACAATTCCCATCATCCCTGACCACTGGTCCTGTTAGCTAGGGATCATGGGAGTTGTAGGCCAAAACATCTGGAGGGCCGCAGTTTGGGGATGCCTGCTCTAAATTAACAATCCAAAAAGAGCAACAGGAAGCAACAAGTCAGAAACACATGTCATTCCATCTATCTAACTTTGGGCAATAGGGCTTTGTTCTAAATAAGAAGACAAGGCATCATGTTTTGCAGTATAGGGCAAGGACCATAGCTCTGTATACAGAAAGTCCTTAAAATTCTAGTTAAAAGGAACAGGTAGCAGGACTGTCTGGAGTCAGAGTAGATGATGCTTGGCTGGACAAATAGTCTAGCCTGGCCTAAGGCAGCTTCCTGGGTTACTAAATCCATAGTAAAGGCCAACTGTATTCATGAAGAAGCATTTTATCTGTGCTGGTATGAAAAAATTGATACGGCTAGTTAACATCATTACAGCAATTTTCTGAAAATAAAAGAAAACAGGGAAAGGCATTCTTTTCATATCACTGTAAGGATGAATTCTGAGCAGTTCAAAAAGCTGTTTCCAACAAGACTCCATGTGAGACATTACTGGTGCAATCCTATACATGGAAGCAGAAGCAAAAAGAAAAAAAGAGAATGTTTGAAGTTTCAAATGCATTGGATCAATAAATCACTTCCTTGCCCAGACCACGGTTGTTGTTGTTTTTGCTTCTGTTGCCAGGTTTGTTTGCTTTTGGGTTTTGGGGTTTTTTGGGGTGTGTGTGTCCATTTTTCATTGCACAATCATATAAATGATTTACTCAGAGGTAAATCTGAGTCTGACTTCCAGATAAGTGAGTATAAGATTGTAGCTTAAAGGTGCTTGTATCACATTCATACCTAGATTATGGACAAGGAATGCAATTCACAGTGAGTTAGAATCTAAGCAGGACCTCAGTAACAGGGCGTGGACTCTGCACAAAATGAGGAAAAAAATCAGATTCCCTTTTTATTTTTTAAAAAATGAACTTTCAAAACGTCTGTACAAATAGTTTAAATTTGTTGACTGTGCTGGGGTATCTAATGACTTAAGAACCAGAATAGTTTGTTACCTCTAGCCTATAGTTTTTAGTTAGTTTGTGACAATCTGGACCAAGGTATAAACTTGGCACAAAAATCCCTTTTGGTACAGAGTCTCCTCTACAAGCTTTCAATGGCAAAGAGCCCATCAAAGCACCAGGTTGACTTCTACAGCAGCAGTTTTGTCTCTTAGAGGATTGAAATTGATTTTCTACCTCCTGGCATGTGGCAAATCAAGACTTTGCCCTTTGATGTGTTTCCTACGAGCATGCAAATCACTCTAGAGCACGTGCAGAAAGATCAGGGTTGTTTTTAAGAGCATCAAAGTCATCTAAGAAAAGAAACCTATCCAACACAAGTTTAAAAGGACACACTTTTGTTTCAGAGGTCTAGAGAAGAAAATAATAACACAGATAAGGAGATATAATACCCAATGGAAAGTATTTCTTGATATTTGAGAAATGAATGCACCATTAAGTTCATATTCAAGTTTAGGATCAAGTTTGAATGTTGGGAGAAGCAAGCTCAAATAAATAGAAGCTTTGACATTTTTATTCAGTAAGACTCCAAAGATTCCGCAGTTCAAATGGGACATGCTCAGCCCTACCTGAAAATGCTGGGGGCTGAAATGGGGGCCTTCTGCTTGAAAAGTAGATGCTCTACCTCTGAATTATCCCCAAATGACACACACAAATGCTATTCCAATTCTAAATTTGTGTTTCTCATTTAAATACATATCACCTATTACCCAATTCGCTTATGAAAAAGCCATTAAGCATGTCATCGAAGCAGCCATCTGGTGCTGAAATTAGAAGATGGGAAAAGTACATTTTTTTTGTTTGGTGGTTTGTAATTCATACAAACAGAAATATGGGGCAGGCAATATAGGGTCCACACCTATATTGTGCAGTTATGGCTAGTTAGGGTGCTACTTGGGCTAAGGGATTTAAACAGGCCATGACTTGATTGATTACAGGTGTCAGCAAGTTTTGGCCTAGGCATTGGGTGTGTATCCTGTAATCAACCAGCCTGACTTTTGGTTGATGATCGGCAAGGTTGACCAGGGTTAAGGGTCATCCTATGACATGCATCAAATCAGGGCAACCCCCAAGATCACCATTTGGGGTGCCATGACCCATCAGATGCCAAGTTGAGCATTTGGGCAATACAGTGGAACCTCGGTTTATGAACACCTCGGTTTATGAATTTTCGGTTTATGAACACCGCGGACCCATCTGGAACGGATTAATTCATTTTCCATTACTTTCAATGGGAAAGTTCGCTTCAGTTTATGAATGCTTCAGTTTAAGTACTCCGCGGACTGTCTGGAACGGATTAATCCACTTTCCATTACTTTCAATGGGAAAGTTTGCTTCAGTTTATGAACGCTTCGGTTTATGAACAGACTTCCGGAACCAATTGTGTTCATAAACAGAGGTACCACTGTATGTACCTCCCCCAGGCTCCTGTTAAGCAGATAGAGGGGCTGCCACCCCAGCCTGTTTAGTAAGTTGTGACAATGGCTATGAGGGAGGCAAAACTCTCAGGCAGGCCCGATAAGCCTGAAGGGCAAATTCATCCCTGGCTCCAAATATGGTGACTGAAGAATTTCCATAACAAACTCTTCATCTGGGCATGTGCACTCATCCTCAGGCGGCCCACAAACCCATAAAATAAAGGAAGGTCAGGTGGGAAATCTGACAAGAACTGAGGCTGGAGCTTATGCGTGGCTGGATTTTATACCCAGGGAGTGGAACAGAGGGAAGAGGTTTTTAGACTACAACTCTACAGCCCTTCTGGCTGGGGCTGATGAAACTTTTAGTCCAAAACATCTGATGGTTCAGCACCTCTTCCTTTATTAGATTTAGAGGGGAGTTCCATCTTCTTGTCCCACCACCAGGAGAAGTACATAAGGTGATAACACAATATAGTCCTTTCTTGGTGGTGCCCCTCCCCCCAATTGTGGGGGATGCCTCCCTCCAAAAGTACAATTGACGCCAACAATGGTGACATTCCATCACCAGGTTAAAGTTTTCCCTTTGCCTGGCCATTTATAGGATGCTAGTTCACTGCTGTGTGACAGTGGAAAATAATCTGTATATTTTGCCTGCTCTTATTTTTGCTGGCTGCTTCTTTCTGCTGCCCTCAGATTCATTGAGAAGGGTGGTTAATAGATGCAGAGTGAAGGAACTGGATACCTCTGTCCACAAACTCAGCCAAGGAATTTGTGGTCCATACTAGAACTAAACTCACACGGGTCCTTACACAGAAAAACCGATTCCTTGGATTTCCCACCCATACAGTATTCTTTTTCAGCAGCCAGAGGCGAAGCTTTTTAGTCACTGCTATTTTTAAGCAGTTGAAAGTCTGAAACCTTTGCTGCAAATCACACAGAAATCTACTAGTAGCTCACAATCTGCCTTCTGCCCATCCCTGGCTAAGGTATTAGGAGGAGCTGGAGAGGAAGAGGCATGGAGACATGAAACAGCAACAAATCAGCATAGCTGCCAAGTTATCCCTTTTTTTAAGGGATTTTCCCTTATGCTGAATAGGCTTCCTCGCGAGAAAAGGGAAAACTTGGCAGCTATGCAAATCAGGTGCCTCATAATAATTTTCGAAAATATGGTTAGGACACTAGAGGTGCTCAGAAGCCCAAATGTAAATGAAAAGCTACAACTCCCGATAGCATTATTGGCAGTCATTGGCATCCTAAAACTTAGCCAGGTTTTCATGAGAAGAATTAATTGCCAAAATATTTTGCTTCAGGATTGGCGCCCTTTCCTTTTAAATTACCAGTGATATATTCTGCTGATATATTTTGCTCTTTCGTTTTTGAATTCAACAAACTTCCACTTTGCCATTAGCTGAAATTCGCTGAAATGCCTACACATTCACTTCATAAACTCTGGATTGTGTTCAAGACAAATTAGTTTACTTTCCTAATCACTTCCTGACAAACTGATTGATAGTGACTTTGAGGTGTTTTGATTTTATGTCCAGTGTAGATCCATACTTGTATATGTACAAATTGCATCTTTAGAGACCCTAAATAAATAATGAGTATTATTGTATTAATGCATTCTGCTGACTGGAAAGAATATCACATTGTGTCTGAAAATCTGTTTGCTTAAGAGAAGTAATGCTTATTTGGTATTAAATGGGACAGGCATGTCCCTTGGACCATAAAAACAAAGGACAGACATGTTGGAAGAAACTATCTACTCCAGCACCCTGTTTCTCATGGTGGCCCAAAAGCAGGACATGAGGACCAGAGCCCTTTCTCACTGTTGTTCCCTAGCAACTGAGTAGTATCTACCTGTAATTCTAAGACATTACCAGCGTCAAACAACTCAACACAGAAGCTCTGAATTAATTTGAACAGTCATGGAAATTCATTGCACCAAAAGCATAATGTCATGCTAGAGAATATGGGTAAATGTCTAACTGTTCTGTGCTTTTCTTCAAACAATGTATAGACAATGATGTATTAATGCACTCTGTACTGTACTGGTTGTACTGGTTTGACTAACCCAAAGAGAAAACAAGCCATTGCTGTTAACAGATGGTGAGGCTATTATCAAATCTGAAAGAGCTAACTTTAAAGAAAAAGATATCCAGTGCCAGATTTAAGCTGGTGTGGGCAGTTCCCTCCCACATGGCGCTGAGCTGAGGGGATTACTACTACTACTACTACTACTACTACTACTACTACTACTACTACTACTAAATTTATATGGATACCTACTCAATATTTAGTGGGGGCACCAAATTTTGTCCTCCCTCAGGGTGCCATATTACCAAAGTCTGCCCCTGAATATATAATTTTGATCAGTGGTAGCAAGCCTCTGGCTTGCAGGCCTCTATTTGGCCTGCTAGATGTCCCCAGTTGGCTGGCAAGGTGGTTTGAGGAAACTACACTCTCTTGTCCATCACCTGATGATGTCAGGCCCTAGACTGGCAAACTCGAAAGGGATACTTAGGATTGCTCTACAAGAGGGCTTCCTCTTTTGCCATAGAGTTCACCAAGGCTGGAGCGGATTTGTGAGGTTGCACAACAGCCACGGAAAAAGAAGCAAAGCTTCTTCCTCCACACAGCTTTAGTGGGGACAGATTCGGAGCTTCCATTCTGAGGACCTCTTTGGACTGATTTATATATTCCTTGATGTCATATAGGCAGCCCAGAATATGCACTGAAAATGGGCAGCCTAAAAGAAATGCAAAAAAGCAGATTTTTTTAATGAGGTGGATTAACAACACTGACAACAAAACAAATCCCACTGCAACAGGGTGAATGTCTTTCAGTGCAGTGCTTCCTTAAATGTTTGGTTGGAAGCACCTTTCTGGATTAATATTATTTTATATCCTGTTTTCCTCCTTAACCGGAGGGTGTTTAGTCTTCACACAGCCAAAAAGAAGGCAATCCTTTCTTCTCCAGATCTGTATGCAGGAGTAAATGGTAGAAATGCTTCTGGGGTTACTTCTTCCTAGTAACTGAAAGCTTTGCCTTCACAGTGGCTTGCTGCTGTATGTATCCACAGAGAAGAGCACCTGTTCACTTTAGCACAAGAATGGATGGAAATTGGTTCCTGCCACAAATTACTGTTTTTTCCGGTGTGTGGGAGAAATTCATAGGTTAGCATTTCTTCTTCTGTCACATACAATTTCATCTCTGTAACATGAAGAGAACAGTCAAAAGAAAACTCCCAATTTTGCCCTAGACATAAGTAAACCCAGTGCCATCTAGTGACTAAACAGAATAATGCCATTAGTCCACCTAGACATAAGGGTCAAGTGGCAACCACTGAATTGTATGTCCACTGTGTGTATATCTGGGTTGATGGGTAGGTTGGTTTAAGAAAGAAGCATGGGATGTTGCCATGGACAGGATTTCCATGCCTGTTTTAATCACTTGAATTGGCAGCTGTTTGCAATGGGGAAGAAAGGCTTGAACATAACTGTGTCATGTCTACATTTTTTAATATACTGGATTAACTGGAGAGAAATAGGTTGGAAGTAGCAGCCACATCTCCCTATAATGTCTAGTAAGATCCTTAAACAATGGAGCAAGCACTAGATCCTGAAAACAGATTCCATCCATTCTCCATGTTTCATGCTGTCCAGGGCAGCTGTCTATCAGCTCCATCTGGTACGCAGGCTGAGACCCTACCTGCCAGCGGACTGTCTCACCAGAGTGGTGCATGCTCTAGTTATCTCCTGCTTGGATTACTGCAATGCGCTCTACGTGGGGCTACCTTTGAAGGTGACCCGGAAACTGCAACTAATCCAGAATGCGGCAGCTAGACTGGTGACTGGGAGCAGCCGCGGGACCACATAACACTGGTCCTGAGAGATCTACATTGGCTCCCAGTATGTTTCCGAGCACAATTCAAACTGTTGATGTTGACCTTTAAAGCTCTAAATGGCCTTGGTCCTGTATACCTGAAGGAGTGTCTCCACCCCCACCGTTCAGTCCGGACATTGAGATCCAGCGCCGAGGGCCTTCTGGCAGTTCCCTCATTGCGAGACGTGAGGTTACAGGGAACCAGACAGAGGGCCTTCTCAGTAGCAGCACCCGCCCTGTGGGATGCCCTTCCATCAGATGTCAAGGAAATAAGCAGCTATCCTAATTTTAAAAGACATCTGAAGGCAGCCCTGTTTAGGGAAGCATTTAATATTTAATGCTGTATTGTTTTAATATTCAACTGGGAGCCACCCAGAGTGACTGGGGAGACTCAGCCAGATGGGCGGGGTATAAATAAATAAATAATAATAATAATAATAATTAGGATGTGGCCCTTTATCTCTTTGAGATATAACTTTATAACCCATTTATAATGCCTTGAATTGCTTCCTAACTATTGTTACTGTGCATTGTTTGTCCTCTTCTAGCTTATTCTGTCATTCTTTGTTTTTCGTTTTGCCACACATGATCTTTGCCTTTTGGTTATTTATAAAATATAGTAGTTAGTCATTTTCCCCAGCTCACTTGTTCCTGATCTCACTTATGAAATTACTCTGGACTTGAACAGATGGAGATACTGCCTTTTTTCATTAAATGGTACTAATGACAGCTGTAAATGTATTGTTAACAACTGTGAAACAGGGATGATTTCAAGAAACTCACAGCAACACAGAATAACTCACTATGTGTGAGCTGAGAATTTCAGGTTTAGAAATCAGGATGTTGTTGTTTTTTGTGCATTTTTCATAAATCACAGGCAACATAAGATATTATATCTTTTGAAAACATTGGAAGTACCATCTTATGACCTCAAGGTGACCTATGACCCTGGTCTTAAAAGTACCTTAGCACAGAGGTTCCCCAACCTTCTCCCCTCAACCTACTTGAAAATCACAGAGGGTCTGTGGACCACTTTGGAAAGCAGTGCAGTGGCTACTCTTTCTAAATCTAGATTTACAGGTCAGATACTTCCAGTAGTAATTTGAACTGAAATCCATTGGTGCCAGAATAACTTTCTTCTTGGGTATAGATGGAAAGTACTGTAATATTCATGGAGAAACAGGGCATGGATTCAAGAGACTTAGGATCTGATAGATTTCTCCAAAAATTAAATGTCCTGAAACACGATCACCTCGATATATCACGATATATGGTTGGATAGCACTTTTTTTGGATTTACAAAAGCATTTTCTGTTTGCTGATAACGTTTCATTTTTATTCCTTGAACTGAACCAATAACTTTTCTCTCTCCACAGTTGGCTCGTAGTGCTGCTTTGCCATCAGATGGGCATTCATAACACTAGTAAAAGCTTTATGGCATCATTTCCAATCTACATGGGTTTAGTTCCTGGCATCCTGTCTGCAAGCCATTGAAGAAGAGACAGATTCATGAACATTTAATGAGGCGCAAGCCAAGTGAAATTAGAATGCAGGAAAGCTGCATATAAATCCATCAAAACCAAATAAACCTGCTTAAGTTGAACATTGATACTGCTGGGTACACAATAATTGCCAAGAGTCATAAGCAGATCATATATTTACTGCAATTCCTGGGTATGAACGTTGTTGCATGGCACCCCAGTCTCCAAGCAGTGATTCCAGGGGTTCCAAGCAATTACCCACAGTCCGTGTTTCCTTTTGAATAAGCCACAGTGGAGACTGTGGTGTCTTTATATAGTTTGTTTACACATATATACAATCTGAACCTATGATGGAGGAGTTTATAGCATTAACACCCCAAAAGTGTCTTGCTTCTTCCATAACCACAGCTTTGGATTCAAACAGAAATCAAACACCATGCTCTGATTTGTAGATAACTCAAAAGGCACATAGAGGTACAGAAAGTATTGAAATCAAAGACAAAATAACTAAAATTCTGTGGAATTCTGCTTGTTCCCAGAGGGACTTTCCCAGAGGAGTTGAAGGAAGCAGTGGTGCGTCCACTCTTAAATAAAACATCTCTAGATCCTTTAGATCTATCCAATTATCGCCCGGTTTCGAATCTTCCATACCTGGGCAAGATAATTGAGAGAGCGGTTGCCGAACAGCTTGGTAGGTTTCTGGATGAAACATCGGCTCTAGATCCATTTCAGTCCAGCTTTCGCCCTGGTCATGGGACCGAGACAGCTCTGGTCGCCTTAACAGATGATCTCCGTAGACAGCTGGATCGAGGTGGGTCGGGACTGCTGATTCTTTTAGATTTGTCAGCAGCCTTCGATATGGTCGATCATGAACTTTTAGACCACCGCCTTGCCAACGTGGGGATTCAGGGCACAGTCCAACAATGGCTGCGTTCCTTTATCTCAGGTCGGGGACAGAGGCTGCACTGACTCCCAGTGGAGTACAGGATCAGGTTTAAGGTGCTGGGCCCTGCAGGATTTCGCAGGGCCTGCAAGACAGAGCTGGTCCACCTGGCCTTTGGGTTGGACTTAGTCTGACCCCTGTGTTTTCCTCCCTCATGGCTTGGATTTATGGACTACTTAAAATCAGGCTGCATTTTAAATTTTAATACTGTATGTTAATCTGTATTTTAATCAATTGCTTTTTATGTTTTATTGTAATTTTATTGGTGTGAGCCGCCCTGAGCCCGGTTTTGACTGGGGAGGGTGGGGTATAAAGAAAAATTTATTGTTGTTGTTGTTGTTTCCTCCTGGATGGCAATTAGTAATTTGCTATTATTCATATATTATTTTTCACCTGTCCACTCAGCAGGAGGGGCAGCACAAGATCCTTTTTCATGTGAACATGGAAAGGGTTTCTCCATGTCAATGTCTACCCAACTGCTGGGCTCCCTGACCCCAACTTGGGGCTCTGATCAATGCTATGCTCATCATTATCAGGTTAATTACCCCTCCCTGCCAGCACATTTACTTTGACATGTTTGATCTTCACCACCGTCTTGAATAATTTGATGATTAGAAAGATGATTTAATGCTGCAGTATAAGCATGGCAGATGGTTAATGGAAAGGGGAGGGGGACTCAAATCAGAGCCATCTAAATTACATCCAGCACCCTTAAAATCAAGAGATGTGCTAAGTTGCCTAGAGCATATGGCTCAGCATTATGGCACAGTTTTTATGGTATAAGTGCACAGCAGGTACATAGAGAATACAGTCATTTTAGCATGCCTCAAGCAGAAGCTATTGTGTTTTGCTGCAGGCAGAGGCAAATAACCAACAGTAAGAGGTAAAGAGCTATAGTTCAGGTAGGAGAAAAATGTTCCATCCAGTTAATTGTTTATTGTCCTGATAGGCACATAACTCAACATGCATCTGGAGAATACATGGCTTGTATTCTTTTGGAGCAAACCCCAGTCCATTCTGGGCAGAGCAGGTTTCAGGAATGGATTCTGACTATGTTTTATTCACCGGTCATATTGGTGGATGGCATCACTTTGTGGATATCAAGAAATCTCAAATGAAAACTAGCTCTAGAAATAATGAACTTCTCTGAGAGCCAGTGTGATGTAGTGGTTAAGAGCAGTAGACTCATAATCTGGGGAACTGGGTTCGCGTCTCCGCTCCTCCACATGCAGCTGCTGGGTGACCTTGGGCTAGTCACACTTCTCTGAAGTCTCTCAGCCTCACCCACCTCACAGAGTGTTTGTTGTGGGGGAGGAAGGGAAAGGAGAATGTTAGCCGCTTTGAGACTCCTTAGGGTAGTGATAAAGCGGGATATCAAATCCAAACTTCTCCTCATCTCCTTTCTTCTTCCTCTTCTTCCTCTTCCTCTTCTTCTTCTTCTTCTTCTTCTTCGACTGATTCATTGGTGGAAGTATGAAATATTTCTACCTTCAAAAAGCTCTAAGAATCAAAGGTATGCAAAGATAGTTCACTTTGAAGTTTTTCAAAATAGCACTAGATGTACAAGCAACAATAACATCTCTGGAAAACTAAGGTCAGATTCATGACATTGCATTAACATGCATAGAAAAGAAGCCTTCTTCCATGCAAGTCTGTTTCTTAACATACCAAAACCATTTCTGGAGTCTTCAGAGAAATGAGAAAACACCATGCATTGGATTCTGATAAAGTTGAACTCTGTAGTAATTGTTTTAATGCAAGGGGAAGCCACAATGAGCGAGGAAGCAGTATCTAGAAGCTAACAAGTCTATGTTCTTAACTCTTGCTGTGGCCAGAGTAAAATGCTCTTCTTCATCTTTCTAGGAGAGGAGGGAGAAAGTCGATATTTGATTCTGTTCAGAGATCTATTCATTTCTTTTCTAAACCCTCTCTTTCTCCAAGGAGCTTGGGCTAGCACAGCGTTTCTCAACCACTGTTCCGCGGCACACTAGTGTGCTGCGAGACGCTGGCTGGTGTGCCGCGACGTGCGGTGACGAGAAGGGCGATTTGCATTGTCACGTGCCTGGCGACCACCAATAGACAGCACTGACCCGCCGGAAAGCAATATTTCTCCTCCTCTTTCCCAAAGCTCAGTGCAAACGAGCCTGGCGGCCGCCAATACACAGCACTGACCCGCCGGAAAGCAATATTTGGCAAGTGCTTCTTACAGTCATAATTATAATATAGGGCGGCATAGAGTTAAATTTTTTAACTTTTTTAATGGTGGTGTGCCTCGTGATTTTTTTCACGGAACAAGTGTGCCGTGGCCCAAAAAAAGGTTGAGAAACACTGGGCTAGCATACATGACTTATTATATATGCAGGCATTGTAGGCTGAAGCCAGGCTGTATGCAGACCTAGGCATTCAGGCCTCCTGGAGCTCAAGAGCTTCATTTGCATAACAAAAGACAGGATTCTAAAACCTTCCAATGACATTGTTAGCCAATCCCTGTTGAGATAGGGCCAGTGTTGTGATTTGCTAATTGCAGCGTTAAGGCAACCTATCACAGGCGGGGCATGTGTGTGTGTTCGCCTGGGTCACCTTAAGGTATATGTACTGGGCCAAGTGCCCCTGTTTGTCATTCTTGTTCCTCTTGTTCCTGATGTTCCAGTAAATCCTTTTTGAGCTGAATCTCGGTCTTAGTCATGCCTGAACCCACCTACACTTCACAACTCTTCTCCATTTTTCACCGCAACAACACTACGGAGTACGTAAGGCTAAGACAGCTGTTTGATCCAAGTTTGTTCTACAGCTTCATGGTATTTATTTCCCACCCCTCCTCCAAGGAGCTCGTGAGGGGGATCCCATTTTGTTCTTGTCCGTATGCATGTTCTGCTCTGCACTCTAGTTTCTTGCAAGAGCACATTGCCCCATTCATTTTCAGTGGGGGGAGCAGGTGTGTATTAGGGCCGAGGAAATTCTCCTCTTCCATTTTGTAATTGCTCTGTGGACTGGCTCTTCCTTCTGTTATTTAATTGATTCACACATGGACACATCCCCTTAGCAAGGAAGGTGCAAACAGAAAAGAGCACCAAACTACAAACGATCTGAAGAAAATCAGGGGGCGGGGATGTACAATGTGGTTGGTAGTGACCACGGGTTATACATTCAGAGCCCAAACAAACCCAGCAACCTATTGTTTTGTGGTTTACTATGTCCTTCTCTCACACGGCTGTCAAACTGTTACAATGACTCATGCTTGGGCCGCATTTGACAATTACTGCATCTTCAAATAATAGTCAGGAAGGTTTGCCCTGGAACTGCCAAAGGTCTAAAGAACAAACAGGGTGGCAGGGAATGTAGGACACTAACACTTCATCTTTACATTGAATAGTTCATCCATACATTTTTAATAGCATCCCTGTCCTCAGATTTACACGAGTGGCATGAGGATAGGGCTGCCACTAAATCCTGTGCAATGCTAGATATGTCAGCAGAGCCATTGCAATATGTCAGCCAGTGTAAGTGCCACTTACTTGTAAGTCTCTACCATCCCCATCTGTGGATACCAGTTTCGGACTCTCTCCTAAATTAGAAGGGCTGTAGCTCAGCAGCAGAGCAACTGCATTGTATAGAGATGGTCCCAGCTTCCATCCCAGGCATCTGCAGGGAGGGCTAGGAAAGACACCAGCCTTGGAGAGCTGCTGCCAGTCAGTGTGGACAATACTGAGATAGATGGAACAATGGGCTGACTCAGTATAATGTAGCTTCTTATATTGCTAATCACAGGGAAGAAGAAAAAAACATCATAAAGAAAGAATGAAGCGAATGTAATAGAATCCCCACAGGTGTAGCAATTGGAGATTGGGAGCTGGGGTTTTCTATTACCCTTTAATTCAGTTATTAGCTAGCCCATGTGCACACAAGTCGTATTACTCACACTCCCAGCATTACACTTCCTATAGTAATAAAAGACACACATTAATTCACTTCAGAATTCATTTATGGCAGTATTTTCATAATATTGCCATAATATAGTGTAACCAAAAAATTCATTCCGAAACACTAGTATTTCCATGGAGAACATAAGCATATGGCAATGCATTAATGCAAGCAGATGGTTAGAAATGGGAAGTTCATTTGGGAATTGGACAAAAGATGTAAAATACTGGCTTGGGGCAGATCAATGTATCATTGAGGCAGGTACTGGGAGTAGGCTGAGCCTCTTGGGTGTAAGTGGTCAGTAAATTGCTTCCTATTAGTTCCTGTGTTTGACACACAGGGATCGTGATGCAATTAACCCTTCCTTCTGCCCAATCCAGGGAATTTTAACCATACTGATCTTAGTAACAGTTTTGGCACAAATAAAACTGCATCCTACTAAGCATGTTTTAGCCCCACTGAGTTTCACAAAAAATTGCTTTTGCGTAAAGAAGTTTAGGATTGGGCTGCAACACTGCCCAAATACCAGGCAGTGTAAAATAGGGAGCTGCTGTTAACAAGGTAATTGTTATTGAATTGAATTGGTCAGGGGCAACCTAAAATCCCCCCCCCAAAAAATCCTTCCAGTAGCACCTTAGAGACCAACTAAGTTTGTCATAACTAAGTTGTCATAACTAAGCCAACTAAGTTGGTCTCTAAAGTGCTAATAGAAGGATTTTTTTTTTTAATTTTTTGTTTCGACTACGTCAGACCAACACAGCTACCTACATCTAAAATCCCAAGTTACTCTGTGGATTTGGCTGCCTAAAAAAATGCTGCATTTTTAAAAACTAAAACTGCATTTTTAAAAAAGCGCAGTCAGTTCAAAACCAGTGTTATATGTTCATGCTGTCTTGTCCCAGTTAACATTCAAGCCACTGCTTTCTACAGTAGCTGTAGTTCCTGAACCATCTTCAGAGGCAATCCCACATACACTGAATTGCAATGTTCTAGCCTAGAGGTTGCCAGGGCATAAACAACTGAAGCCAAACTGCCCCTGTCCAGATAGGGTCATGGCTGGGCAACCAGCAGAATCTGATAGATGGCATTCCATGCCACGAAGGTCACTTGACAATGTTAGGTCCAAGAGTACTCCCCAAGCTGCCTACCTCCTCCTTCAAGGAGAGTGTAATCCCGTCCAGAACAAGATGCATTCCACTCATCCAGACAGAGCAATCAGTTACTAACAGAGACAGTGTCCCTGTCTTATCCAGGTTGAGCATCGGTTTGATGGCTTTCATCCAGTCCAGGAAAGAGGCCAGGCACCAATCCAACAGATTCGTCCCCACACTTGCTTCAGCTGCAAAGGAGAAACAGAGTTGTGCATCCTCAGCATACTGACGACAGTGTCCTCCAAAATTCTGGATGAGCCCTTGAAGTGGTTTCAGTGTAGATGCTGAGAAGAGCCCCATACTGAAGGCTTCATTGAGCCAAGCAACACATTCCAATGACCAACCAAGAACGAGTGGAAGCACAAGCAAGCAATGCCCCAACTTCCAACTCAGAGAGTCTCCCCAGAAGGATACCATTGCTGCTTCAGAAATAGATCTTAAAAATCAGTCTCATTCAATAATTCATGGAGTTGGTCATAAACCAAATGCTCAAGAACCTTGCCCAGGAAGGGGGCATGTGCACCCAGCCTATAATTGTTCACATCTTCCAGGTCCAACGATGGTTTCTTAAGGAGTGGTTTCACTGTTGCCTCTTTCAGAATGTAGTAAAGAATACCAGTATATTCTCAATGATGTGTGACTAGATAGGTGCCAGTCATTTGAAACCACCATCAAACTCTTGCGGTAAATTTCTTCCCTTTCATTATTTTAAAAGAAATTGCAGTGGTGCAATTAAACATCACTCCTGCTCCAAACAATTAGACACATTGGACAATTATTTTTCAAAAAGCTTCAGATTGATCCCTCGATCAATAACAATATCAAAGCAAGTTAGCAAAACTAGAGATGAGGATAAATGTGTGCTGAAGGGAGATTGCTGGATGCCACACAATGACAAACGGAGGGGCTTTTAATGGCAGGTTGTAAAGTTTGTCATGTTCAAGCTGTTGACTCTAAATTCAGAAAGAGAGAAAAAACACCTGTTGAGTATTTTTAAAAAAGTCAATGTCATCAATTACAACATAGCCTTTGTTACTTTTGTTGCTGCCCATCAAATAAATATTTATGACTTTAATACCGTACTTCTTTTGAATGTTCCCAACTCCTGATTTTTTTTCATGGCCCTCAAATCTCCCATTTTGTAAGAACATAAGAAGAGCTTGCTGGATCAGGCCAATGACCCATCTACTCCAGCATCCTGTTCTATAGGGATCAGCTAGTTGCCTGCGGGAAACCTGCAAGCAGGATCTAAGCACAAGAGCATTCTCCCCTCCTATTATCTCCAGCAATTTTCCAACTTTACAGAATCCTTTTTGAGATAAGGTGACCAGAACCACACACAGTAGTCCTTCATACAGAATTTTTTTTTTAGCAACATGTTTAGTTATCTTAGATTGGAACCTACCCCCCACTTTCATCATGCTTCAAATTCATGAGAAGAGTTTGATAATAATTTAAACCCCAAACCTAAACCCTTTAACTTTTTGAAACATAGAAGTGCTTCTTCCTAATTACCTTTTACAGCCAGGGGAACTCAAATCTTCTAATAGCCCAATGTGGCATTTTCAGCTCATGATTCAATTCCTGAAATTTCCTTTGCAGCAAATTAGTGCTTTATTTGGGCAACCAGCCAGTAACTTCATGTGTGAAGAGCACAGATGTGAAAAAATTGTTGAACATACCCACAATTTGCAGTCCTTCATCTCTAATTCTTTGACCCAAGGGAAGAGGGGGCAGGAATTTTCTGCACCAAGAGATTATTAAGTCATCTGTTCTTTGCCAGCAAGATTTCTGATCACTCTGATTTGCATCCATCTGAAATTCTCTCCCCAACATTTTTATTAACATTAACATTTAATAATTTGACTGAAACTTCAAACCGTTTTGCATCTTGATCCAAAGCCCCAGGGCCAGCCTTTTGGCACCGATGGAGTTACATGAAACAACTGTCTTTAAGATGTCTTAAAGCAGCAACAGCATAATCTCTTTGATTTAGAAACATAAAGCGGTTAGTGCCACCCACTTTTTACATATACAGTACTGTAATGGGTTGGCTTGGAAGGCAAGGTCCTGAAGCACAGGGTACCAATTTTTACTTCACTTCAGGTTCAAAGATCCTTGCCTGCCAATGCTGAAATGTAATGTGTCCTTTATTTAGTAACCATGTTTCTTTCCCACTTTTGTAGTTCAAAACTGAACCACTCAAAGCATCTGAAAAGAGGCAAACGAGACTCTTGTAATGTACGGTAACATTTCTGTTTCTGTTTAGGGATGTATGAATGGATGACATCACCTCTGAAAGTCTACAGCTGTTTCCTCTTACAGTGAAGTCATACATTCATACACCAAGGTACCTTTGCCTAAAGTAAAGGGAAACCTGACCATTAGGTCCAGTTGTGACCGACTCTGGGGTTGCGGCGCTCATCTCGCGTTATTGGCCGAGGGAGCCGGCGTATAGCTTCCAGGTCATGTGGCCAGCATGACAAAGCCGCTTCTGGCGAACCAGAGCAGTGCACGGAGACACCGTTTACCTTCCCACCGGAGTGTTACCTATTTATCTACTTGCACTTTGACGTGCTTTCGAACTGCTAGGTGGGCAGTAGCTGGGACCGAGCAATGGGAGCTCACCCCGTTACGGGGTTTCGAACCGCCGACCTTCTGATCGGCAAGCCCTAGGCTCTGTGGTTTGACCCACAGCGCCACCCGCGTCCCTTAGGTGGCTACCTAAACATCACCAGAAAAGAGGACAAAAGGAATTGCATATAATCTGCATTGTGTGTACACATTCTGATGCACTTTCTATACTTTAAATATTATAATACTTCTCACCATAGTGGGGGAGAAGATGGTGACCAGAAGACTTGTGTACCTGCTAAGTCTTCATTTAGGTGCTAACTGTTGATGGGCAACTTCAAGATCCCTTAGTTTCTTGAAACCAGACCTAGATCGGACAGCCTTTCAAAGAGAGCGCTGTCCTCTGTAAAATAGGATGCATGTCCACCTTATCACATGCGCACTTGCACTTTTAAATGTATGGAGCAGAAGCATACCTGCCAAGTTTTCCCTTTTCTCACGAGGAAGCCTATTCAGCATAAGGGAATTTCCCATAAAAAAGGGATAACTTGGCAGCTATGAGCAGAAGTCACCAACATGGTGTCCTCCAAGTGTCACAGGCTACAACTCCCATCATCTTTAAACACTGGCCAATCCAACTGGGGCTAATGGGAACTGCAGGGCACCTTGATGTACAGTTTGACTAGGCACGCAGGCATAGAAACCTTTTTCTGCAGGTAGTCTGCACTGCATTATTCCTTTATATTTGTGTACAGTACTGTAATGAGTCAGGAGTTGCAATGATTAGGCAACAACCAATTATCATGGTATATGTTAGTTGTTTTCTGCATACTACAAAATTTTATTGAGACCTCAGGAGTATGATGGACATGGTAAACCTTTTCCATCAGCATGGCTCTTTGTGACAGTTGCAAGAGAAGCAAAAAATCCTGCTAGTGAAGCTTTCCCTAATATAAGAAAGTTTCATTAGCAAGTGTTGCCCTAAGCCTCACCTATACATCCTGTAAATGAGTAATAGATCACTTGTGTTGCCTGCAAAAGGCCCCAGGTTCAGTCCCTGATATCAAAAACTCTGGAGCTGCCAATCCGTTTGCGCAACACTGAGCATGATGGGCCAATAATCTGGCAGTATAAATTCAGCCTTTCCTGAATATAAAAGGCATAAATGCATTGCTTTGGGGAAGACAGGGGGCTACTCTATAGATGTGATACATGCAGTGGGTGCAGTGAGTTTAAAATAAATCTGTGCAAGGATTTCCCAATCTAATATTTTTACTTTCAGGAGCAGGTGGCATAGTGAGGTAGTGCTATCATACCACCCTCCTGGCAGCAACATTGCTGCCTCTTCTCGGGAGTGCGCGGTGGCTCCCCTAAATAGCTGCTGCTCTGCTGAGCCCCCCTCCCACTGTCATGGTAAACGGTATAGATGCCGCTGTCAGGAGGGGGGCAGCATAGCACTGCACGGGTTTTACAGTGGGGGAAAGTCTTTGTGGTCTTCATAATCTGCACTTAACCAATACACCAGGCAGTGTACAAAAGACAAGGCATGCCTTGTGTCAAGATACTTAGACCCTGAAAGATAAATATATCTTTCTACTCTGAGAGGCCTAGAGGATGGTGTCATCACAGTTGAATTTATACCCAGAGCTAAAATTCAATCTTGGCACTCATGAGTGCTTTCGTTCTATAAGGATGTTTCACAAGCAGGTGATAGAGGGCAACTGTCTTCCAGAAACTGTAAATTTCAAGCATGGGCAAAAATGAGGTTGTGAATAAATTGCCCTTTACCCTGCAACATAATTCCTCTTTTACGGAAGGGTAACATTTATAAGAGGCTTTCATCTATTTGATCTTCAAGCTTCACAGAGGCTCAATACTTTTTATACCCACAAACAAAGGTATCTATGGAGTTGTACGTTATGTTGTGTTAAAAAGAGAGTGGATAATAAGCTAACTTTATGTGCATCTTTATGAATGTGCAGAAAGCACAATTTTTATCATTGTATTCTGTGAGCACAGCAGGATTTTGTTACAATTTCATCCCGCCCAGTTGCCTTAACAGAGAGTCAGAAGTGTTCTCAGGCTTCCAGGAAGAGAACTCTTACTCACTGAACTTAACTCAATAGTATAAAACGGGACAGAAGTCTAGAACTTTCTTAACTACAATCAGGCATCTTGACACCAATATGTTTATGTGGTTGCCACCTCGTGGCCAAAGGGCGAAAGTGTTTTCTTGAGAAACTTGGAACTGAGGGTGCTCCAGACCTGTATTCCTGGTAGTGGTTCCAAGATGGATGCCAGGTGGAAAACCGCAAAACAGAAACAAGTTATTGTACATCTTGCTGATGTAGCTTCATCTATTATAATCCAGTCTCACCATTCAGTAGCATGCGCTACAGCAGTGAGCATATGTCATGGGTGGAAGCAATCTATTATTTTCTCATCAACATGCCAATAGCCTGGTGTCTGAACGTTGACAATGTGTTCTTTACGCCATGGAAACACTTGACTTTTGGTAATGTATCAAATAAATATTTAACAACAACAACAACAACAACAACAACAATTTATTGTTTATACCCCGCCCATCTGGCTGGGTTTCCCCAGCCACTCTGGGTGGCTTCCAACAAAATATTAAAATACAGTAGTCCGTCAAACATTAAAAGCTTCCCTAAACAGGGCTGCCTTCAGATGTCTTCTAAAAATCTGGTAGTTGTTGTTCTTTGACATCTGGTGGGAGGGCGTTCCACGGGGCGGGTGCCACTACATTTTACACCATTATGTGATTTGTATACAGTGGACACTGTAATAACAGAATGCATTCGTTTTAAAAAATTAATATGCCGATTTTTTCTCCAAAGCCTTTCATCTTCAAAATACATCATGGTGACTGCATTGCTAGAAATGTGTTAATGAGAACTAGTGGAACTCATGATGGAGGGGAGCTAATGTGCTCTCTCTGAGATAGGAAGTGGATCTCTGTAGGGATTGGCTTATAAAGGAAGAATGAAGTCTTAGACAGTAATCCTAACCCCACTTACCTGGGCGCAAACCGCACTGAATTCAACAGGACTTACTTCTTAGTGGAAATGGTCGGATTTGAAACCTTAGATGGCATGGCTTGTCTCTGAAGGGATACCCCTGTCAGGCTTTGGGGAAATCAGATCCCTCCCCTGGTGGCAGTAAATAAGAAGATCAAAAGAAAAGAACATTCTTACTAGTTAGTTTCTTTAAAAATCACAGAGAGAGACAAAGGAATGCACATCTCTCTAGAAATGGCGTTACTCCCAGTTAAAGTTCACCCCCTCCATCCCCATTAATTATGTCACTCCTACGTCTGGTAATCTGAGCTTGTTGCCGCTGCGCTTTCTGTTTGAAGCCCATCTAGTCTTAGGCGAGGGGGTGGGGATCCAGAATGTTTTCCAAGGAGACGGTATCTGCCAGTCATCTCTCTCCTGGTGTTTCCTCTTCTAGCTGTTCCTCACCCAGTATTTCCCAGATTTTCCCCTCTAGACCAGGCCCTAGACTGTGATCTACTCCCAGTGTACAAAAACTGTCAGTGATCTATTCATTGTCATTGAGGATTTACTAGAATTGTTGAGCTTTTCATGGGGACAACACAGTTGTTGTGATTTCAATAAGGGAGAATGACATGCTTTGCTCATCTCACACTCCGCAAATAACAAACACACAAAGCACTAAAGTCAATCAACGTATTCCACATCACAATGAGACAACAACAAACTCCGCCCACTAGACACGACGGAGGGAAAGATCGAGGGGGCTGGGGGGCGGAAGGATTAACTCTGAAGTTATTCTAAGCCTGTGATCAATAAGGATCCCGTGATCAACTAGGATCACCAGGGGATCTACCTGTCGATCGCAGTCATCTGGCTGAACATGTCTGCTCTAGACTATGCCCCTTTGCAAACCACTGTTCTAAATCAACACTGTCCTCCTGCCCTTGGGAAGGTTCAGAAAGGGGGGCTCCCACCATTCCTCCACAGTCCAGCCCCTGACAACCCCCCTCAAGCCCACCTGTCCCTGATTTAATATTGTCCCAACCCATTTAAAAGATGACATCCCAGAAAAGCATGACAGCCAACTTGGAAGGCTCTTCAGGATCTGCTTCGTCTGTGTGACATAGCATACACTGACTCTTTCTGCTCCTCTTAGCTGAAAGTAATTTGAAACAGGTGCTAGATTAATATTTATAATTTCTTTCTGCAGCTTTGATCTGTTTCTATAAAATGCCAAACCGGAGAAAAGGAATCTTACTGTGAGCTGATTCTCAAGTGTACTTCTTTGCTTCCTGTTTCATGCATAATTTCCTCTTTTGTATGGAGCTAGGTGTAATTTATTGTTGTTTCTTATGTACGTATTTGGGAAATAAGGTTTAATGAAGAAATAAAAAGCATTAAGTGAATTGTGTGTATTAACAAACATTACAATAAACCGAAGGAACTTGCAGCCCCAATGTCAGTAGTCACACCAAATTTTTAACTGTGTTCCTTTCAAAACTATTTGAACAAATTCTAATTTGCAAGTAAAAAAAATCTGCAGAAAGCACCTCTCTCAATTTAATGTAACTTTGTTTTCTCAATAACTGTGATACCCCACATTTTATTTAAAAATGAGCATTCTGAAGTGAGATTAAATATATTCTAGCAGTGACCAATAAGGATGGGCAAACCTGCCAATTTTGCTTTCTCTGTTTCTTACTTTTCTCAGTCCTAAGTTCAACTCACTACATTTCCACATCAACTCATGGTTTTTTTTATTTAAAAAAAAAATTTCCCTAATAAGCATATTTTGGTATACTTTTTTTTTTTTTGCCTGGCGTGTTTTTACATGAGTAGAATGTGCCCTTTTATTTAAAATTAATCTCTGGGTTATTTGTGGGGCATAGGAATTCGTTCACCCCCCCACCCCAAAATATAATCCGGCCCCCCACAAGGTCTGAGGGACAGTGGACCGGCCCCCTGCTGAAAAGTTTGCTGACCCCTATGCTATGTGATCCCCAAGGGGCCCTTCATGATATCATGGCTTGCCTTACCTGCTTGTGGTGGAAATTGAAAAGCCCCTTTCATATTTTTATGTGAGTTTTATGCAGTGTGACAGCCACTGGATTATATTCTGATAGGATAGATGCTAAAATGGCTAGACCAGGCAAAACAATGTGGGATCTCTCTTAGCCAAGGTACGCTTTTGATAGTCTGATCCTGACCTGCTAGAAATGCGTTAATTAGCTGAAGACATCTGCCAGTTTGCTAACTATGCTATTCAGTTCTTCATGAATACATTCTGGTTTAATACCTCTGTATTTGTGCAAAGTTACTATTCCTTCAGACAAATATTTTCGCTTCCAACAAATCTTGGGCAGCTCTGTCTTAGATTTGTCTGGGCGCTCTAAGTTCTGTTTCACTGTAACAACAGTAGCTGTTTCATGGCTAAGAGAAGGCGAATGGAGCCACACAGAGGCAAAAAATAAATAAAAATACATCTGCGGTTACTCTGAAGAAACCAGGACACTTAAAAATGTCGCATAATCTTTCAGATTGTAACAACAACAATTTGAGAAGCTATGCAGTCATTTTATTTGGTTTTTTAAAATAAATTTATTCATTTCAAATATTTATAGGCTGCTCTTCAGCAATGCTCTCAGAGTAGCTAAAAATAAATTAAAATCACAATTTTAAAACAATGAATTTTAATGATTTGCGTCACCCTCAAATAAATTCACAGAATTTTTTTTTTGGCATAATTTTGGCCACAACTTTATTAAAATACAAAAAGTGAGTGGTTGCTTAGGCATTGGTTGCGATTATCTGTCCCCACCCAGGGACAGAACTGACACCCACATGCCTGTGAAGTCAGTAAGAGAAAACATTTTTGGGGACAGAATAGAGCTGGGTGTCAGGCCCTCACCTCCCCCCAAATGCTCCCAGGGGCTTTTGCATGGCCCAAGCAAGAGCATGGCGAGCCCCTGGCTTCCTTTAATGGAATACCCTTGCAGCAGCAGCACTGGAGGGGCAGGCACAGCCAATCCATACCCCTCCACCAACCAATCTTTTAAACCAATGCCTAACCGCAACCTCACAAGTTGTGACAATTTGCTATGCAGTAGGTAAAAACCAAATGGCGCCAGCCAATCAGCCAAATGGACAAAATTCCTACCAGGCCCCTGCCCCGAAAGAGATGACCCCATGACAGGCATAGCAAGATCAAACACAAAAAACCCTAAAATTAGGGAGGGTGGGAGGGTGATCCGATGCGCACAGTGAAAAGAGGAAGTTCAACGCTGTGCACAGAGAATGTATAGCATCAAGGCTGTCAATCAAAATTGGCAACATCAAAATTTCCCCAACATCCAAGAGGAGCCCAATCACATCCGTGACCATCCAAACGAACCCGCCCAACAACAGAGAGGTGTCTTGCTAAACCCCACTGCAACACGTGCTCTCCATGAAGGAGAACACACTTTATAAAACAAGGCACAGCAGAGCAGTAAAAGCAGATAAACTGCCAGCATAAAATCTCAGATACTCTAAAGGCCTCAGTGAACAAAAAGGATCTTGCCTGGTACCAAAAAGAAAATATCTTTTTATCTGTATCTTCAGAGAAGACTCAAATTTTGGTTTGGTTTTTGGCAGAATTTAGTCCACAACTTAATTGATTACAATCAAGTGAGTGGTTGCATAGGCTCTGGTTCAACAAGCTCCCTGCACCCTTGCAAGTAGCGCTGACTATGGTTAGCAACCATCAGTCAGCCTTGGGTGAACACCTGGGACAGAGGCAGGCAGGGGTGTCTGCCACGCCTCCACCCAGATGAGCCCTGAACTCAGGCTCAGGGCACAACCCCACATGGGGAAGACCAACCATGAGTCCCTGGATTCCTTCTTAAAGGAATACCCAATGCACAGGGATGGCTAGGCATCCTCCCACCTCTATCAACAAAAACCAGAGCCTATCCGCAACCTTACAAGTTGTGATGATTTGCTACGTAGCAGGCGAAACCCAAATGGCACCAGCCAATCAGCCAAGTGGGGAAAATTCCTGCCGTGCCCCTGTCCCAACGACAGACGACACACGATGGCATAGCAAGGTCATGCATGCAAGCCCTAAATATAGGGAGAGGTGGGTGGGTGTTCCGATCCACAGAGCCCAAAAGAGGAAGCTCAGGGACATGTGCATGGGCTTAAATAGAGGTCCCTCGATTGCTTTGACTGGCGTCCCTCTTGCCCAATTGCTCCCAAGATCGAGGGACCTCCAACAGGGTGTTGTGGCTATCCAAATGTTCCCACCCACAACACTGGGTCTGGTTGGCAGGTTGCACCGCAACACATGCTCTCTTTCTGTGGCAGTAAGTTGTTTTAAATTACTTTTAAATATTCTGTTTTAATTGTTGAAACCTGCCCTGGGACCTTCTTGTAAAGGGCAAGGTAATAACAGTAACAACAATCGGTGGGGAGCTTTACCTTCCAAGTAATCTGAATTAGGCTCTCCTAGTTTAACTTTTAATTTCCTTGGCTGTCAGTGATGATATTGCGCAGCTTTGCTGTGTAACCCTAACCATGTTTACTCAGAAGAAACTCCTATTAAATTCAATGGGACGTAAGGTAAGTGGCATTGGAACTGCAGCCCTAGTGTCTTACGCCAGCTGCCGTTAGCTCTTCTGAATTGGTGTGTTTAGCCTTGGGATTGAATTGTTATTTTAGGTATGTGAATCTAATAAATGCATTTTAATTGCAGGTCAACAACTGTGTGGGTGTTTTGAAAAACGTGATTTATATGCACATGTCTGAAAATGCAAATGCACACAGAGGGATTGCAATGGACTGGGCTTCTCAGAAATGGTTTTCAGGTGTGAATGTCGCCTCAACATTATAGAAAAACAATCTTTGGCTGCCATCGTCTCCCTACCTACCTGCCCCGATGAATTCGCTAAGACTTACTTCTGAGTAGATATGGTTAGGATTGTGCTCCTTGAATGCTAACAAATGCATCGTGGCAAAAGCTTTCTGTACACTAGAATCCATTTTATCAGTTGTATGGAGTGTTATCCTCAGGTGGCAAATATCTATATATGCATGAGCTATAAAGGAAACAATGTAAACAGAGAGGTCAGAGGAAATGAAATGCAAAACAGCCTGCGGCAATAACGCTAAACTATAAATGTATGTAAAATATCTATACAAAACATCAGTAACTGGTAATAGCACAAAGCACAATCCTAGCATTGCTAACTTAATTGACACTTGTAGTGGGACAGGAAATCATTATCAGGATTCAAGTCACAGGTGAGAGATTTGAACTTTTTGATAAACTGTAATTCAGCAATTTCATGCTGGAGTCATCCTTTGAAGTTCTTTTTTCTTCTTCTTCAAGAATTGCGGATTTAAAGGAAAGTCATTGCATCCCCTGGAAGGTTGAAATATTGTGTGTATTTTCTATGTAGAACACAGAAGGGCATTGCTGTCAGATGATAGTATATATTACATCGAAAGATGAGCAGGTAAATGTTACAGCTGATGTTTTTAGGCCCTGAAATAGTGTTGTCAGAGTAATTGGGGGGAAATTAATGTATAGGATTTTTATAAGGTCTGCTCCCTGGATTCTGTTAGGTGGCCTGGTGTGGTTGCCTTACATCACAGGTAGCCAATATGATTCCTTACAGTTGTTATTGAACTGTAACTTTTATCATGTCCATCTTCCAGGAAGAGAACTCTTACTCACTGAACTTAACTCAATAGTATAAAACGGGACAGAAGTCTAGAACTTTCTTAACTACAATCAGGCATCTTGACACCAATATGTTTATCAAATATCAAGGATGAAAGTCCAACAACATCTAGATGGCACTGCATTGGCTACCTTTGTTTCAGATTATGGGGCTGCCCCAATAGGCATTAATAAATTATAATAATATAAATCCTAGTTTTTGTGTCTTTAAGATGTCAGAAGGTTAGGAATGGGTGAATGTAGCGATTTTGGTTTCTCTCAGTTCCTCGTTTTTCCATTCCTCGGTTCTTCACATCAGTTCATGATTTTTCCTTTTAAAATCCTCATGGAAATTCATCAGAATTTCAGTGTGAATGTCTCCTAAAATGCACATCTTTCACAAAGCATTTCCCCCCCTTCAAAATATGGATTTTTTTAAATGGATGCTTTGTCCCAGTAAATGTGTTTTAATGCATACTACTTGGCTTGAGAACTGCACTGCAAAATTCGGAGGAATGCAAATTTCTCCCCCATCCCTGCACAATACTTTTGTTTGCTTGCTGAAACAAGGTAGCATGGCTACTCCTCTGGAGACCATTGTAAGAGACATGGTCTGTGGTAGAAATCAGAAACGTGTGAAGTAACCCACAGTAGTCAGCAAGAGGCAACCAACACTGTGGACAAGCCAGAATAGCAAATGTTTTATTGCATGTATACCACTATTATTTATTGTCTTTAAACTTCTTCAGAGGAAAAGAACCTGTTGTGCTATCAACAGGGCAATGACTGCTGGCATGAGATCTCCGAGGACTATACAGCAAACTAATCAACAGCTTGCCTGTGTTTTTCAAGTCTGGATGGGTCTTATTCTAAGACTGCCTGAAGGTCTCCACAGCCTTCATTACAGTAATGGTCTGTTCTTTTTAAAAAATCCAGCCAGGGTGACTGCCGGCAGATATCTCAGGATCATATTTGTGCAGCAACTACTATAAATCCACTGCCATTTTATAATGATGCTTCAAAAGGGCCACAAGGATGCTGGATCATGTTTACTACAGGTTGCTTCCACCTGAAGCAGATATTGACAAAATCTGGTAGTGGGGAAGGATAGGAAGCTATTCAGGAGAGCTGCTCATATCACCCAGAGCAGCATGAAGCTACAATAGCATGGAAAGCAAAGGTGTATATGTGTCTATGTTACCCACGAAATAGTGGAGGGTGTGGTTAGGTCAGCACAGGCATAGGCAAACTCGGCCCTCCAGATGTTTTGAGACTACAATTCCCATCATCCCTGACCACTGGTCCTGTTAGCTAGGGATGATGGGAGTTGTAGTCCCATAACATCTGGAGGGCCGAGTTTGCCTATGCCTGGGTCAGCATCTGGCTTTGGCTGTGTGGATTGTGTATGTTTTTGGTTCTCGTGTTGTTTCATAAAGTGTGGAGTTGATAGATTTGGCGTTAAATGTGAACCGAGTTGGGCAGGAGTCAGGCTCTGGGGCCTGTAGTGCTTTGCAGGACTGGGGCATGCCTCAGCTTGTGCTGGAGAAGCAAGGCGTGGCCACACAGGTGAAGTCCTCAGCTTGTGCTGGAGAGGCAAGGAGTAGTCACCCAGGTGAGGCCACTTGAGATCTCACTGCACCTGATGGCAGGAGCTGGGAGGGATAAAAGCCCAGCATTTTCCCTTCAGCTCTTTGCCACAGCAACGGTATTCTTGCCTGGTTGCATCTGGCCTCCTGCTCCTGCATCTGGCCTCCTGCCGCCTTGCTTCCTGTTCCTGGATCCTTCGCCTTGCTCCTTGCTCCTTGGACCTTTGCTTCGCCTTCGCCTTGCTTCATGCCCCGTGGACCTTCGCCTTGCTTCTTGTTCCTGGACCCTTCGCCTTGCTCCTTGCTCCTTTGCTTCGCCTTCGCCTTGCTTCGTGCCCCGTGGACCTTCGCCTCTGCCTTGCTCCTCGACCCTGCTTCTTCACCACCATCTTGCCCCTGGTCCTGACGCCCGCCGACCGGATCGTGACACTCCTCCATCCCTCGTCCTTGGAAATCTTAAGCAGAACAGTGTGAGAGTGGCATTATTTAGGAAAGTGACTGTGGGGTTAACAAGACTAGTCTTAGTTAAAGGTCTGATGTAGTTAAAACAAAAATAAATAAAAAACCTTCCAGTAGCACCTTAGAGACCAACTAAGTTTGTCATAGGTATGAGCTTTTGTGTGCATGCACACTTCTTCAGATACCGCTTGCACACGAAAGCTCATAACTATGACAAACTTAGTTGGTCTCTAAGGTAAGACTAGTCTTCTTTGTTGCAGAAGCATGTAAGTTAGGAGTGGGCAAAAGGGAGCTTGGGATCTACTGATACATTTGCAGTAGGTCAGCAGATCAGCAAATGTTTCTGATCACTGAACAATAGCAACAAACAAATGACTTTTTCCAAATAAGTCAGGATGTTGAAATGGAGGAAGTTGGGGCTAACCCAGAGTAGACTTGCTGTGAAAGGAGTACGAGCTCAGTTCAAATACTGGAAACGGACAGCTATGCTCAGAATGTGCTCAGAGGCTTCCCCATTCTGTCAGTCTAACTGTATGGTTTTAGTTTTTGCTTCTCCACCTGGCTCTGCTTGGGAGATTGTAGTAAAAGACAAAGTAGATCCAACCAGCCTGAACTCTGCCCACAAACTACACCACAAATACCACAAACAATTTACATTGTCTTGTCAAGCAACACATAGGTGTCACATCAAAATCACTACAGTGATTCTAGATACCAGACTTGGGCTTATGTACTCTGTACCAGGGCCTGAGGGAGACCCTGAAATGGCTTCCTTTCCTCCTCACCAGGGAAGAAGGGGGTCAGGGAAGAACTTCAACAGAAACAAAGGTGAGGGGGGGGAGAAATATTGACATGGGGATCTGCTGCCCCAGGTGGACTTTGCTGCCTGCTGCAACTGCCTCACCTTACTTCATGGGTGGAGCACTCCGGCTCTCCTACAGATACAACAAGTTGGAGTTAAGTGTTGGGCAAATGTTGACACGGAGTTCCTCTCATTGTACAGTTGCCACAAATCACCCAAGTCAGCACTAAACCATCACAGCTAGGCCAAGTCCTTCTCTATCTCCTTTCCTGGTTTTGATCAGCTCCAAACTTTGCAAGGGTTTGAAATACGTACTCAACCTGAATCCTGATTTTCAGAAGTTATCCTTCTTTGTAACTTCTGGATTGCTGGATAATTTGACACCTTAGGGTGTTCATGCGGTAGCTTTATTTCTGTTCCATTTCTAAATTTGGATATGTAGGAGTGTTGAACTGACATGCACAGAGATCCGTATATAGTTCTGTACCATGTATTATTTCCACTGAAGAAATTAATAGGTTCATGTTGTGCCAAAATGTTAGGCTCTAAGAAGTAAACACACAAATAGTAGAAAAATTATACCAATTTTGGAGACGGATGTTCCTTTTATGTGTGCTGGCTTCTTTTTTATCGCTAGCATGCTCATGCTGTACATTGAAATGATTTCATAAATGACTTCCAACTGTCCTCCATTAGCATGAAGCAAATCCTTCATCCCTTTTTTTTAAAAAAAACTTAATTCCATGCAAACTACCACCATCTGAATGATTATGATTGTGCAGCTCAGAGGAACAGAATGCAGGATCCAAGGTTATTGTTTGTGCTAACAATGAATATGGCATCACTTTAAGCCTTCTGTGCTAACGTTTTGTCTTGGATTTTAGCATCCTGTAGCATGTTCCAGGCTATAGAGACCCAAACACAATAGAAAATGTTAGGCTCACAGGTGCCAAAAGCAACAGTTAATTACTGGAAGAAGGGAGGGGGAGAAGAGAGAGAGACAGAGAGAAAGACTCCCTTCTTTAATAAGCTTTTGTATCAGGCAAAATTACACCTAATATCAGGTTCTAAGGGAAAGAAAGGCTCTAAATAAAAGATATTTATTTTCTACGTGATCCTCTCTCTCAAGCTTTTCAAAATTAGCCTCTGCTTTGTGTGCATGCGTGCATGGGTGGGTGGGTGGAGATCCAAAAAGAGAATGTGTCACATAGGGTGTGAGGATTGATTTTTTTCCCCTTGTGACATTTCTCCTCACCCCCCAAAGCTTCTATTTTCCTCCCCAGATGCCACTGCCACATGGGGGAAAAGAGTCAGTTGCCTCTCCCCCCACATCACAGTCCTGATCAGGATCACATGCACACCATGGTTGGTATCCATTCTTTTTTTAAAAAGAAAAGTCAAGAATGGCATGCCAAGCATATTACACCCACACCCAGTAGAAAGAGGCAAGGTGCAGATACTGGAACTAGAGCCACTGTTTTGTTAATGGTGACATTTTCTGTGCTGCCCAGTTAAGGGCAATCCTCCCCCTGTCATGAATGGGAGCAGTGTATTCCTACCTGCTTCTTCTCTAGCGGTCCCCATCTCTAGCTGTTGCCAGCCCTCCTGCTCACTACCCCTCAAGCCCCTTAACTTTGAATGCATGCTCCAAGTGACCTTGAAAGCTCCAAGCAATCTTCAGAGGGGTTTGCTTCGCTGCCCAGAGTCCTTTTGCAGTCTTGGCGGTGCCCATCTGCTACCTACATTGGGATCCAAAGTGCGTCCATCTGTAGAAACATGCAAATGTTATCCTCCCTCTAGGAGGAGCACAATACTGTCCCTGACCCCATTCACCACTTCCAGGTGCAGGAGAAAGGGATCAAAATAGTACATTTTCTGAGGGGGGGGAGCACTGAGTAAATTTATTATATTCAGTGGTGCCTCGCTAGACGAATTTAATTCGTTCCATGGATCTTTTCTTATAACGAAAAATTCGTCTAGCGAATCCCATAGGAATGCATTGAATTTTTTTTGCCCATAGGAACGCATTAATTGAATTTCAATGCATTCCTATGGGAAACCGCAATTCGCTAGACGAATTTTTCGTAAAAACGATTTTGTCTAGCGAGGCAACCTCCGCTTGAAAAATCATTTAGTTAAGCAGGGCATTTGTTAAGCGAGGCACCACTGTACCTTGAAGGGGAGCTGGTAAATGTATACCAGTTTTGGGTTGGAGCAGAACACTGCTCCCTCTGTACATATAATTCAGGAGTAAACTGTGGATAAAGAGGAAGTAACCCTGAATTAGTAATACGGGGCAAGTTGAGAAAGCTAGTCACCCATAAATGTGCTCACTGCAAGTTCTCACTGGTATCGGTAACCAATGAAATGAATGCAAAAGATGCTCAATGTGTGCACGTCTGCTTTTACGAGATGCACAGTCATGTTTGCCCCACTTTAAGTTTCCATCATTGACATCTAGGGTAGCCCCATGTAGAGCATACACCAGGGGTGGGGCATCCTTTCCACATTCCTGAGGGCCACATTCCCTTCTGGGCAACCTTCCAAGGGCCATATGCCAGTGGTGGGTGGGGCCAGAGGCAAATGTGGGGGGAGCAATGAATGTGGGTTGTTCCTTTGTACAACAGACTAGCGTTACATACACCTCTTTGCACCAGCAGGATATCCTCCCATCTCCCTGCCCTGCCTTCATTACATCACTACTTTTTCTCCTCCTCCTTTATGCTGATAAATTTAGCATTTCATAAACACAGCTTGCTTTGCAGAATTGTTGACGAATGTCATTTATCTGTGCTTTATGGTAGACCATTTGTGCTCTCTGCAGGATTTATGCCACACTATGAAATCAGAAGGATCTGACTCTATGTATGTGCTGAGTGATGATAAATAGAAGTATGGTGCCAGTCTGAGAGTGATAAATATGGTCTGCTGCCTTCGATGGCTGTGGTTTGTGATCCACACCTGACTGTGCATAGAAATTTTTCATCATGGATAGAACAATTTATTTCTGCTCTAAGACATTTTCCTTCAGTATTCAAACCAAAGACAACTGGTCTATGCTATATAACCAAAATGCCATTTGCTCAATATTTTATTAATCACTAGCTGGCCCTGCCACGTATTGCTGTGGGTTATTTGTGTGATTTCCCCTACCCTGTGCCAATCCATGACGTATCCCTGTGATTCCCCCACTCCTCCCCTCACTCCCCCGGCTTATCCCCATGATTCCCCCCTTATCCCCCTCCCTCATCCCTGTGAATCCCCCAACTCTGTCCTGATCCATGATCTATTATGCCCCCTCTTCCCCCCCGGCTTATCCCTGTGATTTCCCCCCTCTCCTCCCCCTAATACCCCCCACACTTACCCCTGTGATTTCCCTCCTCTCCTCCATCCAACCCCCCCCCCCCCGGGTTATCCCTGTGACCTATTCATTTTGCACACAATCATTCTCCCAATGCGCGTGTTCTGTAAAATTTTGCCCTGTCCCAACCCTGACTCCCCTACCCACGTGTGTTATGTAAAATAACATTTATTCTACCCAAAGGCCCAACCCTGTAAAAGGCCCATATTCAGTTGATTCTATGCTGCGGCCTATTCGCCCCCCCACCCCCCACCCAGGCAGGCCCCTAAATCCACTCAGCCTAGTCTGCAAGGCTGAGGCGAGATACTGTGGAGAGGGCAGGTTTCATCCCTGTGTCTCCCCCCACCCTGTTCTGACCCATTACCTATCCCTGCCCCCTATTCGGGGCCCCCATCCCCCCCCAGGCAGGCCCCTACCTCCAATGTTGGGCCTTGTTGCTGCAAAAGGCCTGTTTTCAGTTGGTTGCTGTGGAATTTTGTGATGTCATCTGGTGGTGCGGCTTTGGAGGCAGCAGTGGGTGATCTGCCTTTCTATTGGATGCTGCTGGAGTCTTCAGACCTTCTGCTAGTGACGTCTAATTTGGCTGCAACTTTTTCGTGTTTAATCATTATTTTAGATATGAAAGGTTTGCTTTTTTTGAAAAAAATTATGCCAGATCCCTCACTGATGGGCATGGCCAAATTTGTTACATTACAGTTCAGCGGTTACGGAGAAAGGCTGTTACATCTGCGCGCGCAATGCCTACATTTTTATATATAGAGATAAAACCTTATATTAAATAATATAAACTTAGGAAACATCAAACATACAAAAAAATTGGCACAGGTCCCATAAGTTCCTATCACACTTATTTAGACTTTTCCCAACTTTAGCCCCCTGTGGCCTTCAATAAACACACACACACACACACACACACACACACACACTACAAAGGATGAGAGAGGGACTTTTAGGAAATACTGTTCTGTTTATGGGGGGGGGCATCCAGGTGAGGTCAAACATGAATGTTTCTATAACCATGCTGTGGTCACCACAGAAACAGAAAAACTACATGACAACAACAACAACAACAACAACAACAACAACAACCGGTCTGTTGCCAGTTGCACCAGAATCAGTCTGGCAATCAGTCAGATGCACTGGTGACCATTTCCTGTTTTACTGAAATTGATGAATCTATTGTACTCAAGCCTAAATACCCTTTTGCCAGGGGACCAATACTCCCAAATGTAATAATACGATTATACTGGTCATAGGCTACTTAACCCTGTGCCGATGGAGTCTTTATTAAGTAGAATGGGTGGGCCCTTAATTAATTCATCAGAATCACCTTTTTCTGAATGGCTATTACTCTAAAGAATAGAATGGGCTTGCAATCTAGGTATGTATGCCAAAGGAACAATGTGACCTGTGTGAATGGTAAGTTATTTTAAGTAACCACAAAAAAATCTTCTGAAAATACGCCAGGTTTATTTTATTTTTAGACTGCCTAATCATGAATATACCCAACACCAAGTGTTTGAACCTTGCTATATATAGATAGATATAGGTATATTATTTACACATGCACACTCAATCCAAAATATTACAATCTTGTATCTACCAAAAATGAACGCAGAATGTGTACTATTCCTCTATGGGAGAATGAGATTTAATAATGCTGATGTCACTCAGTTCTCAGTATAGTACCAAAAATAACTGGAAACTGATCTTGTGCCAAATTGGCTGGAAGAGGCACAAGAGAAAGGACAATACAGTCTTTGGGGGGGGGGTTAATATGATATGTCATAGCTAGTCCCTTGATACTGAGAACCTCTAATACTGGTTTCCTTGGGAGAATAACATTGACTCAACCTACTTTGGCAACATTTGTGTTCCAAGAAAGTGTGACTCTCCAAAGGATAAAGCAATGAAATATTTCACTAAATGTATTAAAAGATCCACGTTAGGTGTTTAATACTAATGTTGCCCGATACAGTGGTACCTCTGGTTACGAACTTAATTCGTTCCAGAGGTCTGTTCTTAACCTGAAACCATTCTTAACCTGAGGTACCACATTAGCTAATGGGGCCTCCTGCTGTCACCCCGCGATTTCTGTTAACAAGTCACTTTCCTAAAGGATGGAATTTCTACAGATGTGCTTTTCTACTGTGGACCATCTCAGGATGGGGGATCTATTCAATTCAGTTCTGTTTAAATGTGAACCTGCCCAATTCACACTTTTCATGAAGCGGAAAACAGCCATCCTTCAAAATTCTCACTTCTCCAAATTTTGCAATGCGGTTCTCCAACCAAGTTTACAGAAATGCATATAATAAGGTGTGCATAAATGCATGCATTGTTGAAAATAATCACATGAAAACACATTATATTAGGGGAAACTGCTCTGCAAAAATGTACTTATTAGTCAAAACTGTAAGCCAATGTACATAGGAGAACGTCTGACTGAAATGCTGATGAACTTTCATGAGGGGTTTTTTAATTAAAAATGCAAACTGATGTGGGAACATGGAAAATTGAATTTAAGATGAGAAAAATGAGAAACCGAGAGAAACCAAAACTGGTATATTCTCCCAACCCTGCCACAGTATATACAATTCATTTGTCTTTCTGTAGTTGTTTTATGGATTCAGTTTTCTTGTTGATTTTCTGCTCTTCACCACTATGTCTCTCCCCCCCCCCCTAATCTTGGTGGTATAGAAATTCTTGCAAATAAGTATACTGTAATACAATATAATCTAATATCAGTGTCAGCTGCCAGCACAACAGATGGTTCCGTGTTTTGAAGAGTAAGGGAAGCATAATAACTTTCCTATTTGCCATCCTCCCCTTGTTGTTGCTGCTCCACATGATTTCAGTGTCCAACAAGTAATTATATCCTGAACTTTCATTTATTCATTGGGAGGGGGGGAGCCTCTCTATTAATATCTCCATTAATTCAAAACAAAGACACTGAAACAACATAAGTAACACATCTGCCTTCAAATACTGAAAATGTGTTATTTGGTATAAAATATTTAATTGGAAGATATCCAGGTGGTTTTTGGATCCAATAACCATGGTACTTTGGGAGCCAATAACTATAATATCTTCTAATGTTTGCCACTAGTGTTTTGATGATCCCAAGATTGAGAAATGCTTGAAAATAAGCCCTGTTGAAATCAGTACCGCTCAGCATTCAAAGCACACAACTTGCTTTGCAGGGCTGTGGTTTTTTATGTATGTCAGTTTTCGGTGGTTTATATAAGAGCATTTGTGCTCTCTGCAGGGCTCCACTCTCTGAAATAAGAAACATTTTACTTTGTGTAAACTTCAAAAATTGATGAATAGATGTATGGTGCCAGTCAGGAGAGTGATAAATATGATAAACTGGCAACAGCCTGGCTTTGTTTGCCACACCTGGTCTTTTAATGGAAACCCTACTGATTTGAATGCTGCTTGTGTTAAATCGGGGCTGGGATGATGGTCTCCCTGGAAGGAAAGAAACCAAACAACTTTGGTTTGAAAAGCCTTACAAACAAAGGCTATGTGTGATGAGTCACAATATAGCACATGCTGGTGTTGTTTAAGCAGCATCCTGTGTAAGGCAGATGTGGTAGGAACATTCTCCTGTGAGATATATCAGTGAATCTGTGTTCCTCCAGATGTTGGACTACAACTCCCATGACCCCTTAGAAAACCTTCAAGGTTATAGCTAACAGTTGTTCTGCCTCCGGGGTGTGTGTGTGTTAATGTGTGGCACCTTATACATCTTGTCTATGTTTGCACAGAATGTTAAAACTACTACTATCCAGAAAACACTAATGATTATAACTGTCATTTTAATGCATGGCACTGCAAATGTACACCAGTGGAGGTTCAACAAAGAACCACTGTATGTATCCATTTTATCTTGGAAAAAATAAAGCACTTCTGCATTTCAGAAGCCTCTAGGCCCAACACATCCCTAATGACAGCAGATGCCCTTTTCCATGGGTTGTGTTAAGCTCTGTTCACTTACACCTGCTTATCGTGCAATTTGTTTAAGAAACAATATCACTCTCGCTTGGCATTTCCGTCCTCAATTTGCAGCTCCTGTGACAGATGCTTGGCAACACTTTTAGTGCCAGTCGCAGCATTTGTTTGTTGACAAACTCTTAAAAAGAGATTTACTATTATTGGTATGTGGTTTCCCCTCTGGTTCCTTGGATATGGGGAATAATTTTGCACTCTGTCAGTGTGGGGAACACTTGGGGGTACAGTGCAGGCCTATAAACAGGAAATAAGGCTCTGAGGGAAGAGTGGAAGAGGAACATATCTTTGGGGAATTCAGTCAAGGCAATTCAGCTAATTTCCTGACCAAACAGGAATTCCTCTGCTGGGAATGTTGTTGTTTGTTTTCATAAAGCAGGAGCTGGTTTTGCCACGTCTGCAGCCTCATCCTATGTATGTGTACTCAGGAGTAAGGCCCCATCTGCACTATACATTTAAAGCAGTACCATACCACTTTAAACTATCATGGCTTCCTCCAAAGAATCATGTGAACTGTGTTTAGTTAAGAGTGCTGAGAGTTTATAGGCTACCGCTATTCACCTAACAGAGCTACAATTCTCGGGGCGCTTTAACAATTCTCCCTTCCCAAGGAATTCTGTGAATGGTAGCTCTGTGGAAGCACTAGAAGTCTCCAATTAACTCTCAGCACCCTCTCCTCACTCTCAGCTGTGGTTTGATAGTCTTTTGATAGTGCTTTAAATGTGTGGTACAGATGGGACCTAAGTCCCAGTGAGTGCAATGGGGCTTCCTTTTGAGTACATGCTAATAGGGTTGCAGCCTTAATTGTCTTAATATTACATTTCACTACCTCAGGGACAAGAAACCTGGGACTCCTACCTCCCGCCAACCTACGTTAGCATGGCGGATAGTCATGGATGATTGGAATTGTGGCCCAACAACATCTAGAGGACCACAGGCTCTCCATAACAGATCTAGGAAAGTCACAGTCATGAGAGAAGCTTGAAACATGGTGAGGGTCACCTGTTCCACACCACACTCTTCCTCTATGCAGGACACACCACACTTGAGTCCTGCCCCGATGGCATCCAAACTGCCAGCACAAGGCTGGGCAGGGGCAGGGGCAGAGAGAGAGTGAAGCAGGTGAATTGTTAGCAGAAGGACGTAGTCACAATTTGCTGTAAGAAGATGAAAAGGGCACTGGTGGATCAGGCCAGTGGCCCATCTTGTCCAGCATCCTGTTCTCACAGTGGCTAATCAGATGTCAGTGGGAAGTCTGCAAGCTGCACATGAGCGCAACAGCACTCAGGCCCGCCTGCGATCTCCATTAACTGGTAATGATGAAAGCTTTCTGGATGCTGAAGGGTAGCTCAAGGCAGAACTGTAGTAAATTGTAGCCTCTTGCCCAGGCATCCCCAAACTGCGGCCCTCCAGATGTTTTGGCCTACAACTACCATGATCCCTAGCTAAGAGGACCGGTGGTCAGGGATGATGGGAATTATAGTCCAAAACATCTGGAGGGCTGAGGTTTGGGGATGCCTGCTCTTGCCCATCTCGGAGCCCTGAGCAGGAATATTAATTTCCTGGGCAGGAAACTCTGTGTAACCTTTTGCCTCTATGAAATAAGTCAGGTGGTCTGTTTGTGTTGACCAAATATATTGCTTAGTGTACCAAGAGAATTGCTTCCTGCTCATTGCATCTCAAATTTTACATCAGATCTCTTCAGAACCATATGTTTGATGCTATTAAACAATTGGTTTGAACTGCTACAACTAACATCAAGTAAACATGGCATGTAGCTACCTAGAATAACAAAGATAGTTTGTTACACTTTTCAGGAGCAGTTGCTACTTCAAGAACTATAGCTCCAACTATTCCAAATAGGAGGTGCACATTTTGCTGGGATGTACATTTTCAGGATGCGGGTGAGATATCAAATGTGTGCCCTCTTATATAGATATATATATATGAAAACCCTCATGGAACATATAAACTAGCATGTCAAAGTAAAACATTTTAGTCCAGATTCAAACCTTCAAGCATTTAAAGTGATGAATCTTTCAACTAGATGGCCAAAAAGCTTACTTTTGGATGGCAGAACCAGATTTTGTTTGAAATAACAACCCATTTCTGCAATAGTTGCACTGAAATACATCTTTCTGGAAGCAAATAATCAATTGAACCACTTATAGCAATTTATCAATCAGAGTGACCTTGAAAGTGGTTACATTCTGAGGGCTCATCATGGGTTCCTAGAGAGCAATTCCTCAGCAAGATAAACAAAAGAAATTGGATGAACAAATAATGGCTTCTTCTGTAGACCTTTTGCTTGACCCAGAACTCACTGTAAAGACTCAACTCCAGTCTCAACATTAATACATGAAGAATTACAGGCAACAGGTTTTCTGTTTTTTATATCAGTAGGACTGCTCTTGGGAAGTGGGTAAATTCTGGTTTGATGCACTAGTCAAATCTAAGTTGAGAGTAGACTAGTGGAGCAACCTGTGGTTGATGTTTTTTTCCCCTTCACACAAGTAGCATAACATGGAGTGATAGTGGAGCTGTGGATGCTAGCCCTTTGCCACAATCATGTCACCTATCAGCTCTGCCCTCATGCTGCTTACAGGCGGAGGGGAATTCGGAAGGGGGAAAGCCTGTGAAACACATGGCCATGAACTGTGCCCATGAACTGTGATCCTGATCATGCAGGGTTGCAACTCATGAAAACAGACTGTGTGCATTGGGAACGCTTCTTCCCTTCAAACCTTCCTTAATGTGTGGGGAGCATGTGGGCAGAGCTGGGAGGGAAGGAGACAGTAGGGCTAGCCTGTGCAGCCTCTCTACCTGTCCACATGGTGTCCAAATGCACACACAGAAAGTGCCTGACTATGGATCAGAACCAGGTAGTGAAGAGGACAAACTGATGTGGAACATCAACAGTGATGGCCTTCACTTGCTGTCAGGGACTGGGCAGAGGAGGAGTGGTGGAGTCCGTCTCCGTGATGATGGTGGTGATGATGATTAATGAGGAAGTGGGAGAGACAGGGGGTGGAGATTCACTCGGGACAATGCCATTATCCAAGAGGCTGGGTTCTATAGCCTCTCTCTGTAAAGCTTGAAATAAAAAAGGACTGTAAGAAACTTTTCCTTGTTTGTTTTAAATATTTATTTATCTCTTTTGACAAAGTAATCATCATAAATAAATAAGAATAAAAATGTGCACCCCACCACCGAGATCTATCCAACCTCCCAAAATTTCAACACCTCTTTCAATGGTTTGAGTTGACCCCTTGCCGTTTTAACAGTACAAGTTCTACAAACACCCTCCATTTCTCCTCAAAATCATTTCTCCTGCATATTCCCCATCTTACCTTAATGGCACATGTTAAACTATCATTAATAGCCACACCCCACACTTTTTTATACCATTATTCCATTTTATATTCTGCTTGCCCCTTCCTAGCTGTAATAATTCGTGCAGCTGTCAATAAATTTGTGAGCAAGGCCTTCATAGCCTGTGAACCTTCCACCCCATCGTAAATTGATAATAATGCTACCTCTGGACTTTTGGTCAGCTTTAACCCAGTGATTTCTGTTATCTCATTAAACACCCTTTGCCAGAAAAATTGTACACAAAAGGAAGTCAGATACAAATTTTAATATCTCAAGGCACAACATCAAAATGCAACTTAATTACAGCATGTATCATTATGAAAATCTCATGAATTTTACAAAGAGAAATAACGCAATCACCAAACTTGTTAACATGTGAGCTGATCTTCTGTTCCTTCATTTTTGTTTAGGTAATATTATGTCTAGGGAGTGGGGAGGGTGGCAAATAGATTGCAGTAACTTAGAGGGATGGAGGAAGAAAATTCACAAGAAGGAAGGATGGAGACACCTCAAAGGCAAAGAAGAAGAGAGGAGACTTCAAAGGTGGGTAGTTTTTTTTTGCTATACTATTTCAAGTCTATTGATTCTTCCTTAGGGGCAACTAATTTAGGTTGCATCTAATTCTCAGAGTAGTCCCATTGACTAACTTCAGTCTATTAATTTCAGTGGGTCTGCTCTCTTTATGTATGCCAAAGTTAATCCCATGTTCTTTCATATGATGACTCAAAACTATTTCACGTTCCTCATCAAAGTGTGTTGTTGTTGTTGTTGTTGTTGTTGTTGTTAAAAAGTCCAGGGTTTCTGTTGTGTGTGTGAATGTTTTGCCTTCCCAAATGAGAATTCCCTGGTGTATGTCACTGGGTTCACCTTGCATGTGTCTGAGTTTGAGATCACCAATTCTTCCTTACCATAGTTAAATAATTTTTGCAATGTGAGATGTAGCTTCCAGCTGTAAGAGAATTCATCTTTCATGTTCCTTTAATGTCAAAGCAATTTAGAACATTTAGAATCTGCAGAAACCGTAGCTCCTTCCTGAGCCCAGCCCCCAAGAGGTGCTTGTTTTTATACACTATTGGACGATATCAAAGGCAGTATTGTAAAGTACATAATGATTGCCTTTTCATGTCAGTTTTTAGATTCCAGTGTAGAGTATTTATTATTCATATCAATCTGTCTTTTAGATCATCTTGCACAGACACTCAAGATTAAATTTTCTTCATTATCATTACAGAACTAGATGAATAAGTGGCACATCTGTTCATGAAGTGGTTTATTATCTGTCCTGATGAGATTTTGGATGAATAGTGGGAGAGACTTAAATACGGAGCAGACAAATGCATGCAGGTTTAAGCACAACCTCAGATTCATAACCAGATGTGCTAACTTGTGACATCTGATATGACAGCGTGGAATAATTATGAACTAGTAATCTGGGCCAATTTACATCAGGGGGGAAAGCGTGGTGATGGTAGGTTCAGGGAAAACAAAGAGTGTCATGTGAAGCAGAGTTGATAAATTCTTCTTATAGCTCCCCTCGCATCAGTGCAAGACAATTTCAGGATTTGTAAATACTTTATAAAGATGTGGATTCCCGCCCCCACCCCATGTGAACTATATGCATCTAAATTGCATCCATAAATCTATTTAATCAAAACACTGAATGCATTAACCACTTTAGCTGTCTCCTTTACATATGAGGAGCCTGCCACTTCATTTATCACGGCTACTAGGCTATCATTTATCAAGCTAATAATACGAAGGAGACTGCAATATTAAGCAGTTTGCACAAGAACTGTACAGGCAAGTTCTCTGTTTACGTTGATATGCCTATGGAGGAACTGCATGAACAAGCTTTTTCTATTGAACTCAATGAGACAGAGCAGTATGTGCAACAGAGTATATGTGGGAGTGGTTGGGAAATGCCTCCTCCATTAAATTGAATGGGAAACCATTGTGGGCAAGGCAGCTTTATTTTAGTATCGTTCTTCCATCCTGCACCCTCACGGAACTCTTATATCAAAGTGTGCAAACAGGGGGGCATGTTGGAAGATGTCTGCAGTGGCATATTTATTAGGGATTTATTTCTTTAAAGCTAAATTCTTATGCACAATTGATGGGAGTAAGCCCCATGTATTTCAGGGGAACTTATTTCTGAGTCGATATGTGCAGAATGGTGCTGTTATAGATGCATACACACCTCATACAGTGCAATCCTATGTGTCTACTCAGAGGTAAGTTTAAATAGGTGTGCAACCTTGGGTAACATAGTCTCAGAGCAGCTAAAAACCCACATACCTATTGAGTGCTTTTGCCCACCTGAGGTTGGAGGTGTGTGTGTGTGTGTGTGTGTGTGTGTGTGTGTGTGTGTAGCTAACATTTGCATGGTGGGAATGTAGTTTACTGTACGAAGAGTCACATCCATTGCCGCCCCCCCCCCCTTTACCTCTGGCCCTGCCCATCATCGGCACAGGGCCAGGAAGAAACACAGCCCTTGGAATGATAAGTTGACTTCTGAGTCAAAACAGTAAAATAAAATATCAAAAATAATATAAAATATTAAATTAAATTAAAAATAGATGGAAGAAACAAGAAAACCATAGCAGCATCACAGCAACCATTTAAAATCATATTTAAATAACATTTAGGCGGCCATTGGGAAATTCTTTTTAACTCACCTTGGGGGAAGGACTTCCTAGAATAATAGGAACCACATCATTCCAAACAAAGGCAAACCCACGGAGTTTCACTTAGCAAATTTATCTTTCTTAAAAAAACTAAGAAAGAAATGTATTATCAGTGGCAGGGGGGTTATGCAGTGTTGAACAGCCAGGTCACTACTGAATGGCTGCCCCCTATTGGTGCGGTGTGTGGTGTGTCTTGTGCCCTTAATTTACTAATTCCTTTTTCATACCGACTGTCCCTGTTACTCCAACCATTTAAAGACGACGCTAATTTATTTTGTTTAGAGTGAGCTTTCCAGGTTTTTGTCAGACTAATTCTGGTAGCAATTAATAAACTACTTGGTTAGGGTTACAATTTTCTCACTAGATAGAGATGATAATAAGCACCAGCAGTCATGTCAGCCACTAATTAGAATGCCTTTTCTCAGACTTTTGCAAATCAACAAACAGAACGTGACTTTCAACTTCATGTGCCAGGACACCGAGCATGTGGGATATTCCTGTCGTTGCCATGGGGACTCTCAAACAAAATCTAATGGGTGTTCTTATCTCCGATTCTCAGACCTGTTTCACTAGGTGACTCAGAAAGTCATCCATGTGTGTGGTGGGCAAAACCAACTGAATCCCTTATAGTAGTACATCCTGGAAGAGGCAGCCTCTGAAGGGTTTGGTTTGTTGGTTTGTTTTGCTGACAATGGCCACAGCAGGACAATAGAATGGAGAGGGCAACCCCTCCATTAACTTACCATTAGTTCCAAAATCAGCTGAGGCCCCAATCCCAAGCTAAATTGGGCCTTTTGGAGGGATTTGAGCATTGGTCAAGTTGGCTTGAGACAACCATGAATCACTATGGGTTGAGTGTGACCGCCCAGAGCGATTCAGGGCTGTCAGTCGGTGGGGCATCAGGAAAGAAGGAGAGTGAAATATACTTGGAGTTGAGTGTTGACTTCATGCTCTTTATTTCAGCTCATGGTGAACAGTGAGTGAGTGCTTTCCCCCAAAACCTCTGGCTATATATACATTATTTACACAATGGGCCCCGTGTGATTGGCTGATTCAATTCCCCTCCTGGAGCCTGATTGGACTGTTCCTGCAGACCAATCAGGTTGCTGCCTTCTAGGATCCTACCTGCCAATTGTTCTAGGATCTAAGCTCAGTACATAACAGAGGCGGGCATTAGGTGGGAAAACTGATGGGAAGGCGCAGGCCAACCTGTCCGCCAGCTGCATCTTTCCAGGAAAAGATAAGAGGAGCCTGACACTACCTGACTCTCCTCCCTGCCTGATATCCTGCCTCAGAGGACTGCTGCCCATGCAGTGTGGTCCAGCAACATATAGAGAGCACCATATTGTCTACTTCTGCCCTTAATATTGATTCCTTCTTTGTGGAGATCCAGGAAGCCTCAGTTGCGTGAAGCACCTTTCATCTGCTTTGGCTGGTATGCTAGTTGCAGTGTGTCCTGGAGCAAATAGTTATCCTGACCTAGTTATCCATGCTCCAGCCACATCTTGCCTCAACTACTGCAATGTATTAACCATGTGGATGCCTACAAAGTGTGCTTGGAAACTGCAGTTGGTTCAAAAGATACCCAGGATTTCTGCATTCACAAGTTTCATTTGTTTTAATGGTGGCATTTCAACCTGCTCCTCTGCCTACCATTTTGCATTGTGTTTATATTGTGTAATTGTGATGCTTCCACATATTACCATAAGATACTCCGGGATCCTTCTCAGAAGAAGAGAAATATATATATATATATATATATATATATATATATATATATATATATATAAAATTCTCAGGTACATACCAATAGAGCATGGTGCTAGAATTTCCTGACTCCAACAAACAGCTAATAAAAAGCACCGGGACCAAATCACCTTCTCTAGCAGTCAGCAAACCAAAAGAATTAACAGGTTTTAGTGGGCAGATGCTTGGGGCGGGTGGGCAAAGAGATGAATAGAAAAGAAGAATTTTAGGAAATTTCCAGGAACATGTTCTGCCTTGGTCAGTGTTGATTTTCAAAAGGCAGTGTATTCCACAGTCTGAGAACCATGATGGAAAATATGTGCCCACCAACTGAGACTTCAGAAAATCTCAGCTGGTGAAGCCGCACTGACTGAGAGCATAACTGTCAACCTAGATCACATAAATAGAGGCAGTTTCTAGGATACACAGATGCCCAGCCATGCAAAGCCAATACTATTTGTGGCATCACGTACTCTTGGCATCCAGATCTCCACAAATATATAAAAAAGTATTTCTTCCCATAACAGTTTGCCCAGGCTTTAATATCTTCTGCTGTGGCCCTCCTCCAGCTGACTTCTTTATTAAAGGTGCACTGTTGTCTACAACAGAAGTGGAAGGCCATCTCAGAAGTGGTGCTCCAGTTGCGGAATGACCCCCCTCAATAAATTTGTCTTTCAGTGCCTACACTGCAGTCTATCCAGTACCAAGCAAAATGGTTTACCGATGTTTTTGTAGGGGTGGGTGAATCTGTCTATATTGGCTTCTCTCCGTTCCTCATTTTTCCAGTTCAGTTTTCCACATTTCCACATCTGCTTGCAATTTTTTTTTTTAAAAAAGGAAGTCCTAACTAAAATCTTCAGAATTTTAGCACAAATTTCACATAATATACATATTTTCATATGCGATTTCCTTTAATATCATGCATTGTGTAGTCCAGGCACCCCCAAACTTTGGCCCTCTAGATGTTTTGGACTACAGTTCCCATCATCCCTGACCACTGGTCCTGTTAGCTAGGGATCATGGGAGTTGTTGGCCAAAACATCTGGAGGGCCGCAGTTTCGGGATGCCTGGTATACTCTGTATAGTGTATTCTATTCTGAAGGGAAGAGGGTCAGGGCTGCCTGGGAGTGGGGCCCAGCACAAGTTCCACCGGGTGTGTGTGCACTGGGATACCTGATCTCAGTGATCATGGGTAAGGAGGAGTTATGCAAGGCCAGACTATGTCACTATTGAGGAGGCAGGTTTTTTTGTTGTTTGAAGACTATCCCTGCCTCCGTGTCTGGTCTTGACCAGAAGGATACTGGAATCAACAAGGGAGACCCACATGACTTTAAGGTGCTGCTGTGCAATGCCAGGTCAATGATTCACAAGACCACTGTCATCCATGACTTGATCGTGGATGGAGGAATTGACCTGACATGTATAACAGAGACTTGGTTGGTTGCCACTGCTTATCAACCAGGTTTCTCTTACGCACAGCAACCCAGGTCATATGGGCGGTGGCGGTGGGGGTGTTGCAGTGATTTTTAGGAAGTCATTAGCTTGCACCAGATGTCCTATTGGGAAAACCCAGTTTTTTGAGTGCATGTTCAGGAAGTTGGGCAATTGTCATAGTCCTGAACTCAGTGGAAGGAGAAGCCAGCCAACCAGCCAAGTTTCAGCGGGGTACTTGCCTGGAGGCAGAGTCTGCATACAAGGTTCAGTCCAGTCCTAAGGTCAGGAGTATCTCAGTTCACATAGTCAGATGATCTGAGGGTCAAGAAAGCTGAGGGTCCAAGGTCACAAGAAGCAAGAAGCAGCAAGGTCCATTTCAGTTCCACTATAATTCTGCCCATAAAGTCCCTGCTCTTCTTTTGTGGGTGATAGCTACCAGTAATTGCAAAATGTTTTTATGGATGTGTTATCTTTGGACACCCACTACCCCATATCCCTGAATATGCCACTAACACAGGCATAGGCAAACTCGGCCCTCCAGATGTTTTGGGACTACAGCTCCCATCATCCCTGACCGCTGGTCCTGTTAGCTAGGGATGATGGGAGTTGTAGTCACAAAACACCTGGAGGGCCAAGTTTGCCTATGCCTGCACTAACATTTTGGAGGTCAGAAAAATAATAACATATAATATACATCTGGGTGGGGCTGATAAGAAAGTCAAATCATTCCTTGTCTTATTCTGAGCCATGACCATTCCAGAGCATTCATGGGAGACCAGAATCATTCATATGGCAAAGAAAGTTATGGATGCTAGAAGGTTAAGTGTAGCTGATTGGCTGTACCTACTAGCATACGGTATAAGAGGTTAGAGCTTTTCCTAACCTCAAAAAATTAGCAGCTCGAGATATTGGTGATACTTCTCATTATTTGGCTTTTCTCCAGGCCTTAAACTTATAAAAGACAGAGAACATCCATTATAGTGCTAATACTGCAGGCTAAATCTTCTGCAGAGGAAACTGAAAGTGTGCACAGGTTTCCAGAAAATGGTATTCATAGATGTTTTATTTATCGTTGCTGTTTGTTCCCTCATCACATCCTCACTCAGTAGCTCAGAGTGTTTTACAGCCTGATCCTACACATTTGCTCAAAAGTAAATCCCACTGTAGTCAATAACAGTATTTATATGCTGGCCAATGAAATGCTTCCTCAGGCAACTTACAGATCAACAAAATATGGAAGTACAGTAGAAGAATGAAAATGCAGAACTTCATATTTAAATGGAATGTTTAAGATTAGGAGATTTAAGAGATTTGAAAACTCTTCAAAGGGATGACAAAATAAAAAAGGTCTTTGCCTGGTACCAAAATGTTCCCAAAGTAGATGCCAGGCAAGCTTCTATTGGGAGATAATTTCACATCAGGGGTGTCCCCAGTGGCAGACCTACATTTTGGGGGCCTTGAAGCTTCAACTGTCATGGGGGCCCATTTGCAACCAGCAACGAGGTCTAGGTAACCACTGTTATCATCTTCAGTGGCGTTGTTCCATGACTGATCACCACACCTTTACAACATCTGTGCTACTGACTCTCAAACTTTGGGATTGTAGAAATATATACAACAAAAAATTTAATCAATTTGAGTTGTGCCACACAAATGGGGTCTACTAGACCTCAAATGTTTAAGCAGTGTGGACTCAAATTGCTTCTGCGGCTCCTTCAGGATTAGGGCCCCCGAAGCTTAATCTTCATTAGTTTCATAGTAGATCTGCCCCTGGGTGTCACCACCCAAAAGACCTGCTCCCAGGACTAGTGCCAAGGATCAGCATGACAAACACCTGCTGAGGGACCACAGGCTGGCAGAAGATCCATTGCTGACCAGAAATGTTAGGCCACTGTCCCGTTCCTCAGTGAGAGGGGCCTGGCAGTAGACAAATACATAAAGTGCAATGGAAGGGAATTCACTCCTCTAAGCATGGTCCTATTGTAAACGAAAGATAACTACAGAAGTCCTTGCAACAGTCACAGAAGCCTCTGGGACAAAAGTCTACTTGCTGTGTGGGAAGAACATTGGCAGGAGCATAGTAACATGCTTCTTTTAGCCCTGAGGGCTTCTTGGAGCACAGGGGTGCTGCTGTTCACCTCTCTTAGTGTCATTCAAACTGGGAAATGGGTATTGTCCCAGAAGCTGCAGTGCTACCACAAGACGCTCTGGGATGGCCATACATTTCCTCATTTGTAAGATTCCTGCAGGGGGCAGAGCAATGACTCTGGCATGCTCGTAAGTCCAAGAAGCCCCTAAAATAAGGTTACCAGATTTTTTTCCCCAATGAATCTGGCGACACTTTTCAACTTCAATTGATTTTGTATGGGGAGTGATTTGTAAATCCGGGGACGTCTGGTAACCTTACCCTAAAATGCTCTTCGCTGTGGCTTCTGAGCACTTCTCTGCCAAGGGGAAATGGGAGTTTGCCTCAGAGAACTCTGCAAGACAGCAAGTTCTGTTTTCCTGCTATGAAGGACGCCTGGGGAAAGTGAAACAGAAATGCTTTCACATGTATTTAGCCTTATCCCCAACACCAGCGAGACTGAGAAGTAGCTGCCCTTCTCCAGGTATCCCTCATAACAGGAAATGGCTCAGGGTGAGATGCCTGAAACGTACTGAGGAGCAATTTATTTCCTTCATCATAACCCAAAGATTTTGCTTTGCGGGTGGGCAGGCAAGAGATCGTGCAGGAAAAGTATAGGTAAGTTGCAGGACCGGATTTAGGCTTGATGAGGCCCTAAGCTACGGAAGGTAATGGGGCCCTTCATATTTCCAGCTGTCCTTTGTCAACAACAAATTGTAGCTGTTTTTTGTGTTGAATATATGCTATATGGACCTAACAGATATCTAAAGCCATTTGCACATGCAGAATGTAGGCACCCTATATATGTTGTTGCTGTTTAGTCGTTTAGTCGTGTCCGACTCTTCGTGACCCCATGGACCAGAGCACGCCAGGCACTCCTGTCTTGCACTGTCTCCCGCAGTTTGGTCAAACTCAGATTGGTAGCTTCAAGAACACTGTCCAACCATCTTGTCCTCTGTCGTCCCCTTCTCCTTGTGCCCTCAATCTTTCCCAGCATCAGGGTCTTTTCCAGGGAGTCTTCTCTTCTCATGAGGTGGCCAAAGTATTGTAGCCTCAGCCTTCCAGTGAGCACTCAGGGCTGATTTACTTCAGAATGGATAGGTTTGATCTTCTTGCAGTCCATGGGACTCTCAAGAGTCTCCTCCAGCACCAAAATTCAAAAGCATCAATTCTTCGGCAATCAGCCTTCTTTATGTTTCAGCTCTCACTTCCATACATCACTACTGGGAAAACCATAGCTTTAACTATATATAGAAATGAGCAAATATTGTAGGGAGCAGCCTAGCAGGTGTGGCCTATTACTTACATCATAGGAGCCTACACAACACAAAACACTGTTGCTGTATGTAGGTTTTATTTTGTTTTTTATTTTATATTTTGGAAATGTACTTCCAGTTTTTTTCCTTTAATTTTTTTGGGGCCCCCAAGAGAGTTGGGCCCTAAGCTATAGCTTGTTTAGCTTATAGATAAATTCAGTGCTTATAAATAAATGACAGTCTTCATATGGAGAAGGGAGTAAACATGTGTACTGTATAATGAAGCTGTAATTGGTGTGTTCTAGGGATGGGGGATAAAATTCAGTTCAGTTAGGATTTGAATTTCAACCTACCTAAATCACACTTCAACCTACCTAAATCACACTTTCCATAATATATGCAAACTGAAGCACAGTTTGAAATTCTCACTAAATTAAAATTTAATTAAAATTGTTAATGCAGTTCTCCAACCCAATACTGTGTACAAAAATGTGAATAATCACAGAAAAGGGTGCCTAAAATGAATATATTCGCGAAAATAACATACAGTCCATTATATTCTAGGAAATTGCTCGCAAAAGTGTGCACAACAGGCAAAACTGCATCCAAAAATGGGCGCATTAGGATAAGTTTGCACTAAAATGGTAACAAATATTCGTGAGTGCTTTTAAAAAAAAAAATCACAAACTGATGCAGAAATGTGAGGAGGCTGCACAAATCGGGTCCTCCCTAACAAGAGACCATGTGTTGTGGTGCGACCTGGCAACCATACCCTGTTTTGTGGGTGGGACAGTTTGGATAGCCACAACACCCTATTGGTGGTCCCTCGATCTGGGGAGCAATTGGGCGAGAGGGACGCCAGTCAAAGCAATCGAGGGACCTCTATTTAAGCCCATGCATGTGTCCCTGAGCTTCCTCTTTGGGGCTCTGTGCATCAGAACACCCGCCCAACTCTCCCTAATTTTAGGGCTTGTGCGCTTGACCTTGCTACGCCATCGTGTGTCGTCTGTCGTTGGGACAGGGGCACGGCAGGAATTTTCCCCACTTGGCTGATTGGCTGGTGCCATTTGGGTTTCGCCTGCTGCGTAGCAAATCATCACAACTTGTAAGGTTGCGGATAGGCTCTGTTTTTTGTTGATAGAGGTGGCAGGATGCCTAGCCATCCCTGTGCATTGGGTATTCCTTTAAGAAGGAATCCAGGGACTCATGGTTGGTCTTCCCCATGTGGGGTTGTGCCCTGAGCCTGAGTTCAGGGCTCATCTGGGTGGAGGCGTGGCAGACACCCCTGCCTGCCTCTGTCCCAGGTGTTCACCCAAGGCTGACTGATGGTTGCTAACCATAGTCAGCGCTACCTGCAAGGGTGCAGGGAGCTAGTCGAACCAGAGCCTATGCAACCACTCACTTGATTGTAATCAATAAAGTTGTGGCCTAAATTCTGCCAAAAACCAAACCAAAATTTGAGTCTTGCCTGAATTTATTTCTTGGGGGTGGTTGAAAGGTCTCCACACGCAAATGAGAAACTAAGCAAAACCCAAATGGGCAGTGTGTGGAGCTGTAATGGGGGGGGGGTTGCAACAGAGCTGCAGTTGTTGTGTAGGTGGAAATGGGAGACCCGATGGGGAAGGATCAGGGAGTGTAAAGGACACAAGACAGGAAGAGATCTGCAATGTGGTTGGTGGTGGATAGAATAAATGAAAAGAGCCCTGGTGAAGAGGTATAAGGTATAAGGCACCTGCAGTGGGAGACAGTGGCAATAAATGAGACATAATTGTGAAGGCATTGGCACCTTTGTTCAGAGACACGCAAAAAGCTGAAGCCTACCCAGCCTTCTCCCTAGTTAGCCACCCACTATCTCTCACACGAAGAGTCGGACACGACTAAACAACTAAACAACAACAACAAATCTCTCACAACAAATCTCTCACAAGGAAAGGGCACCTGCAGAAGGGCATCAGAAGATTTTCTGAAGGTCCAGATAGGTGGGAAAATGCAAGTGCATGTATAAACTTAGGGGCAAACTGCAAAGCAGGTGAGCTGTCCATCTCCCAGACTGGGGAAATATTCCCACTGAATTCAGTGTCCGAGTAAAGCTGCTTAAGACTGTTTTTTTTTTTTGCCAATACTGTATATTTATTTATTTATTCCCACTTAAAAGCAGCCAGAGGCACAAATTGGATTAGAGAAGGAGTGCTGGGGCATAGGGTCTAAAACCCAGTCTAAATCATTTTCCTCACAGTAAATGAGGGGAGGAATTTAGAGCAGGAAAATTGCACAGTGGGGAGGATTAAGCACAATTCCCCAGAGCCTTTTCCCTAGTCTGATGCAGGGTTCCCCATGGTTGGGGCCCCAGCCCCAGATCTCACATGTACCATGTGGTTTGGCTCATAGCTCCATTAAATCTTGTGTGGTTAGCTAGGTTGAGAGAGAGTTATTTAATGCTACTTACATTTAAAGCTGAGCAGGGATTCAAACCTACATTTTTCATTCCCAGTGGCAACGTTCTAGCCCAGTGTTTTACAGACTTTTGAGAGATGAGGTATACTTTTTTATGAAATAAGACTGAAGGCACAATTCTGTCTTAATAACGGATTCATCTTTAGATTATGTAGGGATTATCTGTCCTGAAAGTACAGGACTCACTTATTTGAGCATGCCCCAGAAAGGGAAGGAGACGAGCCTTGAGTATGACTCATGCAAAGATGCAATGGGCAGACTCCTTAGAGGGGGGGGCAATTCAGGACTTATGGAATGATCATATCAGAAGTGACTGATTTACTCAATGCAGAATTATTATTCCCAGTAGTAGTAGTACTGGTAGCAGCACCAGCAACAACAACAACAGTGAGCATCAGAAGAGGCTTACCAGGGGGGAGACAGCTACCACACAAGCTTTCTGGCCTGAGGGGCGCTGTTGCATGCAGGGAAAAGGAGGGGAAGAGTGGCATGGAGTTCAGCACAGTGCAAATGCACTGACAGAGCCAGGTAAGCACTGAATCAAAATTTGGCACAGATGCAATAGACACCAAAGCAAAAACAAAGAATGCATGAAACAGTAGTGAGAACTAGGTATATGCAAATCCGTCAATTCTGGTTTCTCTCAGTTTCTCATTCTTCCAACCTTACATTCAGTTCACCAGTTTGCAATTACTATTGTCTTCATGAAAATTCATCAGCCTTTTAGTGTGATTTTATCTTAACCCCCCAGGTGGCACTGTGGTTAAACCACTGAGCCTAGGGCTTGCTGATCAGAAGGTTGGCGGTTTGAATCCCTGTGGCGGGGTGAGCTCCCGTTGCTCGGTCCCAGCTCCTGCCATCCTAGCAGTTCGAAAGCACGTCAAAATGCAAGTAGATAAATAGGAACCGCTACAGCGGGAAGGTAAACAGCGTTTCCATGTGCTGCTCTGGTTTGCCAGAAGCGGCTTTGTCATGCTGGCCACATGACCTGGAAGCTATATGCCGGCTCCCTCGGCCAATAATGCGAGATGAGCGCGCAACCCCAGAGTCGGTCACGACTGGACCTAATGGTCAGGGGTCCCTTTACCTTTATACCTTTCTGCATGCCATTTCCCCTAAAATGCACATTTGTTGCAAAGCAATTTCCCCTAATACAATGCAGCTTTTAATGTTGTTTTCACCAGGATAAGTCTTTTATGCACATACGTACTTTTGTATATAATACTTGGCTAGAGAACAGCACTGCAAAATTCAGAGAAGTGAATTTCAAAGAACGACTGTGTTTCAGTTAAGGTATTGTTCTAGAAAGTGTTCCAGAATTTCTCCCCCATTGCTAGCTGGCACTAATATATGGAACACAACCATTACTGCAGATATGTTTGCATGATATTGTGCACAGGTAATGAAATACAGATGTACAAGAAGAAAATTTTTCTTCCTCTAGTTTCATTCTATGATCCACCCATAATTTTATTTTGCCAGATGTGACGCAATATATATTAGTTAACTATGGAAAAAATAAGGGGGACTTTTAAAGCAAATTATGCACCAATGATTATGCAAATATTCCTTCTGTGCACCTATAAAAATCTCATGACAATTTACTACATGGCTATTACAAACTCAGAAATATGTGGCTAATGAAAATGAAGACCATTAACTTTAAGGAGGTGGGGGAATTTCTGGCTATTATTTAAATGCATGATCTGGGACACCTTTGAAACTTTAAACTGGAAGAGATTATTATTAGTTATTACACTTCTAAAATTAAGCTTTAGGATAAAAATTCAATGTAGCTAAAGGAACAGTTACAAGAATAATATGTCATATACTTTTCTCCTTTAGCAGCCTTCTTTAAATAGAAAAAGAAAGATTAAGTATATATAGAGATAACATTTATGGAATAATATTTATAACTCCAGTATGTAGGTGTAAAAAAGTTATAAGGTACATCAAGTTTTGTTCTCTAGGGTGTAAGTCAATCATAAAAGGAAGGAATTTTCCCTGTGTGTGTGGAATGAGCATATGAAATAATATTTTAGCCAATCTTAGTCTAGATACAGGCCACCATTCTAGGGATTGTTATATGAAATTATCCATGCATGCATAAGCAGGGTGCTAAACTTTATCTTTCAGAGGTATCATCACAGATGCACAGATTTGGAAAAGTTACATATTATTTCAGAGGAGATACACTAATCCCTGCTCTGCATGTTACCCAGAAGTACAAAAGTGTGCATCCAACCACCTACAGTTTGCTGCATCCCATAATATGGAAAACCTCCCTCAGTCCACATGGCAACCTCAGTAAGGTGTGTTAAATGGAGTGAGGGAAGGTGGAGGACGGAGATCCTCTGCTCTCACATAACACCCTTTGCAGTCCACTCTTTGGTGTATAACCAATGCATGTTGGGAGCTCTGGACCATTGGGCCTCCCCATTGGGCCCACAAGCCATGCCTACCTGCCCTGCAGGTGTGAGGATTCTCATCACAAAAGAAAGACAAAGATCTTTTTGCAAAAAATCCAATAAAAGAAAGGGTAAGATCTCCTCTAGTTTTCGATGCTGATATTTTATCTTCACTAGCAGCTATGTGCTTCTCCTCTGCTTTGCAGCAGAGGCTTGACAGGCATATGCCAAGAATGCTTTGATGGTGTTTCCTGCTTGGCAGGGGGTTGGACTGGATGGCCCTTGTGGTCTCTTCCAACTCTATGATTCTATGATTCATCCACAGCTAGCCTTGGGTCAATGGTGTGTGCCTTCTCATGGCTTCCAATAACAGTTTAGTTTGAAGTCTAGACATGAAAATTCACATGAACAGAACCCTCAGATTTCTTAGGGTCTTTGTGCTGGGCCCTGAAATAACAAAAATTATCTCTGTGTCAGCGTTTTCTTTCATCTTGAGCTAAGTACAAAACAAAGCTGCATATTTTGTAGGAAATGCATTAATGTTCCCTACAAATGCAGTGTATGTTGCTAATATCACGCAAAGACATTATTTACGCACGTGCCTGGCCATCTTAGCAGAATCTTATTTGTAATGAATGAGAACATTTTAATAGGAAACAATAAAAGCAGTCTAAAGTCAACATTGTAAAACAATGTACTGTAATACGATATTAAATTTCCTACAAATGCATGCACCTTTGATCTCTGAGAAAATACCAAGGAGTTGCTGTAACAATGCTCAATCTCATTTTATGTCACTATATAAATATAAAGTATAACTGATTTGTGTTTTCTTCATTTAAAAAAAACACCCAATGCAGGTGACATATTCCCACCAAACCAATATGAACAGCCTGTTAATGCTTGAAGTCATGTTCTTCCAGCTTATCTTCATTTGTTCTCAGTCTGTAAGGAAGGGAGTAAAGGGAAGATATAATCATATTATGATTTTCATTTTCACTTTTTTCCATTTTCTTTTCCATTTGTCTTTTAAATTAACCTGTGCCTCTTGTGGTGGCGCCACAAGGGGGGTGGGGGGCAGTGGGCCCCAGGTGCCATGTCTGAGGGGGTGACAAGAAGACACCCCGTGGGGTGTTCACCTTGCCGTCCCGGGTGCGGCAGTGCGAGCAGCCATCACACCTCCGCAGCCGCATGTGGAGGATCCCCCCACTGTCCGTACGCCGTTCGAGCGGCACTGGGGGCAAACTGCTATGTACAATGCATGTGCGGTGTCACACGCATGCACTGTACGTAGCGACACTGCACATGTGCTGTAAATAGCAGTTTGCTGCCAGCGCCGCTCGAGCACCGTACGGACGGCGGTGGGATCCCTCTGTCGCTGCCACAGCTGCAAGCGAAGGATCCCTCTGCCACCGCTTTAACTGTGAGCAGAGGATCCTGCCACCATCCGTACGGTGCTTGGGCAGCGGCGACAAACCACTACATACAGCGCATGCACAGTGTCACACACGTGCGCTGTACGTAGCAACGTCGCACATGCACCCTCCGTAATGACGCCACACATGCGTCATAGGTAGCGGCACAACGCATGCCCAGCCAGCGGTTTGCCCCACCCCGGGTGTCAGTTAGTCTTCATTTGCCCCTGGCCTCTTGTAGGGTGGATATAAACAGATATGAAAGAGGAGGAGGAGGAGAGCCCAACTTCTGTCTGCATCTTTTACTGTTCAGCTGATGGTGACAATTGGCCCCAGTCATTTTCTCAATTATTAAGCTGACTGACCACTAGAAAATAAAGGAGCCAGAGCAGCTGCATTAAATGTCTTGTGCGCTCGGTCAGTTTATGTCTGTATTTCTGACCACCAGTCCTTAAATCAGAGCATCCTTCCCCAACCTGGTGCCCTGCAGAAGTTTTCGACTACCACTCTGATCAGCCCTAGTCAGCATGGCTAATGGTCAGGGATGATGGGGTCTGCAGTCCAAATTTTTTAGATTGTACCGGTTTGAAGCAGCTTGGAATAGAGAACTGACCCCAACTGCCCTTCAAATAGAGGGTAAAGTAGGAGACCTGACCCAATGACTGGAGCAATTTCTCATTCCTTCCATCACACCTAGCTCTGTGTCAGCAGAGTGAAGGACCTCAAAGTGCAAACTGATCAGAATTGCATGAGAAAAGCCCAGTGTGAAAAATATTGCCTTAAAAACCGAAAGGTGTTTTCAGAGCTTAATGCACTCAAAATTAGTTTGGTATTTCGATTCACAACAGCCACTGTTACGTTCCAATGAAATCAGCAGTACCTCCCTATGAGTAAATGCATTTAATACTGTAGTTAATATTCTGTACTTGGGTTGCACACTTTATATGCAAGCCTGGAAACTCTTATTGGGAAGTAAGTTCAATTGAACACAAAAAGAATTACTTCTGAGTAAATATGCCTCAGATGTTATCAAAAACATATGTTGGTTATCAAAAACATATTGTTTTGTATTATGCTGAATAATACATTACTTTGCTAATCTAAAATTTAGAACGCACTCTGAATGTTTAGAGAATTAATGTTTCTAATTATTTTAATTCTTTGATATTCTCATTTTTCATAAGCTTCTTTCGATGTTTAGCTTTCATAGTAGAAGCTGTATGAGCCCATATTTCATTTGGTCCAATAAGTTTTAAGAATGTTAGATGAACAGATTATTATGTAAAGGTGATCAGTGTACACAGCAGGGTTGTGCAGCTGAATCCTGAGCTAATTTGGGAGAACGCAAGTTTTGGCTTGAGCAGATTGAGGCAGCTCTGGATTATTCCACGTCAGATTGAGTGATCTGGAGCTGTCAAAAGGGGAACAGTCAGGTGATGAGGAAGAAGATGAGAAGATAGAGAATACATGCAGGCAGAAGAAGTCATTCAGGTATCTTGGATCCAAGCTTTTTATGGATTTCATGGATAATTACACTCTGAATTGTGCCTGGAAAACTTGTTTTCCAGGGGTCGGCAAGGTTTATCTCGCCTGGGCCAGTTCACTCCAGCAGAGATCCCTCCGTGGGCTGGATCGCACGTGCGTCCACGATTTCTGGCATCTGCGCAGATGTGATTTCTGGCGCTGCGGAAGCGAGTCCCTGCGCTGCACTGCACTGGTTTAGCACAGTGCGTGGGGACTCGCAGAGCAGGCAGCTAGGTTCAGGTGCTGCTCATGGGCCTGTTAAACGACCTCCGTGGGCCGCTTGTGGCCCATGAGCCTTAGGTAGCCGACCCCTGCACTAAACCCTACAGCACCTTTGAAGATCTGAGTCATATTTGATCCAGGCCTACCATAATTGCATCAAATGAAAACATAGCATCTGCATCTAGATGAATATAGAGGGGGGAAAGAATCCAATAAGCAGATAAATCCTATTGATTTCAGCTATCCAAATACCTTGGGATAGGTTAGGTGGAAATCCAAATAATAAATGAATCAATCACTATTTCATCATCATCATCGGTTCTTTTTTAATTAAAATGGGTGAATAAGTGCTGAACACATAATCTCTGTTAGGTTATGCCAGGTTTTATTAAATGTATTTATCACTTCTCTCTAAAAAAAGTCATGAAGTAATTTACAACCAAAGTAATAATAATACAGTAACAAAATCATATAAACATTATTAAAAACAGATTTAACAACACAATACCACATCATCGGTTCTGCCCAAGTCTCAGGAAAACAAAAAACATCTTTGCCTGGTACATAAATGATGACAAGGTTGGCACCAGGTGGGTTCCGCTGGGGAGAGTATTTCATAAATGGGGGCTACTGCAGAGAAGGTCTGCTCTCTTGTCTCCACCCTGCAGACCACCCTCAGAGGTGGTGCACAGAGGACCTCAGAATATGATCTGAATTTCATATGGGGAAAGGTGATCCTTCAGGTACAGTGGTCCTGATCTGTATAAAGCTTCAAGGTCAAAGCCAACCCTTTGAACTGGGCCTGGAGACAAATTCAATGCAGAACTGGTATTAAATGCTCATGCCTTCTTGTTCCATTAAGAATCTAACTGCTGTGTTTCCTCTAGCTGGAACTTCCAAACCATCTTCAACTACATTTGAGATACTGAGCAGACCTTCTTAGCTCAAGGAAGCAGTGAAAGTGAACTCACATAGACCCAGTATTTATTTGTAACTCTGCTGTAGGGTAGCAAGAAAATATAGTAACAATATTATTCTATGTCCCTCCATTATTGAAAAGCATGGCTGCTTGCTGGCTTCCCATATGCTACCATGGGAACAAGAGGATGAATCAGATGGACCTTGGTTTGATCCTGTAGGATCTAGCTCAGGGGTCAGCAAACGTTTTCAGCAGGGGGCTGATCCACTGTCTCTCAGACCTTTGTGGGGGGGCAGACTATATTTTGGGGGCAAATGAGCGAATTCCTATGCCCCACAAATAACCCAGAGATATATTTTAAATAAAAGGACACATTCTACTCATGTAAAAAGACGCTGATTCCCGAACCGTCCACGGGCCGGATTTAGAAGGTGATTGGGCTGGATCCGGCCCCGGGGCCTTAGTTTGCTTACCCATGATATAGCTCAGGGGTCAGCAACCTTTTTCAGCCATGGGCCGGTCCAGCATCCTTCAGACCATGTGGTGGGCCGGACTACATTTTGAAAAAAATTAATAAATAATGAACGAATTCCTATGCCCCACAAATAACCCAGAGATGCATTTTAAACAAAAGCACACATTCTACTCATCTAAAAACACACTGATTCCTGGACCGTCCGTGGGCTGGATTTAGAAGGCGATTGGGCCACATCTGGCCCCCGGGCCTTAGGTTGCCTACCCATGATCTAACTCATTTCACTGCCTATTATAGTTCGCCTTTACCAATGTGAATTCATAGGCCCTTTCTCGTGACCTCCACACCACACAGTTGTGCATTTGGCATCATCCTTGGGATTTCAGTTCCCAGAATCCACATCTCTTGCCTGTCAACGTTTGCTATTTATTTTCTAGTCTGTTGGCAGAAAGCATTATGTTGTCTGCTGGCCACAGAAAGGGCAATGTACTCCCTGTATACTAGAGATCCAGCTGCAGGACATGTACTTTGATAGAAGGTGACTTTGTCTGTGGCACCTTGCGGGGTGGGGGGTGGGAATGTGGAAGAACAAGGGGGGTGGGAATGATTTGAGGAAAGAATTCGTTTTCTTGGGGAGAGCTGCAGGGGGTAGCATAGGTCACACTACCAGGAATTATAAGTGAAGTGAATATGTTGAATGTCTGATGCACTTTATGAAAACAATTGTCTGTGAAAGACTCTCATTTCTCTAGAATTGCCACTGGGCAAAACATCCAAGGAATTCTGAGGAGAAATAAAAGAGTTTTGATAAGAGTGCTGACTTCCCTCTGGGAGATTTTGCATTTTAGACTGCCACCGAATTCCACCTAATGTGAGATTCAAGGTAAACTTGGACGCTCTCCTCAATCAAAATACCTGAGGTATTTGAAGGTTAGCATCCGGAATTCCAATCAAACTAGTGACGATTTCCTAGTGCAGCGTTAGCCTATATGGATTTCAACTCCCACCACCCCTGATCATTAGCTGCTCCCATAACCCCAATTTATCAGGAAACTACTACTACAAGACAAAACCAGTAGAAACATCTGCATTAAATTTAGCACTGACGTGTACTGTCAACTTTTCACCCACTGTATTTATAGATTTGATTCGCTGGTTTGTGTTTTTTTCCAGGTGGTCAACCAGGTGGAAAACTATGGGTTTTAGCAGTGCCTGGAAAATCACTACAAACTCTCTCCTCCTGCTCTGAGCATTTCAGTAGAAAAACCATCATTCCTGTTCAAGTTGTATAGAGGATTATTGTCATGCCTCACTGCTGTGCAATTGTTTCACAAAATTGTCCTAAGTGTTTACTCAGAAATACGGTAAGTTCCACTAGGTTCAGTGGGGATTCCTTCAAGCTTTAATTACTTTTCTATACCTGATTTGCATACAAAACATGCATTATTATAGGATGACACTCTAGGCTGAGCTTCCTGGATTGCTGCAGTTTTGAACTAAAGCTAAACCGTAATTTCTCAGAAATGATTTTTCTGATACATTTCCTAATACAGTAATGCTCTTTCTGAAGCTCTGTCTGAATTGCTGGAGACATTTAACCCTGTCCCTAGAGAGTTTTTGATACCATAACACCCCCACCCTCATTTCACCACCTGAGATAAGGATGGATAACTGGAGTGCCGGTTTCAATATTGTTTAATATTATTTTAAGATTGCTGAAGGAAGCAGTAAGTCTGATCTCTACCCCTCCCATTTGTGCTCTCTTAGCCCCCTGCTTCTTTCATCACAGGGACAAACATTTTTGTTTCATTCAGTATTAGCCAAGGCAAACGTTATCAGAAGAAAATATACTGAGAAGTTTTCTGGACTTTTCCTCCCCCCTCTCCTCCCAAACGGTTGGGGAATTTCTCATCCACCCTCCCAGAAAATATTCATTTATGTTTCACACTCCCCATTCTGACAAACAGAATGAAGTTGAGGAGGCGATTTTTGCTCAGCCACCCTATTAACCAGGCCCAGGGGCCAAATGCACTCTCTAACTGGCCCTTCGGGTTCTTCCCAGGGCACACCTTCTCTAAAGGCTGCACCCCTCACTGGCTCTGCTTTGTGCCTGGCTGGAATATGTCCTTAAATGGTGATAAATCTTCTTCATTGCTTGGATGGAGAGATGGGAATCTCTGATTTGTGCGTGGCCACTGGATTACATCCATTGTTCTGCCAACACTTTTTGTCTTGCTTCTCCCACCACTGTGGCCCTCAGAATATTGACCATGAGGGGATATGGCTCTTAGGCTGGAAAGAGTTAATCATCCCTGCTATAAACAAGTGGATGCTGATGCTTTTTGTTTTTGTTTTTAAAGTGGATGTCCCTTATTCCTTTTCTTTGTTTTCCATGGTGCATGAAATATCAGGACCATCCTCCCACTGGTTTCCAAACCTTCAGAAGTGGTATTCATTTACTGTCATTTTACTGAACCTTTTGACAGTTCTGAGGGTTGACTTATATCCTTCTCCCGGCTTGTCTGCCATGGCCTGTGTCATTTCCTAATAACAGAGAGCGCAGAAAGCAACAGAAGTATTAACCTCCTTCCAGTCAGAGGCCTCCATCTCCATATAATAGATGTTCAGACAGCTTTTCACTGTCAAGGTCAGGGATGCAGCATGTCCCGAGAGAGGACTCTAATACTGCGACAAAGATTTGAATGAGTAGCCAGGGGTTGCCATTCCAGTCATGCAACTTCAGTTGTCAGCACGGCCTTTAACAACATTGCTTACAGATTTATTGCAGGTACAGAGTAAAAATGTAAATAAAGAAATAAATTTTGGCCTCGGATGACCAAGTTCACTTTAAAAAAAATTAACCATCTAGAAAAATGGTGAGTCCTTGAGAAGATGGCACATGCTGTGTATTGGTCTGGAGCAGCTACCGTGTTTCTCCAAAAATAAGACACCGTCTTATATTTATTTTTCCTCAAAAAAACACATGGTGGCTTATTTTCAGGGGATGTCCTTTTTATTATTATTAAGTATGGTACAGTTTAACCTTGTAGGTTAAACTGCCTATCACTATGGTTTATTTTTGGGGTATGGCTTATTTTCGGAGAAACACAGTACCTCCATTTGCCATAATTGAGCCAGATCTGCATCAGTGGTGAAATTTGAAGCCAAATACAGGAGCCTCCAATTAAAAAGATGCTGTGATCCAGGATAGGGTCAACACTGCATACGAAGTGACTACTAAAGGTGATGCTGCCGTACATCTATGCTGCCAGCTCACTGGTGCCATGCAGTTTGTACGGATTCTTATAACAGAAATAAGTTGTCTCTTCCACTTGTATGGGAAGGCCCTCTGTACGTGCTTATCCTCCCCACACAAGTCTCCTCGTCGCCTGGGTGCTAGGCTTCTAATCTCAATTTAACAAATTGGTTTATTTAAAGTATTTTTGCCCGGTGGGCCCTTCCAAAGTGGCTTACAGTTGAGGATTCCATTGCTAATGACTGTTGTTGGTGCTTTCCTAAATGCAACAGTCTCATATCATGTGGTGGTTGTTTTCATAGTACACACTGCCTGGAAAAGGGAATTGTGAATTTAATGCCATTGCAGGAAGAGGGCAAAGCCTAGGCAATTTTACAAGGAGATTTTACAACTTCAAAACAGAATCGTTCATCATTCACTCATTCCTTTGTTCTTTCATTTGAATGATGCAATTCCACTCCACTCCCTGTCCATAGAGTGCTCTGAAGGTCAGATTGTTTTTCTGTACATTAAAAAATAAATTCAGACAGAATTTCAAGTTGGTGTCTTCCTTTATGCTTGTTTGGTTTTGATTTGGAAGACAATTGAATGGATGGAACAAATCCAGTATTAATTGGGGAAGGATGCCTATTTGTTTCTTTCTGTGTTGAAAAAAATGACGAGTTCCCCCACCTCACTAGCCATAAATCTTCCAAGTTTCATGTGGTTTGTTGCAGAGAAAAACATTATCACCTGCTCATCACTGATATTGCCCTACATTCATCTAGTTAGCATGTTATGATTAGCATCCTGGTCGGACTGATCTGAGGAGGACTAGCTTGCAAGTGGTGATAATGTCCTTTGCAATCTTCGCTCAGTGTGTCATAACCATTTCAGCGCCTGATTTTCAGCTGGGCATCAAGTCAGCCAACTGAGCTTTCAGGGGGGAAAATATTCAGTACACCTGGTTCAAAAGAAAACAGAATAAAGTAACGGAAAATAATCAGCGCACAGTCCTTTAGATGCTGTAGATCCATACTTTCTACTGATTGAACTTCTGTTACGGTGGCATGGGGAATAGTTTAATCAGGCTTTGAGCCACAAATTGTGGTTGCTGTTGTTGTTGGTGGAATGCATATAATTTCCACAGACACCCATGACATCCCCAGTGTCAGCTTTGGCAACTGCTAGGACTGCAGCACTCCAGCAATACTCCCCAGTGATGCCTGCCCTGTGCCCCCATCTTTGGAAAAGGTTCCGGGACTCGGAGCTGTCATTTAAATTTCCCATAATGTCATAAAATGATGCTTCTCATGAGGTCACATCTATTCCCAAAAGACTGAACTTGGGAAAGACTTGAATATTATAGTGCTTCACACATTTTAAATATTAAGCAAATTGTTTTTGTAAGAAGCATAAATACAAGCTTGGGTTTTGTTAGGCACACACATTGTCTGACTTATAAATGATCAGCTCGTCCTCATTGGAATGTTGTGGCAAGTTTGAATCAGCATGGTTCAATCTAGAGAGGATCTATCTGAAACCAGAAAAAGTGACAAGCATTTTGTAACAATTTCTTTTCCCTAACAGTTGCTGCAAAGAAAAGAGAATCCTTATATTTATTGGTTCCTATGGGCAATAACTTATAGGGACACGGGTGGCGCTGTGGTCTAAACCACAGAGCCTAGGGCTTGCTGATCAGAAGGTCGGTGGTTTGAATCACTGTGACGGGGTGAGCTCCCGTTGTTCGGTCCCAGCTCCTGCCAACCTAGCAGTTCAAAAGCACGCCAAAGTGCAAGTACCTGTAGATAAATAGGTACCGCTCTGGCGGGAAGGTAAACGGCATTTCTGTGCGCTGCTCTGATTCGCCAGAAGCAGCTTAGTCATGCTGGCCACATGACCCGGAAGCTGTACACTGGCTCCCTCGGCCGGTAAAGCGAGATGAGTGCCGCAACCCCAGAGTCGTTTGCGACTGAACCTAATGGTCAGGGGTCCTTTTTTATAAGCAATAACTACAGTAGTATGTTTGCATACCCCACATGTTGTTAACAAAACAGGACCGTGCACCTCAGGTGACTGTAGCAGACGGTGTTCAGCTGGAATCAAACCCAGTTCATCTTAGCCAACCTCTCACAGTACTGATGGGAATTGAAATTACTCAGTGTGTTTTACTGTAACCAGTATATTCCACATTTCAGGTCTCCATACTGATAAATGAAAATAAGGGTGGCCTTCCCCTTCTAATAATGAATAGTGGCCTTTCTTCATTAAACCATCATTTTTTCTCTCTCATGCAACAGAAGTACGTCCTCCACAGCCTTAAAATATTGAGGTTTGGGTAAAAATTTAATGAAATACAGCTGACTGAGTCACCAATTAAAAGACAACTGATTAATGCACTAAAAATCTTTAATCACCTGACAGCCCTAATGGAATGTAACACATGCCGAGGGCAAGTAATCAAGGGCAAGTAACAAACACCATACACTTTCAGATTGCAGCACTATTTCCCCTAAAGGTCTCTTCCTGGACATAATGACTACATTTTCCCTTGTTTGTAATCCAGCCAACATCTTGGACTTAATGTCATGATGAATTAAAAATCATGGCCACATACCTCAAGAGTGTTCTTTCCTTCTTTAGTTCACACATGTTTGACCAGAACATTCTTTCCCCCTGGGAATAACATATAAGAAAGGAGTTCATCTCTTTGATAAATATACTGATTTTTTTCAGTGAGTTTTTTTAAAAACAAACAAACAAACAAACAAACAACAGCTATGACATTCAAAATATAGCCTGCAGAAATAATGGTGGACAGTAGACATCCTGCCTTAAGGGCCACTGAGTTCTACTTTTCTAAAAACATTGCCCTTTTGAGGAATGGATTCCAGTCTAGCAAAGCAATCCACAACTCAGAAAAGCTAAGTACTGGGATTCGTGTTCAGTGAAAATGAAAGAAAATGGTCCTATGCAACCGGTCCTATGCAACTTAATAATAATATAAAAAAGAGACTTGATTTGAATGAGAATGGTTTCCCAGCAACTGTGCACAGAATTTCAGTCTAGTAGAGCAACCCAAACCCCTTTTGCTCTGGCTGAGCAGTAGTGCAATGAGCATGTCCTCCATCTAGCCTTGCTGGCCTCCACCAGCCTCCTAAGCACATTGGATCCTATTGGATCAGAACAATGGTCCATCTAGTTTGGCATCCTGTTCTCACAGTGGCCAATGGGATGCCTGTGGGGAACTCCCATGCAGGATACAAGCACATGTGCCTTCTCTCCTTGTGTGATTTCTAGCAACTGGTATTGCTGCCACCTACCACAGAGGCAGAGCATAGCCCTCATGGCTAGCCTCCTGCCAGCCACCAACTGTGGGGTGATGCCAGCATCACACCTCTGTCATGGAGTTCCCACTTATGGTCACCCAAAGTGTCACCAGTAAGATTCCCAGGAGCAGGGCTGAGTGGCACAGTGATCTGCCTGCCCCTCCACCTGGGTCACTGTTAATACCAGAGCTGCTGAAGCAATGGTGGCCCCAGAACGCCATAAAACCTCACCTGACTTGGAATCCTTTAGTGTCAGCATACACAACAATTGAACTGAATGTTGAAACATGAGCTGAGTTTGGCGCATGGTGAATTGGTTGCATGACTGCTTTGCTGCATGTCCAAGAGAGACAGTGTGGTGTAGTGGTTAAGAGCGGTAGACTCGAAATCTGGGGAACCGGGTTCGCGTCTCCGCTCCTCCACATGCAGCTGCTGGATGACCTTGGGCTAGTCACACTTCTCTGAAGTCTCTCAGCCCCACTCACCTCACAGGGTGTTTGTTGTGGGGGAGGAAGGGAAAGGAGATTGTTAGGCGCTTTGAGACTCCTTCGGGTAGTGATAAAGCGGGATATCAAATCCAAACTCTCTTCTTCTTCTCCAAGTCACTGTTTTTCAATGCAGGCTGGGATAAGAACATAAGAAGAGATCTGCTAGCAGCCAACCACATGCCTATGGGAAGCCCTCATGAAGGCAATAACTCCTGCTCATGACCCTCAGCTGGTATTCAAAGGCATCCTGTCTGATATTGGAAGTAATATAAACATAATGGCTAGCCATCAAAGGACTCATGAATGTGCTGCCACTGTTCAAAGTTTTGGTGGTTTTTTTTTGCTGGTTTAGTGTACTGAGCAAGAGGACGTGAGTTTGGGTGTGCAAGTCGAATAAACTGGTATCCATTTTGAAGTAAGCCCCACTAAAACCAGTGGGACTTACATCTATATATGTATGAATATCAAGATATTAACATCAAGATGTTAATGAACTTAAAAAGTCTAGTTTTGGTTGCATACATATCAACATGTCTTTGACCTCCTCTCAGAACAGCTAAATGACAGATAATTCATTAGGATGAGTCCTCTCACAAAGTGCATGGAATTATTATTATTATTATTTAATTCTGAGACATTGGTAGCGGCAGTTTTTCAGCCACTTTGTTTTACAATACTGATAACAGTATGCTTTCACTAGACTGCCATAATATAAGGAGTAGAACAATATAGTGTAGCCTGTGATTGGTTCTTCCACAGTGAGTGACTCTAAAAGAGGCGGGGGGGGGGGGAGAGATGTTTTCTTCCTTTGCCAGAAGAACATTTACAGCAGAATGGTAAGAGATCTACGACATAAAAACCATTGTGTCATCTAAATAGGAAATTTATTTAATGGACTATGTACCGTTCCATGAATGACTCCTGTTCACTCCAATCAGAGCTATGCTGTGGTTTGCTATTGTTTGAGGATTTCTTTTCTTTTTTGCATTTCAGGATCTTGTCAGTAACAGGAAAATACAGCAAGCCAAAAGCTACATATCCGTTTTCTTTTTACACAGTACAGTTTCTTTAAAAAGAAAAAAAACAATTACTGAGTTATATTGTAAGTCAGAGTCACAGTAGGGTTTTTTTTATGTATATTTGCTATTCACACACTGCAGAATATTGCCAAGTAACCTCACTGGTGGGAACTGACAACATGGAGTTACATGCATTCATGTGAGACCATATTCAATGATGTATATATTGAATGAAGCACATTCATTTTTAAACACCGTCCAGTAAAATCAATCCCTTGTCGATCTTTATTTTTTCTCTTTTCTTCCCCCCCTCCCATTGTTGTTCTGAGTTAAATTGGCTTTTCTTTAAAATCCACAAATACGCACAAAATAACCTGTAAACAGTTTTGACATTACACGTATGTACAAAGTGAACCACGTAAGAAAATAAGTCGAAGAGGTAATTCAGTGGGTGCCACTTGACAGAACATCAAAGTGCAACAGACTGACTCAGCCTGGCAAAGTCAGGAACCGACGTGCTCACATGAGGTCAGAAAGAAACGCAACTTCAGCAAGGCCCCGTATAGATCACATTATCACAGAAGTCACAAAAGAAACATCAAATCCTGTGTCCGCTGTGAAAAATATTGCATTGTATGCATTTTACTCATTTGTGTGCAGATATGTATATAGGAAATCTAAATAGCCAAAGATACAACCAGTTAGTCATCCTACTTTTTACTTTATTTTTAGTTGTCGGGGGAAAGACCTGTTACTCTTTCCACTAAATGTGAAGGATTCTCAGAATTTATGCCAGATGAGAGGCTTAGGATACTGCACTTCAGAGCGGCCACAGCAGCAAAAGCGACAACTTGATGTGTGAGAATTTTGTGTTTAAAATAATAACTATATGAGTATATATTCCCACTCCCGATAATACAGATTAGCACTTTCCCTCGTATGATTTGTCCTGAACATTTGCACAGATCTGCACCATATTTACACAGAGCAGTTGAAACAGCTATTCCATCAGTGGAAAAACTCCCAACCACATTGGGAAACAAATCACTTTATAATAAATTGCACTATATAACCCACATCATTATCCATCTGAACTCATCTGAATGACCTGACTTTGATACCTATTTAAGAGATTGGGAGATGTTCATTCGCAGATGTTCATTATCAGAAACCTAATTTATTTTAAGCGCGTTCCATACCTTTATCCTGGTAATTTTCAGTATTCACAGAGCTGGGACTATAAACAACGCATCTATCATGTTTGTCTTCTCCTATGGTATACAAAGAACCCTGTGTGTACATAAGAAATTTGTAAATTGTGTCCTCCCTGAAAGAGGGCACATGTTGCGGTGAGACCTGGAGATTGACCGCCTGTGTTGTGGGTGGGTAAGATTGGTAGGTCCCTCAATGTTGGGTTCAATCTAGCCAATGGGGCGCAGTCCAAATGGATCAAGGGACCTATATATACCCATGCACGTGACCCAGAGCTTCCTCTTTCAGCTCGTGCATTCGGTACACCCGCCCACCTCTCCCTACTTTTAGGGCATTTTGCGATCGACCTTGCTACGCTGTCCTGTGTCGTCTGTCATTGGGACAGGAGCACAACAGGAATTTTCCCCACTTGTCTGATTGGTTATTGCCATTTGGGTTTCACCTGCCGGGTAGCAAATCATCACAACTTGTAAGGTTGTGGATAGGCACTGGTTCAGGTGATAGGGATGGGAGAATGGTCTCGCCATCCTTATGTGAAGGGTATTCTGTTAAAGGAATCCAGGGACTCAACTGGTTTGGTCAACCCCCGAGAGGGGGTTGTGTCCGTGCCTGAGTCCAGGGGAGCATCTGGGAGTGAGCATAGTCTGTACCTAGCTTTTTGCCTACCCAGGTGTTCATCCTTGGCTGACCTATGCTGCTGCCCTGGATCAGCGCTGCCTGCAAGGGTGCAGGGAGCTAGCCAAACCAGAGCCTATGCAACCACTCACTTTCTGCAATCAATAAAGTTGTGGCCTAAATTCTGCCAAAAACCAAACTAAAATTTGAGTCAAATGTGTCTTTATTTTAGGGGGGAGGTCTCTGGGTCTGAACACACAAATCAATAGCCCAGTGCTACTCATGAAACTCAAAAAAGAATCGTACAGATTTTAGCCAGTGAAGCTTTATGGATTTATGACACAAGTGTTTTCTGTGGATTCCAGATGGGGATATGTGGAATCCCTCTGTGAAACTCCACTAGTTCCTCTCGTCCATTCAAAACTGTTTGCTTATATGTCTATATGGTAAAATATACAATTTTTTGTATTTTTTCCTTCTCAAATAAAAACAACAGCTACTTTTGGCTTTCCTCAGATATGCAGGAAGTGCTAAATTTGCCATGCAATTTCATCTTAGGTGGAATTCAGTAGCAACTCAACAAATAAACATTATGAAATTTTCCTCCAGGTGCATGTACACAGTTGAGGAATGTGGAAAATTAGGTAAGGGAAAAAAGAGAAAAGGGTTTTGAGAAGAAGAAAAAAAACATCTTTACTATGGCCATCATTGCCCAAAGCATCTTTTCTGTTTTTATGTTTCTTGGCAAGGGAAACTATAAAGTACACCACTGAGAAAAGGAATAAAATTATAACTATAACCTGAATTTCCCTACTTCCATAGGAACATCCTGATTTATCCTATTTTCATAGGAACATTAAAATAAAATGTTCTGTAAAGCATTGGAATCTAGAGGAAAATATTGCACTTTCAGATAATGGCTCTAATTCAACAAGAGTGGGTGAAGAGCAGGTGGAGCTTGTGGTAAACTGCATGTACAGTATATTCAGTGGACACAATTCACCAGCCCAGCTGCAGAGCCACAGCTGCATGGGACACAACTGGGATAGAAGCTGATGTGCTGTTTGAGCACAGCAGGGGATACAAGCAGGACTGGATCCAGGCCCTGGTGGGTTTGGCTGTTGGATGGGGATGGGGATGGGTGTCCATTAGGGTGATGACTTTTTCATTTTTTCCCCTCAAAAATTATTTCCTGTGGCACAAATGGATGAACTTTTGCCTATTAATGACTAAAATGAGGTATATTCCTTTAAAAAAAGGTTACGCACAAACCATTTTTAATTTTTTTGTATGCCGTTTTACCATTTCATAAAATTGTACTAACAATTCTATATATATTTTGTATCAAATTTGGACACAACACCACATTCCACAATGGGGAGTGTTCTTAGCAACATAAGGTATACAAATGTCACACCTGCGCAAGGTAAAAGCCCCTTTTTGGTACCTCAAAACTCAGCCAGCAGACCCTGCCGGGCATGCTGGGAAAAGAACCTACAGGAGAGGTAGCAAAACATTGGCCTCTAGCAGCGTCTATACTGTTACTGCAGCTAAAAAAAAGCTTCCTTGTGTGTTTGATGACCCTATATAATGTTGTATATATGTGAATCTAAAGCTTGGGTTCAATTTTATATCTGCTTACAGTCACTTCAAAAATGGTCAAAAAACTGATCAATAAAAATTTTAAAATCATTTTGTGCGTGAGGTTTTTTTTAATCAAATCTCTTTGAAAGTAACATTTTATCTAATCTTTAATGAAAGCTCATCAAATTACGATACAGGGAAATGAGGTTGTAAAAAAGTCATCACCCTAGTGTCCATACATCTTTATGACATCAACAGGGCATTCTCCACCCAGTTAGGAATCCAAAGCCAAAGCCTGCCCCTGCCTGAGGATAGTCCCTAGCAGCATTGTGGGAAATACATATGAAAAAGAAGAAGAAGAAGAAGAAGAAGAAGAAGAAGAAGAAGAAGAAGAAGAAGAAGAGGACGACGACGACTTGATATCCCACCTTTCACTTCCCTTAAGGAGTCTCAAAGTGTCTCACGATCTCCTTTCCCTTCCTCCCCCACAACAAACACTCTGTGAGGTGAGTGAGGCTGAGAGACCTCAGAGAAGTGTGACTAGCCCAGGGTCACCCAGCAGCTGCATGTGGAGGAGCGGAGAAGCGAACCCGGTTCACCAGATTACAAGGCCACCGCTCTTAACCACTACACCACAATGGCTCTCATCAGAGTTTTCATCCATCTAAGCTTTTAAAAACTTTCAGGTTCTCCTTAGCTCAGTCCAGTGGTGTTTTCTCCTAAATCAATTAAGGGCAGAGGTGCCAACTTGAATAAAATATTTGGGGGGCAAGCAGGTAAGCCACACCACACATAATCGATCACATGACACAGTGCACACACACCATGTGAATGGCTATGCCCATCAACTTTGGGGTCTCCCAGCCCCCTCAAATATTTTATTGGGGGGGCAATGACCCCTCAGCCTCTAGGAGTTGGCTCCTATGCGTGTGTAGTGGTGGGGGAATTAAAAAAAACAACTTTCAAAGTGATCCATGTTATTTTTCTTAAGGCTATCCCAGGACCCTGAAAAGAATCCTACATCTAAGTAAAATGTGGCACTGGTTTGCTGTGTCCTTGTCAGAGTTGTATCATCTTACATCAACAGAAAATTTCAAATTGAATGGTTCCCTTAGGCCAAAGTAATTGTGTGTACACCATGATGTTCATGAGCACAGCGTGATGACAGTTTAGCATTGCTTCCAGGGTGTACTTGTGCAGCCGTTTTGTATAGTCATCAGTGATCTAAAGAAATTGGCATTTGCTCCCCAATAATAAAATAAGAATACACAATAATAACATACTCCAAAAATAAAACTCAAGGTAAAGATTACAAATAGCCATATCAAAAGGATGACACTTGTTCACTTATGGATTGATAAAGTGAGCAGTACATTTGCAACATACATTTAAAGTTTTCTGTCATCTACTGAAAAAAGTGAACACTCTTCTAAATATCCCTTGCACTTTTGATTTGCTAAGACGCTACCCTGGTCCACTGTACTAACAAGAGTTGGGATGCTTATTTGAGAAGAAAAAGTTAATATGTCAGGGAAGTAACTTAAATGCATTAGGTCAACTCAGTTTTAATGGGCTTGACTAGCATTCGTATTGATGAAAAGTTAAAATGGCATCTAATTGTTGGAAACATGCTAATGGCTACATGTCTTTAATTTACTGTCTGAATTGGCAACTTCACATTGCTTCAGCAAGGAGAGGCTCATTTTAAAAGTTGTCTAACTCCTTTGCCTGCAAGAACTGTGCAGCAGGATCTGAATATCTCAGCATTCAAGACTTTTAAGTCAGAGATCCATACCTTCCAACGTTTATCCAATGAAAATAGGGATGTCCTATTCAATATTTTGTAAGGTGCTGAGCCTATGCCTTGGACTGGCAGGTGTCTTGTGGATCTGTTTCGTGGAATTATGATGATGATGATGATATTTTATTTATACCCCACCCATCTGACCGGGTTGCCGCACTCTGAGTGGCTTCCAACATATATTAAAACCTAATAAAACATTAGATCGGACTGGAAGTGTCCCCTGCCAGTCATTGTAGACAGTGCTGAACTACATGGACAAAGGATCGGACTGAATATAAGGCAGCTTCCTTATTTCTGAGACCAAAGTCATTGACTGCATTTGCACATCAATGTAAGCCACGAATAATGGTTTACTGTGAGTAAATAAATAACTCCCATTTCACTCTGCCCAGGTGACAAGCAGGATCAAACCATAATCCTTGGCTTTGTATTACAGCTCAACCAGGAATACTCGAACTAGAATTGCTGAGCAAAGAACAAATCTTGGCTTCAGGTCATGGTATGAATGAGAACAGAAACTATGACCCCCAGTTCAAATGTATTGTGAAGCCAGGAATTGTGGTTTGCTGCTCATGCTTGGGAGTGGGGAGGAACAATGTTGAGGCAATTTAGATGTCCATGGTAAACTATTAACCATGGCTTACTTTGACATGCAAGTGCAACCTCTGCCTGATTCCCTGTTATATATGTGAACTTTTCATAAAATGAATGTGATGAGGTATAAATTAGCACATCTACTATACAAACCATGGAATTGGGTCTGAGGGGACCTGTGCACGGCTGATGTTGGTCCTGCGACCTAAAGAAATAGAAATTTGTTGGGTGTGTAACTACCTATGGTAGAATCCTTGGAAAATTGAGAAGAGTGATTTAAAGTAACCCTCTTGAATGCAGATAAAGCATTTCTAGTCACAATCATCATTATCACAACATATGTTTGTAATCATGCTTTTCTACATGGTGTACAGTCATACCTCGGTTTAAGTACGCTTCGGTTTGAGTACTTTCAGTTTAAGTACTCCACGGACCCATCAGGAACGGATTAATCCACTTTCCATGACTTTCAATGGAAAAGTTCGCTTCAGGTTAAGTACGCTTCAGGTTAAGTACAGACTTCCAGAACCAATTGTGTACTTAAACCGAGGTACCACTGTATTTCCTTTGCATTTTAGTGATATTGCCACCTGGATGACCTGCCTTCTTGTTGATTGCGAGATATTGGCTATATTTGAACATTTTCTACCTTTCAGACTGGAACGTACAATATAAGAGACAAATGTTGCTATTTCCTACTCTTCACAAAGCGTTTGAAGATCAGTGCAAGCTGCAGGAGCACAACATTACCTAAGGCTGGCATCCAGTGGTGTTCTTGTAACTGACAGAAGATATTCCTGAGTGGAATGGAGAAGGAAAGGTGTTTTTTTAGCAATCCACCTCCTCACAGCCCCCTACAACTGGAGATGAACAAATTTCCCGATAACAGTTTCTAATTCTTCTAGTCTCAACATCAGTTCACCACATTTCTGCATCAGCCTGTGATTTATTTGTTTGTTTTAAAACAATCCTCACAAGCATTTGTCAGAATTTTTAGTGCATATTTCTGCTGATAGAAACATTTTTGCAAGCCTCTTTGCCTAATATATATATATTTACAAGCAATTTCCCGCAATATAACACATTTTTGTATGTTGTGTTCACTAATATATGCATCTTGCGCACCCTTTCTCTAATATGTGTGTTTTTGTACACATTTTCCAGCTGGAAAACTGGATCACAAAATTTGGAGAAGTGCTTCCTTCAAACAATAGCTGCATTCCAATTTGTGTATTGTTTTGGGAAGTGTGAATTAGGTAGGTTCCCATTAACATGTGAAGCAAACTGGATATCTCCTCATCACTATCTGCAACCACACAATATATGCGTTGGATGGTCTTCCAACCCACCTGAGCAAATTTAGGAGGGCTGGGGACGGGAGCTGAAGGGAGGAGAAGGAATACCCCCCCCAAAAAAGTGCCTTTCTCCTTGTGCTGCTAATGAATGCCTTCCACCAGCTGAGGAAACACCACTGAATACCTCCCTGTGTTTCTTTACTCCTATGTGAAGAATAACAAAACCTCTGAAGACACCAATATTGTAGGAAATAGTAGTACTGAGCATTTTTCCTCCTCTCCAGAGTGTTTAAGGGTACATTAGAGCCAATGCACTGCTGGGGGTTTGGAAACACCATCATTGGTTTTTATGAAGTGAATAAGTTTCATCCAGAATTTAACTGAGAATCTTTTTGATAATATAAACAATAATAATAGAAACAGCCAATACAATTAGCTGGATCATGTCCTTCTCATCTGGCAGAGGTTAGAAATGATGCCCTGCCACACTATCCTCACCTCCTCTAGGGACCAGGGTAGTTATTAGAGCTTTAGGCTATTATCCCAGTTACGTAAACTTTATCCTCCTGCCCACCCCCTCTCTGCATTCTTTTCAAAGACGCCTTTCATTCTCAGTGTTTTATCACAGGTTTTATAAACACTTTAAAAACTCATAGTGAGACTGTGAATTCGTAATGTTCATATTACAATTCATATAAAGAATTTTAATTTCTTCCAGGTGCCAAAGTTCCACTGCCCATACAGAGCTCTTTTGCCTGCAATCATTTACCTTTTTTTAAAAAAAAAATGTGAATACTGCATTCACTTTCTTCTATTCTCTCCACTGAAGAGCTCCATGTGTACATGTGTAATGGGGGCTGCATGCATATAGGTTTGCTACTGCTGGATATATATGCATACACACATTTGATATTGGACATTAAATTTTAAGGCTCTTGGGGCAGGCACTGGAAAAGAACAACAACTATTTCATCTAGAACTGGGGGGGGGGGAGGGAGCCACATAAATCATATCTATTCTGGCGCATTTCGCATGGTCTGATTTCCCCCTCCCTGCAGATATTAATCACTGAACCAGCTTGTGTAAAATGAAACCCAGTTCTATTCAACCTCAGAGGAAAAGAAAATATTCTAAGCATTCTACTCCTTCTTCCTTGCTGGCCAAAGGGTTTGTGCTACAATATCCAATAAGCTTATATATAGCGGGGAGTGGGGGAGCTGACTGCATTTGAGATTGCAGAGTGTCAGCCACGCTGAGCTTCAGCCTGTACCTCATTGACAATCCAGCAGGTAAACTGCAAGACAAATCCCTGTTGAAGTGCTATTGGGCGAATGAGCCCCACATTCATTTTTCTCTATAATTTGCTATTAAGATGAATTAATGCTAGGCTGTCTTCTTTGTGATTTGCAGTGAGAAGAACAGTGAGCCCATGATGATCCTGGGAAATGACTGATTCTTATCAAGAGCCTATAATAATAATAATGGAAAAGACTAATTTCTTGTTTTCTACTGTTCTGCAGACCTGGCTGGTCGAAGAATCTGTTTCACAAGTCTTGATAGGAAAAAAAAAACAAGACAAAAAAACCCAAAACCTGTCTAAGATGCTGTGCCTTTTTGATATGTTTTCATGCTGCTGTTCATGGAGACACGGCAGAACTCCCAGACTACCTTAGATAGCTTTTTTTTCTGGTGCCAGCTTAGACTCTGGAGGAAGTATCCAGGAAAGACAGAAGAAAGATAAATGCAAAGAAGAGGAGGTTAAGAACCAGAAGGCAAGAGGGGAAATACCTATGTACTGTGTATGTCTATGGGCAAGTTCAGTTGGGAGAGGAATCAGTTTTCTGAAAAGTACATTATAATTCAAAATGTGAATTATTATTATTATTATTTACATTTCTATACCTGGGAAAGGGTCAAAGTGGAATAATCAAGTCAGGGATGAACCCTTTTTTCTGTTGAGGGCTACACCTCAGGTGCTATCTGCTAGTGACTCTCAATGGCTACTAGCCAGGATGCCTATGTTCTACTTCTCCTGTCAGAGGCAGTATGGCTGTGAATACCAGTTGCTGAGAATCACAGGTGGGCAGAGTCCCCCTGCGCTCATGTCCAGCTTGCAGGCTTCCCACAGGCAACTGGTTGGCCTCTGTGAGAGAACAGGATGCTGGACTAGATGGGCCACTGGCTCCTCTTAGCCAGATGCCTGTGATTGGTGGCACCAGAAGCAAAAGTAGATGGGGTCTGAAGGGGTCTGAGAAGGGGAGGTCACCCTTTACCCTATTCTCTCTTTCAGCCAAACCCCCTTTCCCCTGCCGCCTCTCAATTCCTGTAAAAAAAAATAGACTGAGGGCCATATGGATCCCCAAGTCTGCAAATTCCCCACCCCTGAATTAAGTGGTCAATGAAATCATGGAAGAAGTTGATCAGGGAAGGTGTGGAGCTTCAGGCTATGCAAAGAGTTTTTCTAATTTGCTTATGCCTGTGGGAGTCCATTTGATTTCTGTAATTAATTGGATTTGTTTATAGACTTTATTAGAGGAAACTCTACTATGAAGTACATGTAAGATTATTACATCTCTCTCTCTCTCTCTCTCTCTCTCTGTGTGTGTGTGTGTGTGTGTGTGTGTGTGTGTGTGTGTGTGTATACACACACACTCCCACCACTGTGGGCTTGAGCACAGTTTATTAAGATGATGCTGTTTGCTACTTTGACTTCATGTCCTGGCAACCATGATTAATTGGAGGGAGAAACTGCCTTAATAATCTTTCAAGCTCAAATAAAGACAAATAAGAAATACATTCATATACGTAGACATCAAATCTCAGTTTGACACTAGAGTTGCTCTTGGTTTGTTCCTGGGACTTTCAACTACCTTCCTTTCAGTTTCCAACTTTTCTTCATTGATTTTCTTCCTAAGATTACAGCACTAAAAAAAGCTCTGATTTGTGTGCTTATTTATTGGGCTTATTCCCCACCCCAAGGATTGACAATAGTTTCAAGTTTTGGAGAGCCTCCAAAAACGCTCTCTCACTTCGTCTAGCAGGTCCAGGAGGCTCTTATCAGAGGGACCCCTGCAGAATCCCTACCATGACAGCTCCTGACCCCGGCTCTGCTCACAAGGGCTCCAGGTGGCTTCATCGTTCTATTCTCTCCCTATTTCTCAGCACCAAAATCCATTTTGAATCTGAATAAAAAAAATACACCAAGTGCAGAAACTGGCTCCTCGTGTTTGCACAGTGTTGACTTTGCCACTCTCACTTCCAGTAAGCAGCAGTGTTTCTGCTGATGTGTATTAGTGAAAATGACATAGAAAAATGAATGCATTATATTAGATGGAAGCACATGCAAAAGATGCGTATATTAGGGAAATTTTCCATTAAAATGTGGGCAGATTTTCATGAAGGGGTTAAAAAAAGAGAACAAACTGATGTGGAAATGTAGAGAATTGAAATTAGGACTAGGGAGATGAGGAACCAAAGCTCACAGATTCATTCATCCCTGCACTACACCTCTACTCAATAAGAGCTGTTAAGATTTCATTGAGAAACAAATTTAGCCCTGGCTAATTATCTCTGCAGATTTATTCGCGACTACCTCTCCCCATAAATAATTTAGTTGCAAAATTGTGAGAGAAAATGGCAGCCATAAAACCAGGAGACTAGGCTTCAGATCTGCTGAAAGCAAACACTCTTCAGTCTAAACTGGTGCTACACCCATCATGCACCTTCATCTGGGCTGGGAGATGCTGCTGAGAGACCCTGTGCAAGAACTCAGGCTTTCCAAGCTGATCTGCAGTAAGAAGAAAAAAATTTACTCCACAGTGCTTGGATTTAAGTCAGTTTACTCTAATTAACCTGCAATTAACTAAATCAATGTAAATCCAGGTTCTGTGGTGTGAATGGTTTCTTTAACGGGCTGTTAAAAGTGTCACTGATGCTAAACATCCACTTAGTTACTACTCCTACTACCTCAACTCAATCACAGCGAGAAAGAGACTGGTTTGATTTGTGGCAGGGCTCAGCCCTGGTAAATATTTTCAGTGCCAGGGCTCACCCTGAAACCCCGAAAAGTAAATGGAGATGAAAGTGCACCAGAGAAGCTACAGAGTGGATTTCCCTCATTCCTAATGACAAAATTTTTTTCCAACATTCCTCAGAATTAGGAGACAGGCCTTGCAGATTGGAAGATTGTGTTCCCAGATCGACATCCTGACTCTCTTCTCTCCTCTAAAATTAAGCCCAGGCATACCAAACTGGGGCTTATTGGTTCCCACCAGGAATTTGGAAAGCCATAGAATTCTGCCCTGGTCGAATTTTTTAAAAAGCCTTTAGTGTCATAAAATCATAGAATTGTAGAGTTGGAAGAGGGACCCCAAGAGTCATCTATTCCAGCCCCCTGCAATCCAGGAATCTCAGCTAAAGCATCCATGACAGATGGCCATCCAACCTCTGCTTAAACACCTATAATGAAGGAGAGTCCACCACTTCCCAAGGAAGTCAAACAGCTCTTACTGCCAATGAGTACTGGTAGGGTACATGCTTTCAGCACCATTTCATACTGAACCTCCTAATATTTTCCTTCTCGTGCTTCAGACTCCTCAGCACCCTGAGAGCTAACAACTAAGATATGGCAATAATCATGGAAGTTGCACCATCCCAACAGTGGCTGTTGCACTGCTGCTGATTTGGATGGGTCTAGGGTTGGGCAGCACTGCAGGGAGATGCACAGATGCACAAGCAGGAGCGCAGTCTGCTGCTCCCATAGGTGACCTTCCTGCCAGCCCACATTATCCCCATATAGGCAAGCAGGAACCTCACCACATGTGCTGCTCTTGAGTGCTAGGCTGGAAGAGTCAGGTTCATATCTCCACTCAGCCTGAAGCTCACTTGGTTAACTTGCAGCCTCATCTACCTCGTGGCGTTGTTGGTAATAAATAGGATGTAGGGGAAAGAACCATGTTATCTTGAGCTCACCAATCATCACCATCGTCTTTACTGGGAGGTTAAGCCCTGTTTATTACAGCAGAACCTGCTTTCATATAAGGGTGCTCATAATTGGAATAAACTTGTGTGTCTACAAAATAGGCAAAGAGGGTTTGTCTGAAGGGCTGGCCTGCTGCTTAAAGGAGGTAAGTTTCTATTGTATCTCAAGTGCTTTGTGTCTGCACTGTATTCTTCACACATTCCCACACAAGCTTCTTTAGACCCTGCCTCCCATTCTGTCTAATGCTTTTGGTAAAAAGACGCTCATAAGTAAGTGAAGCTCTTCCCCTCAAAGGGAATCTCTTGTGTTCTGAGAAGGCCCTTGCTCTCCGCCCCCCCCCCCCATGAATCCCCATTAGCTGAGTGCATTTGGATACTTTTCAATTTTTAATTTCATTTTCAAATGCATGCAGCTAGAAGCGGAATGTTGCCTGTCACTTGAACAATCCATTTCCTGCAAACCGGAGTGCAAAATGCATCTTGTTAGGCCTATAATTTCTTCTAATTGCATCTGTCTCCAAAGGGGATGGGAGCCTGCTCTCCCCCATTTATTTGGGCCAAACACGTTCTTGGCAGCAGCGCTTGGCAAGCTGGCATAAATCAACAACTCAGCGGCTTGACCTGCCTGTATTCTTCCTCCAGAAGAGGAATAATCATCAGCATTTCCTCTTTCAACTGGTTCCTTTCCTTTTCATCCTTAATCTCCTAAATACATTTGATGTTGTGGGGTGGGGTGGGGTGAAAGCTCTATAGCATGAGAAAGGACAAAAGAGCAGAGAGGTAGACAAAATCGCCTAACATATTAACAGAGATGCCAGGAAAATGGTATCAAAATGGTCAAAATACCATTTTATACACAGCTAGAACTGAACCTAATCTCTCTCTCCCCCCACACTTGCCAATTCCTCAACGTAAGAAATGAAGGCTGCAGAAAGAGTCCAACAACTAGGTACAATTAGTGTTGCCATTTAGTTACTTATTTTACCGTCCCTGTGCCATCACCTGATATGCTTTAAAAAAAAAAAAGGAGAGAGAAATCTCTGGCGTGAAGATAACATGATGGGAAAAGATTTCCTGCTTGATTTCTGCATGCCCATAAAGTCTCTTTTGAAGGCAGGGCCAGGAAAAAAAACCAAAACACTGGCAACACTTACAACAATTCACAATGCAGATGTCTGCCATTTCTCCATGCACACTAGAGTTCTATCAGTTTTTATTCCAGCAGCTCCCCCTCCTGAATCCATGGGGCTACTTTTTAAACACTCCACGTTTAAGGGATTGGGATGAAAATTGCTGAAAGAGAAACTGAGCAAAATCTGAAGTGTGACAGCACACAACCACTTGGACCCCGCACGTATCTCCCTACTGGAGTGCAGCCATTGGCTTGTCAGATGTTCCTGCTAAGCTGAGTGCAGTCTGTGGCTCATAAACATTCATGGTGTACAAACAGAGCAAATTCAGATCTACCGCTGATATCAAGAGTTGACCCTCCTCTCCAATAAAAGAAGGGGGCAAATACTTATTCTGTACATAATTCTACAGGGGTGGGGAAGAGGACATAGGTCACCCAGTAAGTTCTAGTAGTTCCTTTTTGAGAGTAACACACGGTTAAAAGGAGGAAACGAAGAAAGCTTTTATGTGGCACACAGACATATATACACTCTCTCCTGGTGTAAACCAGCAAGACATCATGTCTTTCTTTCAAGATCATTGACATCTGCCTGTCCCAGCTTCTCTCTCCAAATAAATGACATTAAAGGTGAACTCAAGAAGGCATGCAGCTTAGAAAATCACCGCCCACCATAAAACTCTGCCCGACCATATGAGAATTTTTTTCGTTGGTGGTGCCACCCACAAACATACTGCACATGTTTCCTTAGCTGTGCGTGTGGCACTACAAGCATATGGCATATGTCAGGAGGTTAACACATGATGAATGCATTGTTAATCCCCCTATCACAGGGAGGATATTGTTATAGTGTAATTAGGAATGCTTTGGTGAAATAGGCAAATTAGGTTGTTCTATAGTGATGGACTGTGGGTCATCGTCATTTTTGTGTGTGTGATCTAACAAATTATTACCATTATTATTTTATTTCTTTATCATGTAAGATCTCATTCTGTAAATTGCAATAAGGTGATTTTCCTTGCCCTAACCCCGCTCCTATAGACGATACTTTCGTAGCAGTTCAGATTGCCAAGGGTGCTTCCTTTCTGGAAACCTGTCTGGGATTTTGATCTTGAGGAAATCCTGGATGCATTTTTCTAACTCTTCCTCAATCGAGAGCTTTTCTTTCGCCGATTTTTTTTTACTAGAGTTGGATTCCCTAGAGCCGGAAGTTAGAGTTCGGAGCAGGTCGCTTTTCCTCCGGATTTCAGACTGCTGAAGTAGCTGCACCGGGCCTTTCTTGACTGGCCTATCCAGAGTCTGTATATTGGACTGGCGGGTGACAGGGCCACAGATGACAGTCTCTTGAGGGGAGCTGGCTTCTGACTGGCTGTCGCAGCTTGAGGTGGACAGTTCATTGCAGGAGGTTCCACTTTCTCCTTCTTTGTCGCCTTTGCCATTTTTACAGCAGCAGTCGCAGTGTGATGAAGACCATCTTGAAGGCTCTCCTGGAAATACAAACAGAGAACGTGGTAAGGACATGCTGCTGTAGACCTGGCAAGATTCAAAGAGACGTACAATGCAGCTTTCATTCATATGCTTGAAAAAAATGATTATATGTCATTGCCACGTATTGAATATATTGGCAGGATAAATGGAGCACACAAATGAGAACTGAGGCTTTGCTGGGAAGAAAAATTACTGGTCTTTGAGGTTTGTAATCAGCCAGCTGGAAAGCCTCTAGCATTAAAGACACACACAACGCAAACCAATGTTTATAACTGAAATCCCCTGACCAGTTACATGCATTTAGGTTCTACTGCAATCAATAGGATTTAATTGTGCGGAAGTGGGTGCAGCACCGAAGACTAAATATGTCTTAATTGGTTTCTTGATTTGTCATTTTAAAATGCTTAGTTGAAGATGTGCCCAAAGTAATAATCTATGGCTAGAAGAAAAAACTAGAACAGATTAATAATAATAATAATAATAATAATAATGGAAAAATAAAGGGGGTGAAATCATTTGCCTTCTGAATGAAATACTGAGCTAATGATGGATTTAAAATGTCATCTGTCTTCGGAGAGAACATAATCATCACTCCCAACCTGTAGGGACCATAACCGTCATTCAAATCAAGCCAAATTTAGTTTGCTGAGTAGCAGCTTCTTAACAGAGACACATCATCTGCAAGGGAAACTGGGGCACAGTTTCCAGAGATGCAAATGAGGGGACGGGGTGCCTCTTTTGCCTTTCTGTATTGAAAAATAAAGCCAGTTTCTAAATTTCTGCCACACTCTTGTGTGATTAAAATAAACAGAATTCAGAGTGAGTTATGCAGACAGGAACAGGTTTTAGCCATTAGGAGCAGGAAATAGGTTTACCCCCTTCCCCATCATCTGGGACATCTTTTTTACTTTCTTCTATATTTATGGAGTGCAGTAAGAGCAGAACCTGACTGTCATCCCTTGTATCAAGGGGCCCCATACACATGGGCGTAGGCAGGGGGGGCAGGAGGGGGCAGCTGCCCCCCCCTAGAAGCAAAAAATTATTGTATTTTACAGACCATAACCAGCACTTTCCCCCTCCAAAAACTGAAGTGGAAAGGGCTTTGCTTTAGCGAGAGCAGCTCTCCACTTGCTGGGGGGGGGGAACACAGCTGTAACAAAAACACATCAAATAAATAAAGCAAAGTGGCTACCGGTACTTAAGCAGTTAAGACAATGGAGCAGAAAATCCCTTCAGGCAAGGTTTGATAGCTGACCAATTCACCCTATTGTTCTTCAGTGGTAGTTGTTAATGAGCATTCAGGGATCACATTAAGAGTTCTATTGGCGATTTAATGAGGGTGCATTGACTAAGGTGGCTCTGCAAGGCTAAAAGGAAATGAATAAGAAAGGGGGGGCTGTAGCTTTTGATAGACACAGTGATGTTTATAAAAAGCAGAGGTGTTCCAGTCTGCCCCTCCTCCTGCATCTGTATACTGTAAATCAGGGGTGGCCACCTCCCAAGAGACTCTGATCTACTCACAGAGTTAAAAACTGGGAGTGATCTACCCCCTTTTGGGGGGTTCAGGTCAAAGCTGTTGAGTTTTTTTAAGGAAGGGAAGCCCTGTTTTTTTTTAGTTTAGGTCAAACTTGTTGAGCTTCTTTTAGGAGGAAGGGAGGCCCATTTTTGTTTAGGGCTTCAGGTCATAGTTCAGCTTTTTTTAGGGAGGAGGAAAATTTTGGGTGAGCTTTTTTTAGGAGTGCCAGTGATCTAGCAGTGATCTACCACAGACATCCAGTGATCTGGATGTACCAGTATCTTCCTCTTGCTGCAGAGTTCCAGCATCACAGCGTCACGTCACCCAGAGGCACCCACAAATGTGAGTTATCCCTCTCTCTATTTCTTCCTTCCTTCCCTCCCTCTTCCGTCCTTAATACTGTGGGGGGGGGCAGATAAGCCCCACATAGAAAGCCCATCAACATGGGGGGGGGGGGAATGACTCTTTTAAATACAGTATTTACCAGTAATTGGGGGGGGGGCGGCACCTAGGCCTCTAGGAGTTGGCTGCTATGCCTAGGACAATTCAAGAAAGCAGATTGATGCATATGCTATGGTAATATATCAATAGAATCATGGAATTGTAGTCGGAAGGGACCACAAGGGTCATCTAGTCCAATCCCCTGCAATGCAGGATCTTTTTCCCAAGGTGGGGCTTGAACCCACAACATGGTTGAAATATTATGCTGATATGCAGCAACGTCTCGGAGCTGTCGTGACTGCAGCCGTGCCTTCCCTCGCCCTCGTCCGCCCTGCCACCCCCTCTCGCCTGCCCGACCCTCCCGTCCTCTTACTGTAGAGTTCCAGCATCACAGCATCACCCAGAGGCACCCACAAATATGAGTTATCCCTCTCTCTATTTCTTCCTTCCTTCCCTCTTCCATCCTTAATAAAATATGGGGGGGGCAGAAAAGCCCCACATAGAAAGCCCATCAACATGGGGGGGGGTGACTCTTTAAAATACAGTACAGTCGTACCTCGGGTTGCGAACACCTCGGGTTACGAACAACCTGGGTTACGAACTTCGCAAACCCGGAAGTATTTTTGCCCCACGCGCGTGCGCAGAAGTGTCACGCGCCTTTGCGCATGTGCAAAAATAGCGAAAACAGCGCTTTGCGCATGCGCAAAGCAGCAGTTCGAGCCCTTTTCAGGTTACGAACTTTTCGGGTTACGAACTGCGACCCGAAACGGATCGCGTTCGTAACCCGAGGTACCACTGTATTTACCAGTAATTGGGGGGGGGGAGATGCACCTAGGCCTCTAGGAGTTGGCTGCTATGCCTAGGAGTAGGACAATTCAAGAAAGCAGAATGATGCATATGCTATGGCTATATATCAATAGAATCATAGAATTGTAGTCGGAAGGGACCACAAGGGTCATCTAGTCCAACCCCCTGCAATGCAGGAATTTTTTCCTAAGGTGGGGCTTGAACCCACAACATGGTTGAAATATTATGCTGATATGCAGCAACGCCTTGGAGCCATCGTGTCTGCGGCCGTGCCTCGCCTCGCCCTCGCCCGCCCTGTCACCCCCTCTCGCCTGCCCGACCCTCCCGTCCTCTCCAGCCAAGCAGGGTAGCCGCCGATGCTGCCAGCCCCAGAAGCACAAGGTGGCTGCTGCCGCCGCCACCGCCACAATGTCATCAGGCCAGCTGGCCCTGTAGCCCTGCCCATGTTCCCACTTTGGGGCCCCGCCCCTGAACGACCATGGCTTGCCCCCCCCTAGTTTTGATCCTGGCCAAGCCCCCATACATGATATCAGAGACTTCATAAGGAACACAGAGACACCACCGATAATGACAGACCTTCACCGTTATTTTGTAAATTAAGTAATAGCCCAATCCTATGAATCTCTACTCAGAGGCAAGTCCCACTATGTTCAATGGAATTATTCATATAGACCAACTCATCCCAGGTGAGCAATTTATCATTTAAAAACATCTCCAAGGGGATATACAGGAATGACCAACAGATAATCAAACAAAAATCCCTTATATTATTTTTTGGGGCACCCAGCTCTGATTTCAAAACAAGATCTCATTCAGTTCCCAAGTGAGAGGTGGGTTTTCTGAGCTGCAGTGGAAAAAGGGGATTTGTACTTCATTGTAGGACTGCCTAGTGGCGTCAGGAGGACTTATGCTTGGCGTATGTTTCTTGTGTCATTTGAAAATCACAAACTGACAAAGACTATTTGGAACAGGTGTTCTGGAGAGAACCATGCTGGCACCAAGAATGGCAATTTGGACAGGCCTTAGGGAAGAAAATTGAAATTTCCCTTTCTCTCTGAACAGAAGCTTTTCATTGCCAAATGTTCTGAAACATTTGAATAGATAAGAGTTGTTGGCCTCTTGACTTAAGATTGTTATGCCTTTTTCTAAGGGTTTCTGTGCACATTTGTGCATTTAACTTATTTTTAGCAAACCACTTAGATCACGGGTCACTAAAGTGGTGGCCTGCAGATGCCGTTGGACTACAACTTAAATCACCCCTCTCCGTTGGCCATGCTGGCTGGGCAGATGGGAGTGGAGTCCAACAACTGGGGCACATGGGAGTTGGAAAGCACCACACAGGCTACTGCTGTCTTTGATCTTCATCTTCTCCATATATAGAATATTTACATGGACAAGGGAAGACAAGAGGGGTGATGAACTGCACCACTAGTCCTGTCCCCAATAACATGCACTCTCCTGGTCCACCCTCTGTCCTTTGTGAAGTCTGAAAAGGGGTGTTTGACATGTGCACATGTGTAAGTACTTCATATACTGTATTTACACACAGTTAAGCATCCTTTTTCAGACCTTTGGGGTCTATGTGCGATGGATTTGGGTGCAGCAGTGTAATCCCACTCCTCCCGTCTCCATCCATGCATTGTACGTAGAAAGAAGGTGTGAAGACAGTTGGAACTGAAGGTGTTTCATCTCATTTAGACCATTTCAAGCAGTTAGATGCAAAGCCTCGCTTCCTTAGGAACAAAAACCTCCTTCTTGCGCTAGTCTGAAGAAATCCTTCAAAATATCCAGGGCATTCCCCCCCCTCTCAAGACTTCATTGCACAGCCTATCTACAGCTGTTAGGTACATAGTTAAATACAAATCAAGTGGCTGATCCCCCCCCCCCTCATGAAAAAGCCAGCTGCAGTGGAGCGAAACATGACTTTGTGAGCTCCTAGAGTGTTCATGCATTTTTGAAATACCAGTATGTGCACTGCATATATATATAATTCTCCCACTGCCTTCATTCCCATCTTTCTATGTCTGCAACACTTGTTAACAAAATGCCCATGATTTACAAATGCAGTGGAAAACAGTTTCTCTCCCCACTTCCTACTTGCTCTTCTCTGTTCATGACGAAGGAGCCCCACAGTCTGTGTACTGTGTGGCTAATTTAATTTATAGACCTGCTTTGAGAGTCCTTCTGTGTCTAGCTTGGGGGGGGGGGGAGTCAATAATAGCTAAATTGAATCTTTTTTAAAAAATAAAAAATAAAAACTCTCCCATCTCTGTAAAAGGCATTGCACACAGAGGCTTAGTTAAAAACAGATCATGTGAACTTTTGAAAAATACATCTGTGAGCCTTATCGATTCACAAGTCTTTAGTTTGTAGCTGACATTTTAACTCAACGGTAATTTCCCCCCACTGGAGCTACCTATTGTTTCATTGCGAAAAACAGAGCAGAGTTAGAACAATAATATTCAGAAACAATAGGATGGTTTTTTCCCCAAAATTTAACTGCCAACTTTCAACAGGCTAAAAAAAGAAGGTAATTCAGCAGGAAAATAACAAATAGAGATGGATGTCTTTGGGCTTTTGTCAGATATAGAACAGATATAAATCTTCTCTTGTTTTTTCTCGCAGACAACAGTGCCACATCAAAAGCAAAGCAGGCATGAATGAACTTTCTGAGGTTCCAGCTAAGAATGCAACGCTATAGAATTCCACAGAATAAGCTCGCCCAGTTTCTTTTCAGACCAGTATATATATTCAGGAGAATCAATGGTTAAAGTTTCATTGGACTGCACCATGTTGTTGTTGTTTTTTTAAAAAAAAATATTAGAGAAAAAAGATTTTTTAAACAATATAAATTTCCAATTACATAGCCAATTACAACCCCCTCTTTTTCCCTCCCACCCCTCCCTCTCCCTCACTTTTTTTCAATTGCCATGCTAACAATTTTCCTGATTTATTGGCATGCTCAAAAGATTTCTGCTTCACTCTTTTTATTTTCCAACTTATATCTTCATTCACTATCATAGAGTATTGGGTTTGTAATATTTTAATTGCCTGCTTTACTGACTCTTTGTTAGCTTTTTTTGACAGTGCCTTCTCCTGTTCTAAAATTTCTTTATTCCCTTTTTTCTTTCAATTTCCTCTTAATCGAATTTTGTTGTATAAACAGGCCCCTCATCACCGCCTTACTTGCATCCCAGACCATTTGTAATTTAGTCTGACCCTGGAGGTTTATTGCACGTTTCATTTCAATAGAGGCCTTCCTAGTAACATTTCCCATATCATGCCCCCCCCCAATGTTTAGCTAAAAAGTTTTCTCACAGTTAGAGTCTTTGTTATGGTGTATTCAAGGTCACACCTGCGTTTCTCACTCTGCTCAAACAAAAGTGAAAGTATTTCCCCACTCCCACACTAAACCATAAAATTTTCTCTCACTACTTTTGGACCCTTTTGCCGCTTACCAGAAGAGAGACAGAAACAAAAAAAGACAAAATAAAAAGAAAGAGTGCATAATATCAATTTGTTGCAATTCCCCTTCCACCCAAAGGTTGTTTAATTAGCGCAGCCAAGTCCCACCTACCACAAACAGCAGACCATATTACTCAAAACAGTTCACAGATCAAATAAATCCAAAAATGGGCAAAATCCATACAAATACACCATATAAAAATATACTTATCTTCCGCAGTTCCTTTCTTTTCTCAGACAATGGCGGTGAATGAGAGATAGTTAAAAGTTTCTAATTGTAAATCCAATTGTAATCCAATATGTTGATAATCCAATATGTTATGATATATTATAATCCAAGTTCCAGATTTAAAAATTCAAGAGATATGCTTCCAAAGGAGTCAGAGAATACTGAAGAGTTACTTACTGGCAGGTAATATTGCAATAAAATCCCTGGTCTTCAGCAAGCACTTTTAATCCAACCCAACTCCAGCTGTTCCAGGTTCTCTTCCCTTTCTGGGAGATTTCTCCCCTGAAATAGGTAGAGAGTTCTCCTGCTAGCTTCCGTTTGTGCCTCCAAGTTCCAGGGTTAGAAGTATTAATTCCTGTTTTTCCAGACCTCTTTTTAAACAGGAGTCTTTTGCTGCTCTGCCAGATATCACCCAGGCTGTCAACTTGTATCTCTGCCCAGCTGTCAACTTGTATCTCAAAGTTACTGTATTGAACAGCAACCAGACATAATTATATCCAATATGTATCCAAAAGAAGGGAAATTTCTTGTATTTCAAAGTTGCTAAATAGTCTCCATTAGCTGCTACTACTATGCTCTGCTCCCATTCACAAAAAGTCCCCTTGCAGAGCCTGTCTGCAGAAAACGGAACTGACTTCCTTTTTAGCTTCCATTTTGCCAGATCAATTAATTTAAGCCTAATTTTTTCTTTAAAAGCTCTATTTGGCCTCTGATTGGAAAGTCCCCTGCTTATGATGACAGCATGTGACTTTGGCTGTAGGGTGCAATGGAGCTGTGAGTGGACACAAGCCTCTTCCCTTATCCCCCTCGCAAAAATGGCAGCAGTGAGATTGGGGTTCCAGCGAGTTCTCCAATGCTCTGCTGGACCCCTGGGTTCCCCACTCATCCATGGGGGTGGGTTGGTGGGTGGGGAACCCAGAGCCCTATCAGCCAGAATCGCCCCAGAGCCCTATCAGCCAGAATCATGTCGTCCTTTCCTTGGACGACATGGAGCGCACCACCATTTCCTCCGCAGCAGACCAGAAGTCCTGGACTGTGCCATTTTGGAATATGTATGAAGTATTGCATGACTGAAAGCTTCACCACATCACAAACATTCCACATTTTGTAGTAGAAGTAATAACTTCTCAGTGTGAGAGCTAGGCTGAAGTCGTCTCCACAATATGCTGCTTTTCTACGGATAGGTCCCACCCGCTACCCAACCCATAAGGGAAGCTTTCAAACATGCTATCCTCCCACTTTTAGTATGAAATGCTATAGTCCAGTAAAATCTTTACCATGTGATTCTGCTGTATGTATAAACTGGCCTTGCCACTGTGCCAGAACAGAAGGAAAATTCCAGTCCCTTGATCTTCCTGCTCTTCTGCAAGTGGATTGTTCCTTAAGACAATACACAGTGACTCTAATCCAGAAATCTAATCCAGAAGCATACACAGAAATGAGGCGAGCCCATTGTGGGCTATATGGCAGGAGACTCTACACAAGTGCACATCATGGTTTCTTTCACCGTTGTAGCAACATGTGCAACACTCCTTTGGATCACAGCCACCTATGCTCATAACAATAATTCCTAAGAGATCCTGGTCATGTGACCTTAGAAACCGTCAAATGAAACACTGTTCATATTTGCATATGTACTTTGCCTTGAAGCACCAGAAAACTACCATAAACATTTGGACAGAGCCATATATTTTGATCAACAGACACAAAGTTGGTATCCTACATGTTTTAACAAATAGATCTGATGTAAACCACTTTATCCCAATGTCCTCAAGCCAGGGTTGCCATATGTCCTCTTTTTCCAGGGCATGTCCTCTTTTTCATGGGTAAAGTCATCATAGCAATCTATAGTTAAAAGTAGAAGTCGGCAAATGTGTCCTCTATTTTGCTCTTCAAAATATGGCAACCCTATGCATTTTTTCTGAACTGAAGCCAAGCATTTCAGGATAAAATGGTTGATTATTGTTTATACAAAAGCACTTACATAAGAAAATGTATGTAATTATGATACATATTTTAACTGATGGACAAGTTTTATGGTGAGATCTGTTGATTGTATCAACAGATTGATTGATTGATTGACTTTATTTATTATGTTAAAGCACAAACCATTTAAGGGAAGGGAAGGTCACACAAAGCATAGTTGCATAAGATGTAAAACTATTTTGTAGCCTTGATTATGTCTATTTTCACGATTCAGTTCTTCAGTCTGCATAATCGGGATAAATAATCCCCCCCTCAGTTTAATCCATTTGACTGAATTTAAAGCCTATGCACTCACAACTCTAGCACACCCCATAACAATTTACTTCCTTTATGCCATTAGATCACCCATTTGATGGGGATAAACCTGACATCAAATGTTATTATGCCATGTTTACATTTACCGTAGTTCTTCTTACTGGCCATCGTAAGATTGGTCACAAATAGTCTCATGGTTATAGTTCCCTTTGTTGGATGGCTAAAACCCTTTAAGTGCAAGGCAAACAACCCAACCTGATGAAGAATTGTGTGTGGGGAGGGGTGCTTTTTCACTTCATGTGTTTATAAATGCATGAAACTTTCAAAATCCATAAATAATTTAATGAGGGAGCTGCACACTTCAGTGCCTTTGTAGGCCAAGTAAGTGATGTGTGCAGAATCAGAGTCTAAACCAAAAATCACAGGAAATGGCTTCCTACCCACATACTGTTCCTGTGCTTACACACTGCCCAATACCAGCGTCCTTATCTACTTTAATCTTAAGCCCAAAAGCTCCCAGAAAGTTTCTCACTTTAGTCCCTAAATCCCAGTGCCTTCACCCTGAAATTGGCCATTGCAACGAGGCGAGGAGGAGGAGGAGGAGGAGGAGGAGGAGGAGGAGGAGGAGGAGGAGGAGGAGGAGGTTCAATACTGCTTGAGTCAAAGAAAACAATCACAATAGTGTCTGCAAGCAAGTCATCATTTCCTTTCCAGTATCCGGGCATCGCTTGGACACATTTTGTGATTCCAATTTCATATGGCCATGGTGAACTGAGGTGGATAGCACTTCTCAGGGTCAAGCCCAGAATAAGGCAAGGGGCAGAATAAGGCAAGGGGCAACAGGAAGAGAGGGTGGGGTGCTGGAGTTGCACGTGCCTTGTGGCTTGCCCTACATCCACTAAACTCTCCTGCTGCCCTCAGGCAGAGAATGGGGATTCTGTTCTGTCCTGTTGATGCAAGATTCAGCTGCCAATCCAGTCAGCATAAGTGCATAGAAGGATGGGGGTATAATTTTGTCTCAGAGAGCAAAAGATCTTCCTTGGTTCTATGGGTTGATGGAGGGAATCAAACTGAATTCTTTGAGTTGAACCAATGAAGTCATCCTGTAGGTGCAAGGCCTTACACTTATACAATGCAATTTCTCTTTCCTCTCCCCCTACTAAGGTGCTCTGGAGGGTTGGGGAACCCACCCACCCCAGAACATATTTGGGAAGTGCATGCATTGTGACTATGCATTGTGAAAAAACCTGAATCAACGCTAAGGCTGAGGTTCAAAGAAGAACCAGAGAACTAAAGAACACTGGGTAGATAAAAGAAGCTCAAGAGACCCTGCACTTGGCCGATATCATGATGCACAGAGTTTCTTTAAAGCCACAAAGACCATACAGTGGAACCTCGACTTAACATCCGCCTCTTCTCGCAGACATTCCAAGCTGTAACTGTGGCAAACCCAGAAGTAAACACCGGGTTTGCCATGATTCACGCATGCGCGGAAGCGGCTTCTGTCATCTACGCATGCGCACAATGACGCCTCTACTAGGGTCTGGTTTTGCCCAGCGGACAGGCCTCCGGAACGGATTATGATCATAAGTAGAGGTTCCACTGTATATGGGCCAATAAATCATGGCACATGCCGCCTACACTCAACAGACGGTACCACACTTCTAAAAGATAAAGAAGCTATTGCACTGCACTGGAAAGAACATTACCAGCATCTCCTTAACCGCAACTCCCCTGTAGCTGCTGAGGTCCTCTCACAAATTCTGCAAAAACAAATTAGAGACAAGCTTGTAGTATATCCAAATCCAGGAGAGTTGTGTACAGCTAGTAACCAAATAAAAAACAACAAAGCCAGCGGACCTGATGGGATACCTGACAAAGTCTTCAAAGTGGGTGGAATTGAACTTAGACAACAATTTCACATGTTCATTGAAAAAATCTGGGAGAGGAGATCCCAACAGACTTTAGAGATGCCAAATTTTTCAACCTTTTTTAAAAAAGGAGATTGAGTGGATTACGGAAACTATTGAGGCATCTCTTTATTAGCTGCGGCCTGCAAAATTCTTGCAAGGATCTTAGCAAACCATCTCCTAACCCTTCCTGAATCCCAAAATGGTTTTAGACCTTCCAGGGGGACAGTGGATATGATTTTCACTGCTCGACAGCTTCAAGAAAAATGCAGAGAGCAAAACCAACCACTGTATATGGCATTTATTGATCTGACTAAGGCCTTCAACACTGTAAATCATAATGCCCTGTGGACTGTCCTTCTAAAATTGGCTGTCCAGATAAATTTGTGAACATCCTTTGGCTCCTCCATGATAATATGACAGCAACTATCGCAGATAACAATGGCTCTCAAAGCGAACCATTCCCAGCGGGATCAGGTGTTAAACAGGGTTGTGTTATTGCCCCAACTCTATTTATTATTTTCATTCCCATGATCCTACACTTTGTCAAAGGGAAACTCCCCACTGGGGTAGAAATCATATATTGAACAGATGGAAAGCTCTTTAATCTGAGTAGGCTCAAAGCAAAGAGTAAAGTTCCCATGCCTTCCTTCATAGAGCTTCAGTATGCTGATGAAAATCACCTCTCTGCAGCACCACAAATCCAACTCAATGGTGTAACGTTGGAAAGTGTTGATCATTTCTCCTACCTGGGCAGTTATCCTTCCACAAGGAAGAACATTGATGCCAAAATCCAGCATCATCTGAGCTCTGCGAGTGCAGCTTTCTCTCGATTGAAGTGCAGAGTGTTCGAGGACCGTGACATTCTCAGGGAAACCAAAATGCTTGTTTACAAAGCTATTGTACTACCAACCCTACTGTATGCTTGTGAAACATAGACCACTTATAAACACCATCTCCAGCTTCTTGAAAGATTCCATCAATGGTGTCTGAAATTTTTTACACATCACTTGGGAAGACAGCCAAACTAATGCCAGTGTACTGGAAGAAGCAAAGATCACCAGTGTTGAAGCAATGATTTTTCAACATCAACTTTGTTGGACTGGTCATCTTGTTTGGATGCCTAGAGAAGTACATTAATCTCCAGACCTTTTTATTTTCCCAAGACTTCTAAATCAAGCTGTAGCTCTTAAATTTCATTGAATATCTGCTCTTTGTTTTCTTCCATCCTACCTGGTGTTGTTTAAATGCTGAGTTTTATTGCATTAGCTAATCATGCTCTCATGAAAAGAAACATTCCATATATGTGGAACCACCACAGAAAAGTTCCTCACTGATCTCACAGCTCTCACTTTTCTGGACATACTCTGGAAAGCTGCTATTGATCTACAGCTATTGCATTATAGTTTTGTTTTAGTTTTGTTTTTAAACCTGGCTCAAACTGAGTAGGACAATATTTAGATATTCATTAATTCATTTATATACTGCTATTTCATAGAAAAATATCAGAGAGGCTTATAACAGTACAGAAAACCACACGATAAAAAACATATTGAAATCAGACACTAGCTATTGTAGAAAGTTGTATTTTTAATTGCCTGCATGGACCTGGTAGAACAGAAAGGTTTTCAGAAGGTGTTTAAAGGTTTAAACAGAAGGTAGCTGCTGAATATATGGCAGATGATTGATGACTGCTAGAACTTTCCAAATAATGCCATGGCACAAGAATAACCATGCCACATTGGAGGAAAAGTCTGTCTTCATCTCCCTAACTACTGTCAACATTCCTTGGCTATATGCAAGAAATCAAAGGGAGAACTCTTACATGACTTCTCCCACAATGGAGGCATTTTTGCAAAGAACGTTCATGGTTTAGGGGTCAAGATGGGGAACATATGCCTTGGAGGCTGCATAAGCTTCCCCTGCCCTGGCCAAGATGCTGCAAATCCTCTTATGCTCTCTCGACCACTCCTCTGAGAATCACTTCCTTTTCTGTGCATGGAATAATTTAGGTGGCAGAAAGAGATGAAATCCTGCAGCCCTGCAAATTCCACCCAATTTGGCACTAGCTCTGCCCTCCATCAACATGTGGCACCCAACTGCCCTTGGCAGGAAAAGGATTCCCACCACAGGTTTAGGAATTCATTTAGACTTTAAAGCATAAAGATTTATATCCATTTTTATATCCCTCAGCTACCGTTTTTCATATATTATTTAGGGTTGAGAAACTCTGTTAATGCAGGTAAGGAAAAGCATACTGCTAATTACAATGTGCAACAGCAGGAAACATATAATGAAGTCTTGTGTGGATATTAACAGCCGTGGCAGCTCAATAGCTATGTCCTGAGGAATGTAGTATGAGGAAAAGCCATTCAAATCTGTCAAAACTAATGAGTGTTGTTTTTCTTATGTGTTAGGCACAGGTTTTCCCCACACTAATTTTGTAAGATTGTCCAGTTTCTATTTCTCATATTACAAGGATTACCTAAAGCAGTGTGGCTACGGAAGTTAGGATTAAACTGCTTTGCGCCATGTTACTTTCTCAGATCCTGCTGTGTAGGATTTGGTCGTTTAGATCCAACACATTTGTGAAATTCTACCTCTTGGACTTCACTGTCTCCTTTAAGGTTTCTGTACCTGAATGAAATGTGCAACAGCGAGGATTTTTATCAGGTTTGGATTTCCCCATCATAATGCTGTTCTGATAGGGTAATATGTATGAGGGAGAATGTCTCCTTGGCAACTCTTGAGGGTAAAAGAGCCCTCCTAAATTCTGAACATAGCACCCTAGCCTCTTAGTTCCCTGCTTCCAAATCTCAGTTTCCTGTTCCAGCATTGATGACAGGAAGTAGGGTTTACCAGGTCCTCTTTCTTCTTGGCCCCTCCCTTCTTCATTCCCATGCTCCCTGTGTCCCCTTCTAGAAGCAGGGTTGACCAATGTGAGGAAACTCATTTAGAAAGGCTGAGGAGACCAAGATGATACATGATCTGCTACAGGATTCTGCTAATGGGAATATAGTGCTGGGACTGGTGCCTCTTTGATACTTCAAATGCACAAACCCCTGGACTTTGACTAAGTCAGTGTGAGACTTGTGTGGAATGTCTTTTAGGGGTGGTTGGGACAGGCACGGGCCATTGACTTTTAATAAGACAGAGTTATTCCATATTGCTATTCAGAGCATGGCTTCAACTGAACACCACTAACATTGCCCCTTTGGGAAGGAATGTGTGCATGGATCAGTTCCCATCACTGCAATTAAGCAGAAAACCGTTCCAGGCTGGAGAACTCCCATAGGCAAGACAGATTGCTGGATCAGGAAATTTGAGTTTTCTAATGAGAAATAAAGCAATGCTGGATATTGTGTTTTGGTGCATATTGATCATTCTGAATTTTTCTATACCAACAACAAGAACAAAGTAAAGTCTCTGGATTTACATATAATTTTGAAAGGTTTAGTAAAGCTCTGAAAGTCTGTTATGCGTTCTCCAATATATGACACTTACTGATATAAGATGAGTTACAGGTAGATAGTCGTGTTGGTCTGACGCAGTCAAAACAAAATAAAAAAATCCTTCCAGTAGCACCTTAGAGACCAACTAAGTTTGTCATAGGTATGAGCTTTCGTGTGCATGCACACTTCTTCAGATAAGATGAATATGACTTCACCTTCAGATTTTGCCCTAATATTTTTCCTCTCCCCCCCCCCCCCGATGTTAATGGTATCATAATTTTGGCTTCCGGCTTCTATGTGACCTGAGATCCAAGCATTATTTCCAAACACTCCCTCTCTTAGCTTATGCTAAAACCCCATGACATCATCTTTATAAGAGAACCAATCTGGCTAACAAGGCTCTTGGATTATAGAAACTTCGAGGAAGAGGAAAAGGCAAAATGAATCAAGCAATATCAAATTAATTGTTATGCAGCATTGCTAACATTTCAAATGGCACTTAAACACGTCACAAATCCCTTAAAATACTTCTATACTGTTATCCTGGCACTTGATTCCTCCTCACAAACCTTTAAAGGACTTTCTCACAGATATGAGGGAATTTTCCCACATGAAATGTGAAAATGGACTTTTGCAATTCTGATAACCCAAATCATCAAAGAGAAGTACTTGCAGGTGTAACACCCTTCACTAATATATTTGCAATAATGTGAATATGAGATCATGTCCGCACATTTCTACTTTGCAATAAGACCTACACCCCTGCAATTCTATTTACATGGAAATTATTTCCTCCTTTTTTCCACTTAAGCTTATTTCTGAAGCAGCCTATTGTTCCCTAACTCTCTGGAAGGGCTCTGATGGAAGTGAAGAAGAGACAAGGTTGAAATATTACAACGTTGGTTAATCATTCGCTTAGTCGAGGAAATCTCACTATTAATTACATCCCTGCCATTGGGAATTTATCACAAGGCCATGCACAAATTCCCCTTAGACTTTTTGAAGAAGCCCTGCCAATTGCATGTAGAAGCCACTGAGCGTTCTTTGGCACTTCCCTTCCATTAAGCGGTCCAAAGAATTTGGGTTGTGCTTGGCTTAACTTGCTTCATGCTGCCATGATGTTTGACAACACCAATCTCACAACTGTATTTGAGAACACTACTTAATCAGGTTAGTTGGGCCGTCTGTTCCTGAGCAGCTGCCGGGTCTTGCTAGATTGATTCTTTATCCTAGGTGCCTGGAGTGTAATTCTACAATGAGGATTCATTATATTGTTTGTACACAATGACAGACTATGATAAATATGCAATTCAGTTAATTGCTGACTTTTCACACACACACACACACACATACACACACACTTTCTCATTTTTATCAAAATCCAGCATCTTAGCAACCTTCCACTTCTGGGCCTGGACGGTGGCAGTACTCCACATGCCCCTGCCCGCCCTGTTTTTTTCCTCTGAATCTCTCTGAAATTGCTCCTCTTACTATTAGACAGGGAAAGAAGCAGCTTATACTAAATCAAGCTATTGGTCTACCCAGCTCAGTATAGTCTATGCCAGGCACCCCCAAACTGCGGCCCTCCAGATGTTTTGGCCTACAACTCCCATGATCCCTAGCTAACAGGACCAGTGGTTGGGGAAGATGGGAATTGTAGTCCAAAACATCTGGAGGGCCAAAGTTTGGGGATGCCTGGTCTATGCTGATTGGCAGCAGCTTCCCAGGGTTTCAGACAGGACTCTCTACAAGCCTTACCCAGAGATGTCAGGGATTGAATCTGGGAACAAAGCAGACCATGCATCACATGCTCTGCCCCTCCTTGTTCTTAAAGTAGCTCAGAAAATATGTCTATATAATTAGAGATGGCCAAGCTGTTGGCTACTTGACCCCCAAAAGAATAGGGCCCCTTTGAGCAGCCGTATTGACCATCAAATCCCCACAGTGCACATGTGTGTGCATGCTCAATGTTCAATCTGTGTCTGAAGGGTGCAGTTTTGACCAGCCAGGATGCCTCTTCTTGGAAGACGGGGGGGGGCAGAAAGCCACTCACTCATACCCATGAATAACCTACTGGGTTGGGGGGTTAGATTTCAGCTCCATCCTCTGAATTTGCCCCCATATCTTTCCCCCATCCCATAGAGATGAATGGAACCATCCATTCCCATGAGGGTGAGGTAAAGAAGCTCTCATCCAGGACCAGACACACCTTGGACCACAAATTTGACTGTTTTCACACACACTTTGAATTGGCAGTATCCATTCATCTCAAAAGACTTTGAGGTGTGAAAGAGCAGTACAAATATGGGGGGAAATCTGTAGAAATACTGCAATCAATAATAATTGCTAAAATTAATCAGAGAATGCAATCCATTAGACTAATTCTGACATGATTTGTATATTTTTGAAACGAAAAATTCGGATATACAGAATTAATCTACGGGATTGCATGAGTTCCCTCCTCATTGCTCACATAAGGGACTTCTCAGGTGGGCAGTACGCCTACCGATTTCGGGGTCACTATGAAGCAATCTTATTATTTGTGTCGCTACCTCATTTTCCTCATGCAAAGATCTACTTTAAAACATTGCATACCAAGCTGGGCTTTTGAGATAGAATTTTACCACTGCATAATGTGTTAAGATCCTGGAGTGGAAAAGAGGGTGCCGGAGCGCAAATTAGTATTATTACGTCTAGTTGAATCAATGGTATATTCAGACATGTACTTGGCAAAGTGGCTTTTCACACCTCCTTTGGAAGAGAATGACGCTCCCGCTGTTTCAAACGCAGTGCTTCCAGGGCAAATTTAAGCAGCCAACGTTCTTAAAACCCAACCTATACATTTATCCGTCAAAAATGCATTCACCAGTTAAATGAATTCACCCAGTGAAGCACAGAGGGAAAATGACTAAATGCAAGACCCTAGCAATTTAGCACATTTCTATTGAGAAAAAGTGTTTGTGAAGTATTTTGAAATTCTGGTTTCATTGTAAGGCCACTCTTATATTCTTTGTGCTAGCTTGAGAATCTAATTCTAATCATAAGCAGATGTATAAGGTACCAACATCGGTTCCTACTAGATTTACACTGGTTCCTTTAGGATCGGAATCAGACATTGCATGCTTGGTAACAAGTGAGATGTAAAGAAAGACTGTTCAGTGTCAGAACAAATATATGGGGGGGGTTTGTTCCCAAAATCCCATGCAGTGTTCTCTTTCAAGTTTACATGCTATAAGTAAGGTAGAAGAATATGCCATGACATTGTTTTTTGTCTGTATCCACTGAAGATTTGCAATACAGTAGATGATTCTCAGACCTGTGTGACAAGGAAATCTGATGATACTCAAAGAGAAACCAAGATTTAACATTGCCTCTACCACCGAAGGAAGGCAGGGGGTGTAAATAGGTTTAAACTGAGCTACAAGTTTGAGGATTTGCTGGTAGGGGCAACATAACAACAACTCAATAGGCAACCTAACAATGAAGACCTATCTCAGCTTGGGAATAATAATTATTATTATTTTATTTATTTATTTATTTATTTATTTATTTATTTATTTATTTATACATACCCTGCCCATCTGGCTGGGTTTCCCCAGCCACTCTGGGCAACTCCCAACAGAATATTAAAAACACGATAAAAGGTGCCTTGCAAAGCCCCATCTGCTATATTTACACCCGTCCCCCTTCCCAAATGGAAGCAAAACAATGAAGGTTGCCAGTTGGACAGTAATTGTGGAAGTGGGGCATGTTAGTTAAAAGACTGAGATCAGAAATTTATCTTCTCAGGGCCCCCCATATTGCACATGGTGCAACATTTTAAAAATTGCATGTTCTCAATCAATCTTAAATAAAGATAAGGTGCCCTGCAAATTTCAAGTTCTGCAGAAAGCACAGGTGTGGAGCATATGCTGGTGATAATGGGGATAATGACTACGCTGAACACTGGCCGATAAAGGTCACATTTACATGATGCATGCCCAGCCCTTGGGGCATACATGAGAAGCCACAGTATTGTTCTGTAAATTACATATCCATTTTTAAAAGTTCAAGTCAATTTCAGCAATGAAATGCATCAACTGGCTTCCAGCACAACAGCTGCCCCCTTGGAGCACTGACTTGCAGGAATGCAGAGTCTGCAGGCACAAAATAGGCCCATAAGCTCATCATGATCTCAATTTAAATAGTAAGCAGTAGACCATTTTCGGGGGCAAGGAAGATCACATTTGCATATGGTGAGCTGGATAATTTCTTTTTGCAACTCAGATATTATCAGCCTTCAGTAGCATCACTAATTATTTGTTGTTTGGGGGGGGTGAGGCATGGGAATCAGAAAGTGAAGCATTGGAAGAGCCAGAAGATTACTTTAACAGAGTTGTGTATGAATAAGCCTACGGGTTCAGTTAGGGGTTAGAAAATGTTCATCCCTATTAGAAAAGTGGAACAAGTTATTTGCTAGGAAAACTTATTTGAGCATTGGGCAGTGTGCGGATCCGAGGGAAGCCCACCGTCAGCTCCATTGGCTCCGCCCCCTGGCACAGCCCATGTCCCAGCCTGCATCCCCATTCGCCAATACACATGCCCCAGCCACCTATCAGGAAGGGCACTGCCGTTTGAATTCCACCATCGGGGGCCCAGTGTTGCCTCTTCCGTCCAACAACAACCCCGCACCAAGAGAGGTGAGCGGACTTGTCACAGGGTCAGTCGAAAGATGGATGAATCAGCCTGCACCTGGTACTTAGCACTTTTACATGGGATTATTCAGAAGTATATTTCATTCTGCTTCTGAATTAATCTGTGATTTATTTTTTTAAAAAATAATCAATATCTAAATGTGTGTTTAAAAATACAACACGAATATAAATATGGATCTAAAATGCATTTTCTCTCAAAATAAACATTTTAAAATGTGTTGTGATATATTTTGGGTAGAGAACCAAATCAAAATCTGGAAAGCACAGAGTTGTATTCATAATGATCAAATTCCCAAAGCATCTCAAGATCAACCTACCATGCAACATCATCAATGCCAGGTCTTGGCTTGGGGCCAGAATTGTACCAATGATGGCATCAACTGGGTTTCTGAGAAGAGGACCTTCTACAGCCAGGGGAAGCAACAGCAGAGAAGGTCCACTCTCATACATCCACATAGTGTACAGGGGTCACACAGGTGAGATGCAGAAGGGTGCCTGTAGGCAGGAATGCAGATATCAGAACTGCATAGATATTCTTTCTTCTTTACTTATATTATACACTTTGTGTGTAATGTCATCTATGAACCAGGCCCATCAATAGAGATGATAGCTTAGCAAGAGGGAGCAAATCAACATGGGTCCTTTCCCCATTGATTATTATCTACCCACTACTACCTGCTATTCTTATTGTGGCTTCAGTAAAAATACAAGTGCTATATAATTTTTTTTCTATTCTGAAGAACAGGGGTGGCTAACACACAGCCTTGGGACAGGATGAGGCTCCCTTACCCTACAACGCCCCACAGATGTTGGCAGTGATGACAGCAAGTAGGCATAACACTCCACTGAGTTAAGCACTCTGATGGGAATGGAAATTGCACCCTCAATGGTCACCAGATTGATCAGCCAAGAGAGGCAATAATTCCCTCCTCAGTTAATGTTCATGGATTGTGTGTCCTGGGTGGGTGTGCAAGAGTGTGGCACATTGACTGCAGGCATGTGGGCCTTGGAATGTAGGTCAATAACAAAAAAGTTAGTCTCTCCTGCTGTAGAACAGGGACAGCAAAATACTACCAGCACCCCAAATAATCTCAACCAGCTATTTGCTCAACCAGATTAATTACTTCAGCATTGCTCCTGCATCTCACCCATCCCCTCATGGTATTTATCAGGCTCGGAATACAGAGCTCCTCAGCTCAGAATTGTGCTGACCAAAACAAACCATTCCTGTTTCATATTTCAATCTGGAAAGTTTAACAAGAAAAACAAAAGAATCTGGGAGATCTAATGGTAAAAATGTGGCAAGAAGCTGCAGTTCTATCAAACCAGACTTTGGATTTGTGTCTTATCCCATGCTATTTCAACAGTCTCTAAAATGTTTCTGGGTTTTTCCCCCCGCCCCCATCATGATATGAACATTTTAAAGTTGAAATCATGTTAGTCTCAACGTGACCATATCCCAATGGGGAGGGACCTGTGGTTCTCCTAATACTGTTGGACTCCCAACTCCCCCCAGCCCAAGTCAACATGCCCAATGGCCAAGGATAATGGGAGTTGTAGTCCAGCAACATCTTCAAGTCCTTATAGTTCCCTCCTCCATTAAGAGATGTGATTAAAAAAGAACGGGAGGACTTTTGTGCTACGTTATATCTCCCTTTCCCCTTCAGTGCTGCTTTTTGCATTTAATAATGGCTACTCTGCTCTAGGACTTCATAGGGAGGCATGAAAAGGTGCTTTATAAAAGAGGGAAATGGAAATGTCCTCAAATGAACTCCCTTCTGCTAGAAAACTAAGATCATTCTGTGGTTCAGTAACTAAGTGGTACTATCATTTGTTGATGCCATTAAGAGTGAGCTAGAATTTTTTCTCGCTTACTGCTGGGGCCCAGTGGGGTTAGAAGCAAACAGCATGCTCCAGAGCAGGCACAGGTGAAGTCCAAGAGTTGTCACTGTGAATCCAAGGGCCCTTTAGGCCATTGACTTGGTTTTCTTTTCTTTTCTTATTTTTATTTTAGATGACTGGATTCCAGCACGCAAGCACAGCAGAGGCACCTGTGTGGCTCCTCTTGAGAACAAATTGCTCAGATTAAAGAGGCAAACCTAGGACAGTTCCTCCGAAAGGCTGGCAGAGCCCCATTAGCTCTCTTGGTCACCTGATATCTTTGGGCTGCAGTTCCCCTCTCTGCCATTCTTACTGTGGTGTTGTGGAGCAGCAAAACTGCTGATGTGCAGAGGGGTCTCCTCCCACCCCCACCCCATTTATCAGATTGCACAAACTTAAAAAAAAAAAGCTATCAAATATCAGAATTGCTTCAATTGCAGCATGGGGTGGAGGCTACCTGCCTGGCTGATTTTGTGCATTTTATTTCTCTCGCCATGGTCTGTAAATGCCAAGTCTATTTGCATCTTGCTTTCATTCCCAGAAGTGCAATACTCTGTACGTTATTCTCCTCTACTCCATTTTTGAAACTGAAGCTGCCAGAGAAAATACTTGTCTGACAAGGGTGCTGTCATAGGCGTCTGCGGCTACTCTTGAGTAAAGACGCGCCACTCCGTCTTGTCTTTCAGAGTTTTATTGTGCATATTATATACAGTGCAAAGATCTCAGCAAACATGTCTGCCTAGTCTGAGTCAAAACCCCGCAATGGCTTCTTCTGGGTTCTTGCCCAGCATAAAAGCCTGGGCACCCCAAAACGCCGCCCCCTGGCCCTATGAGTGGGAGTGTGCCTCAATTCGGGCGTCGGAGGGAACGGTCTCCTTTCTGGTGGCCCCGTGTCCGACATCTCTCCAGACTCCTCCTCCCCTGACCCTCTTCCATAGTGGGGCTGGGGCTCCGATGCCTGACAGGGCCCTCTCTCCACCCCGCTCACTTCCTCATTCCTTTCTCCTGACTCGCTGCTCGTGCTGACGCTGGGTGAAGAGCTAGTCAGGATGACAGGGGGCGGCTCTCTGTATGGCGTCCCCCTGACAGGTGCTTCCCATCCAAATGTAGAGGGTAAAAAGGTTCCAGTTGTATATACCGTATCAGCAGGCTTTTTGAAAAGCAAATTTATTTTTTATCTTAGGGTTACAGACCAAGTGATTGTTTCATTCAACAAACTTACATAGAATTTATTACTGAAATGTGGTTGGCAAATCTCTTCTTCCTGTGGCAGCGGACACCATAAATACACCTCTGGCTTTGACCCGTGGAAGCTATGAAAGATGCCTCCTTGAACAAGCCTCTTCCTCTGCATCCTGCACCCCAACCCAGCAACAATGAGCAAATTCCGTGCAAGTTTAAATAAACCAAATACTTCGTTCGGCTAATGCAACTCACATTCAGGTTAAAGTCTCTCCCATTAGAGATTAGAAAACATTTTATCTTCCTATTTAAAGCAAAATAATGAACAGAAAGAACCAAAACACCAAAGACCCCCATTTTGTATAAGATGAAAATTATGAGACCTGAGAGAACTCATTAAGGAAACACTGAGGACAGCAATGGCCTCCATAAGGATCAAATATTGATCCTTTTTTTGTTTTCATTTGATGAAAACACTATTGTTGCTTTAAATTATGCTGTTGTGTGTGCCACCATGGGCTCTGATATATTCTCTGAGTGAGTGACAGATTTTCTCACAATACTACTACTAATGCAACAAGGCTTAGAAGATTTTAAATTTACTGTTCTAATTTTTGAGCATTCCCTTGCTCTTCCAAGAGTAAATAATCTGTGGAACAATCAAATGCTTCACCCTTTAAACTCCCTGCACCCTGGAGTGTTGATTCAGAGCATCTCCCTCCATTCTCTTCAGTCAAACACAGTGGGGGGGGGGGGCTTTTGCAATAGAACTTTCAGTCCCAATACTCTTAAAGCAAACATATCTATCATATAGAGAGTCCAGCATCTCTCTTTCTATCTGCATTTGACAAGACAGTTATATATCACCCAGAGACGTGTTTCACCTGGGATGCAAAAGAAGCAGGAAATGTTCAGGGAGAGAAAGAAGTGGGCAAGAATCTTCCTTTCTACAGCTCGCCACCAGATAATCAATCTGAATAATGTGTTTCTGATGCCAAAGTACTAGTGGCCCCCCAATATAACAGCTTCCAGGACAATAATGTCTCTTCCCCCCCCCACTGGACAAGAGCAAGCTTTTAATCAACAGAACTGCAGTGGCAATCAGGGGCTTGATTGCCCACTGGAGGGAGTCCACATTGCCACACAAAATGATTGGAGATGGCTTCAGACAAACCAAGGTTTGTGAACAGAACACTCTCTGCCAGGGCATTCACCTCCCTCCACTCGCATTCACCTCCCTCAACAACCTTTTCTTTCTAGCCATCTTTTTAATATGTCACCACATGAGAAATAAAAAAATCCGGAAGCTAAGTTAAAACATTTTCTTCACCCTTTAATTAAAAGGTCTGTGGCTGCGTGTGTAGGTTTGCTGTCTGTGATTTTAATCATGTGAGCAGAGCCTCAGAGGGAACACACAGCGCTCACAACAATAACCATTTGAATGGGTAGGAAGATCACACTCAGGGGTGCGATCTGCCGTCTTATTACTCTTCACGGCAAGAAAAGAAGGAATAATGGAGGAAAGCCCTGCCCCACGCCCAGTGCATTTTGGTAGTGGGGGAAGACTGTAGCTCAAGGACATGCAGAATGTCCTGGGTTTGATCAACAGCATCCCCAGACAGAGCTGGCAATGCCCTCTACCAGAAACCCTGGAGAGCTGCTGCCAACAATACTGAGATGGTGGGTCAGTGTATAACGCAGCTTCCTGCATTCTTATGATTTTTGAATTTTTCTTTGGGGGGGGGCTTTGAGTTTTACCTCTCACTTTAAAAGCAGGGGAGTAGTAATTAGTATCAGGAAAACGAAAGGTTCTCCTTTGCATCCCTGCATCTCTTGGCCCATGCATATATGTGCACTTTGTCTCTTGCTTTTGGCATTCTTCCTGGTTATTTTTGTTTGTCCCTTGTGCTGCTTGAAATACTCACATGTTTAGAAATTAGTCAGATATTATTGCTTGTGCTTGTACCCAACTGTAGCGTTCCATGAGCAAAAATAATGCTTTTGACAGAGTAGAGGATCCCACTGGTAAAAAAAAGGGGGGGGGACAGCTTTTGTCAATTCTCCTTTTGCCTTTTAACTGGAGAAGCTAGGACTGAATCTGGGGCCTTCTGCATGTGTCCCATCACTGAGCTGTGGCTGCTGTTCTTTGCACTGTGGCAAGGATGTGGGGAGCACGAGGCTCTCTTTCGCTCTGGCTACCTCCCCTCCTACGCAAAACTCTCAAACCCTTTGATGCCTGCATCGCTGCCTCAGCTGGGGCTGATGGGAATTGTAGCCCAAAACACCTGAAGGGCAAATTGAGAAAGGCTGCTCCAAAAGATGCCAAAACAGGATGTCTCTTAAAAAGTGGGAACCTGATTCTCTTGCGCAAACTCCACAGAGAGGCTCCAGAATTCAACCAGGCTCTGGGGGATTCTTCGCATGATCAATTAGCGTGTACTTGTTTGCTGAGCTGCAGCTAACAGCTTTAGAGTGCAGAAGCAGAACAAAATCGCTGAACTGCAAATGCACAGATTAAAATAGAGTGTGCTGGAGGACCAGGTGCAAAGGACTCCTCAAAAGAATGATTGTGCTATACATGGATGTAGTGCCATTTCTTGACTTTTTTGTTATGCACGGAAGAAAGAGTGCTTATTCTCACTCTTTGCATCCGTGTGAAATTTTGCCTTGAACTGTACTGATGCCAAACGCAATCTAGTATTTTTCCAGGAGGAATTTAGATGCTTTCACTATCCCATTATTTGCTATGTCATTTCTGCTCAAAGGGCACAAGCTTGGCTCTGCAGAAATTAGTAAAAAACAAAATTTTGAGATATTCTTCCTTTACATGTTTTCATTTGCAGTTCACGATGGCACATAAAAACTGTAGTACCCAAGCAAGTAGGTGCCAACAAGCATATGAATGTAATTTGCTAAAATTGTTTACTTCCATGATCAATGAATTTCCACATCTTTTAAAGCCAAAATGTATCTGCTGTATGTTATGTTCAAGTGATTAATAGTCCACAGACTTTTGGATTCCAAAAACAACTATAGAATTCCTTACCATGTGTGACACACTCCCCTCTCACAAATTTGGGTGGTCCTGCCCCATAAAACCTTGCTGATGCAGAAGTTTGATTAAAGTGGCTGTGGAGTTGGGCAGTCCACTCACAAAGGATCCCACTCTGGGATTGTTTTGACGAAGTGCAGGTTGTAAATTCTAATAAATAAATAAATAAATAAATCCCCAAGAAAGGCCTTCCCCGGCAACATTCTTTGTTATTAAAATTTACACAGGAGTAGGACCATACGTGGGACACGGGTGGCGCTGTGGTGTAAACCACTGAGCCTGGAGCTTGCCGATCGGAAGGCTGGCGGCTCAAATCCCCATGATGGGGTGAGCTCCCGTTGCTCAGTCCCAGCTCCTGCCAACCTAGCAGTTCGAAAGCATGTCAAAGTGCAAGTAGATAAATAGGTACCACTGCGATGGAAAGGCAAGCAGCATTTCCGCATTGCTCTGGTTTCGCCAGAAGTGGCTTAGTCACGCTGGCCACATGACCTGGGAAAAATGTCTGCAGACAACATCGGCTGCCTCGGCCAGTAAAGCAAGATGAGCGCCGCAACCCCAGAGTCGTTCGCGACTGGACGTAACTGTCAGGGGTCCTTTACCTTCACCTTTTTAGGACCAAATGTAAAGAATTGGTACCCCTTAAGAATTCTGCAGAAGTTATTTGCAAATTTTTGCCAATTCCAAAAGCCTAGAATGCACTCATTGTAATTGATCTGCGTATGCGTGACCAGCATATTCCAACCTTCATGGGAATAACGTAATTAAGGGACAAGTTAGTCTTGTTCTTTCGTCGCTGATAAAAAATTCATAATAGCAACATGTGTAGTAGTGTCTAACTCTTCACTACCACACAGACATAAATGGTTTGCATAAGGTATTACATTAGCCTTTCTTCCGAAACAGCTAGGGTGGTGGGACATTAGAAATGAATTTGTGCTATAGAGGCTATAAATAATACGATGAAAGGGGGAATAAACTTTATATTCTAAAATCCACCTTCTAAGACAAAAAAGTAATAAACAAATTCCTGCATGGTCAATTTGCTGCTTCTGTTTTATTGTATTGTAGAATTTTAAGAATAAAACTAATTGCCACAGGTGAATGATCTCACTGAGCACAAGGCCTGATTGGAGATAGTTGTTTCATTGCAGAAAGCAATTAACTGTCACTGTGCTAGAACACAGAAAACAATTTCACAGTTTAGCAGAGCTTAGTGTTGTCCATTGATGATGTTAGCTACCAAAACATAAAGACATACCCATATTCTCTGTGATTTCCAGGGCTAATGTAATTCAGGTTCAGCCTTACCATGAAGTTGCTTGGGGCAGCACATTCCATTTTCTTGCACCCAATCTTTGTGTGTCATTCAAAATATAAGTTTCAGACTATAGTGGGGAGAGGGAACATCATTTTTTAAAAAAATTTCTCAAGGCCAGTTCTACTATAATTCACGGAATCTTTCTCAATGTGATGTCACAACTCATACTATGTTTTGAAATGCATGGAGTCGAATGCAGTTGTAGTATATCTATTTGACATGGAAGATGTACTCTCTCTCTGGCTTACTTCTGTGTGTTTTGTCAGAGTGCATTGGCTCAGAAGCTCTCCATAATTCAAAACCAATATGGGGCAGAGTGCCGGCATTCATATAGGTTCATTACAATGGAACAGGTGCTTCATTAGACGTGGAGATGTAAAGACTCCCCCTGTACTCTCAAGCCACATTCACATCGTTCCTTTAAAGCACTGTGATACCACTTTAAATAGTTATGGCTTCCCCCAAATAATAATGGGTTCTGTTGTTTGTTAAGAGTGTGAGAGTTATTTGATGATCCCTATTCCCCTCCCAGAGCTACAATTCCCTGTGAAGAGGGATTGATAATGATCAGAATTATAGCTCTGGCAGGGAATAGAAGTACAGTGGTACCTTGGTTTACAAACTTAAGTCCGTTCTTATACCAAAGCATTCTTAAACCAAGGCGTGCTTTCCCATAGCAGCAGGGGACTCAATTTACAAATGGAACACACTCAAAAGGAAGCGAAATATGTTCTTATTCCAAGGCAAAGTTCACAAACCAAAACACCTACTTCCGGGTTTGCAGCATTCTTAATCCAGGTTGTTCATAAACTAAGCTGTTCTTAAACCAAGTTACCACAGTTTTCTAACCTTCTAACTCAGCACCCTTAACAAACTACATCTTTCAGAATTCTTTGAGGGGAGACAGGACTGTTTAAAGTGTTCTAAAGGTATGACCTGTCTTGAGAGCAGTACATGTGAAAAGGATCTAGCAGTCTTGGTAGACCACAAACTTGACATGAGTCAACAGTGTGATGCAGCAGCTAAAAAAGCCAATGCAATTCTGGGCTGCATCAATAGGAGTATAGCATCTAGATCAAGGGAAGTAATAGTACCACTGTATTCTGCTCTGGTCAGACCTCACCTGGAGTACTGTGTCCAGTTCTGGGCACCACAGTTCAAGAAGGATACTGACAAGCTGGAACGTGTCCAGAAGAGGGCAAACAAAATGGTCAAAGGCGTGGAAATGATGCCTTATGAAGAACAGCTTAGGGAGCTGGGTATGTTTAGCCTGGAGAAGAGAAGGTTAAGGGGTGATATGATAGCCATGTTCAAATACGGTATATAAAAGGATGTCATATAGAGGAGGGAGAAAGGTTGTTTTCTGCTGCTCCAGAGAAGTGGACACAGAGCAATGAATTCAAGCTACAAGAAAGATTCCACTTAAACATTAGGAAGAACTTCCTGACAGTAAGAGCTGTTCGGCAGTGGAATTTGCTACCAAGGAGTGTGGTGGAGTCTCCTTCTTTGGAGGTCTTTAAGCAGAGGTTTGACAGGCATATGTCAAGAATGCTTTGATGGTGTTTCCTGCTTGGCAGGGGGTTGGACTGGATGGCCCTTGTGGTCTCTTCCAACTCTATGATTCTATGATGTGAATGTGGGCTCAGTAGGGTAGATTGGGATAGAGCTGGGACGGGGAACCTGGTGCTCTCTATATGCTGTTGGACTACAACTCCTATGATCCCTGCCCCATTGCCAGTGTTCACTCAGGCTGATGGGATTTGGAGCCCAATGACACCCGAAGAGCCATAGGTTATTCATTCCTGGGGCTGAAAAATCTGTTTCCATCTAAAGATACTACTTCTAACTAGGGCATCTCTGCTTATTAAGGGAGCATGAAAGTAGCTTGAATGAGAGTAACATGCATGGCAATTTCTTGCTGAAGTAAGAAATTAGATTATGAAACTGGGCCTACAAACTTGCAGCCCTTCATCAATAAAATGAACAGTTTACTCATTTAACCACAGCATCATAGCTGTTGTTATTTCAAAGCTATTGGCCCAATTCTTTTGGATTTTTGAAGCAGTTATTTCATTGCCATCATTCCTGTATACACCATATCACATTTCCATAAGTATTAAGAATCTTATAAATATTTATGAAGCATTAAATCTCTGTCCACATAAATAAAATATTCCCGGCACATTATTTCTTATTCCCTCTGTTGCACCACTCACACCAAGACAACCACTTGCACACATGTATAAGAAATAGGTGTGCATTAAACTAAAACCTTGTTGGTTCAGAAAATAATTTAAGTTACAAGATATGCATTAGAAACATTTCCTTTTTTAAAGAAAAAGCTGCAAGAAAATAAACTGCACCTGATTGCAGTTTAACTTTCTATACATGCCTCTGTGACTTCCAGAGTAGACTACTGCAATGCCCTCTACATGGGGCTGCCCTTAAACACTTTGTGGAAACTTCATTTAGTTCAAAATGCTGCTGACTTTCTTGTGATGGGCACAAGCCACATAGCCTCCAACATTTCTCCAATGAAAAGGAAAAGCAGGACATTCTGGGATCAAATCAGAAACCGGGACAGCTTCTCTAAATCAGGAACATCCCTTGAAGGGTCTGAAACCAATGCATGCTTATTACATCTGTCCTACAATAGCTCTATAAGCTACCAGAATATTTCTAAACCTAATTCAAGGTTATGTTCTTGACCTATAAAGGCCTAAATTGTCTGGCCCTGGAGTATCTCAGTGAGCTCCATCTCCCATATGAATTCCTCCATACTTAAAAGATCAGTCAACAAGGCCATGTTGAAAGCTATACTCTTATTTGGGCAGAAACTTTGCATTAACTTGAAACATAGCCTTTTCAGTAGTGGTAGCTGGCGAAAACAAACACGATTAACCAGATCCCCACCCCACCCCCGCAAATGGCTAGATCTGGATTAAATGGAAGGAAAATATGAGCTGCTGATTTGTTGCCAATGACCTAGTATGGATTCTGTGCAAGCATGAAAATGGAAACTGTTCAATGGAAACTGTTTCTATGGAATGGATCTCATTGAGAAAGATGGCCTCCTAAGACCTTCACCTTTCCACTGCAGCCAAGCAGGGTGAAGATTGGCCCAGCAGGAGAAGAAGCGCAGGAATGAAGCCAGAAGTGGCATCTGGCAGGCCTGGGGACCCTCTACTGGATCTTCTATTACAGCAATTACAGTACTTGGATTATGAGGCTGGCCAGCGGCACCTCTTCTAATTGGCCACAGTGGTGATAGAAGCAGCAGACCCCCAGTAGTGGTGTTGGCCAGCCTGGGCTTTGGATTTTGGGCCCCAGGGCTGACAGGCAGAGGAGCCAGTGGAGCTGGAGGGCTGCTGCAGATGGTTCTGTCTGTCTCTCCACAGGTTTCCTGGGCCAACCGCCCACCACCTCTCATCACACTGTTGTTTGCAGTGCTTCCACCTGTCTGTGGCCAGGAGAACTGTAGTGTGATGACACCCTTGCATCTTTATTATATGTAAGGTATTTTGCAAAAGAGGAGAAGGTACAGATATGGAAAGTGTTTGAGCATATGTATACAGTATAACCGAAGCAAAACGTTTAAAGGAAAGCATCCATGATCATTCTGTAAAATCCAAAGCAAAGATTTGAACTGAATATCACCAACAGACATAATGCCACCCATGAATCCATTAATTCATACCATAGTCCAGGGAGGGGGAACATTATTGCTAGTGTCCAACCCTGGTTATTGGCCATGCTGATTGAGGGAACTGATGGGAGTTAGAGTACAACCATTTCTGGAGAGCCTCTAGTTCCCCATCTCTGCTGCCATAGCCCCTATGGGTCTGAAGGGCCATACTATTGTGTTAGAATCTGGAAGTAGATCTGGTGTATACAAGCAGTATACATGAACAAGGGCTCCCTACTCATTTCACGTAGAACCAGTAAGCACAAAAACATGCATATTTATAGAAGCAATTGAGAGGAAGATGGATACATTAGCACACCGGAACTCCTGTACCACAAGAAATTATTGGAACAGGATGAGACAGAGTATTTATTTGGTTTTCAGAGATCAGCTAAGGTGAGGCCTTTTCCCTATAGCAGCCCACAGCTGGTGCAGAACACCTGGTAATGCAGAAAGACTGTTGCACAGCTTCTGGGCAGATCAGCTGATCCCCAAACTGTTCTGTTAACTGACATAAAAGGTTGATATTTTTATTTGATTCAATTTTTTATGTCTCTCTCTCTCTCTCTCTCTCTCTCTCTCTCTCTCTCTCTCTCTCTCTCTCTCTCTCGGTGTGTGTGTGTGTGTGTGTGTGTGTGTGTACTTTTTAAGGTTGCAAGGGAAAGGTAATAAGTAGCAGATCTGTTGCTTCAAATATGGAAAAATGTAACTGAATAAGTAATCCCAAGATCTGAGTGTATTTCTCAGTAGGAAAACGTTTGGTATTGACTTCATCTGTGGCTTTGTGATCCACAATATTCCAAAAAGGAACAGAACTATACTGGTTGAGCTGCAAGGTTTCCTTAAACAAAACTGTGCACTGCTTAGAGATCTTCAAAATACTAAGGCATTTATAAAACCTTTCAAATAAATACATAATTATCTGACTGATTACACAGTGTGTGCTGCCTGTCAATGAAAGTGGGTGGTCCTGCGAGTGCATCCAAGGCTAGTCTTACTCAAGGTAGACCCATTGAAGTTAATGGATATAACTCAAGTTTATTAATTTCAATGGGTTTACACTGAGTACTGTAGTACTAACATTGGATACAACCCCTTCAGCTGTATACTGTAAACTTTTTGCCCCATTCATAGAATCATAGAGTTGGAAGAGACCACAAGGGCCATCCAGTCCAACCCCCTGCCAAGCAGGAAACACCATCAAAGCATTCTTGACATATGCCTGTCAAGCCTCTGCTTAAAGACTTCCAAAGAAGGAGACTCCACCACACTTCTTGGCAGCAAATTCCACTGCCGATCAGCTCTTACTGTCAGGAAGTTCTTCCTAATGTTTAGGCAGAATCTTCTTTCTTGTAGTTTGAATCCATTCCTCCGTGTCCGCTTCTCTGGAGCAGCAGAAAACAACCCTTCTCCCTCCTCTATATGACATCGTTTTATATATTTGAACATGGCTATCATATCACCCCTTAACCTTCTCTTCTCCAGGCTAAACATACCCAGCTCCCTAAGCCGTTCCATTCTCTGTCTTCCTACTCATTTTCTTTGCGTTCATTATATCTGTTTTCTGTTTTATATTTTTGTCTGCACTAAATATCTTAACCTCTTTATGTATTTGCCAGCTGTCTTTATAAGAAAAATGATACCTCTAGGCCATTTTAGCTACCCCTTTTTATCTTTCTGTCAGCTACTACATCCATTTTGGAAGAGGTGGAGCAAGCAGAATTGCATATGATATTCTAAATATAAACACGTTAAAGAGTGTCCGAATGAGGTGGACTAAAGTGCTCACCAGAATTTACAGCGTAATACTAACCATGTCAACTCAGATGAAAAATCCTATTGAATTTAATGGGAATTTACTCTCGGGTAAATGGTGTTAGGATTGAAGCCTTAGCTTTGGTTTTGCATTTCCTAAATAGTCCGGTGCAGTTCATGGCTCAAAAAAAAAAAATCAATACATTTCAAAATGCACATTTTGTGGGGGAAATATGTAAGATATGCATATTTTGAGAGAATAGTAATTATATTCATCATGTGTAGGGTTTTTTAAAATGCAGATTGAGGCATAAAACAGACAGAATTATATTTGCACATTCACAAAGTCATTTTTCCTGCCTAGAAAGATACATACAATAGTTATGCATTGTAGTCAGGACCAGGATACAAGCACATAAAATTTGTATTGAACATGAAATACAATTACACCCAGGCTAACTTTTACTATGTTATTTCTATTATTGTAAGTTGTTTTGGAGTGTTGTTAACATGCGTTTTAATTGTTGTAACATGCCCTGTGACCTTAAGGTGAAGGGCAGGTAATACATACATACATACATACATACATACATACATACATACATACATACATCAGATGTAGCCTCTATATTGCTGAAATATCCAATGGGGAAATCAATTCTGTGTATGTACATATATAGACGTCAATCCTCTTATATGGATTTATAAAGTGTTACTTCACTATCATTGTACTTTCTGTTCACTGTCTTAACTGCCGTTGTAATTTTGCATGCATGTTCCTTTTCTTTTTATGTACCTGCACCATGGCCATGTACCTACCCATATCATTACCTTTGGGGAAAATATGCGCACAACTTTTATATTTTTGCCTTATCCCTGCCATGTTCAACTTTATTTTCAACTCCGCAAAGTAAGCCACCCTCTTTCAAACTTGGAAGTTGAAATATAGGAAGCTTAACAAATACAGGACATTATTCATACAGTAAATAAAAAATTGATTGCCTCTAGGTCTGGGGGTAAGGTAATGCCGGTAAAGTGACAATTTGATTTAGATCACTCATTCATGCATGCACAATGCTTCAAACAGCCTTTTGCATTCGCACATGAATTAAACAGCTTGTGATTGATGAGAGAGCAAGATCTAATTGGTGTTTTAATAAATACACTCTGACTTGATAATATAGCTAGATTTATCAGCAGAAAATGCCCCTGTCTAAGTAAAATTATTAACGTATCGCACAGGAACCATGACAAATGCCAGGGAAGTAATTGGCTGTAGTATCGGCTCAGGCAGTAAATGGGGATAGAGTAGATTTATGTGCTTTTTAGTACTAGGATCTTGAATAAAAATCTGGAAGACAAACAAGACTAAGAGATGGCCTGGCAATATTACTATTTGTTTCAGCTGGGCCATGTTCACAGATGACAAAGATATCTGAATGAGGACTTTTTCTAATGGAGAAAGGCTCCTCCCCCCTTTCTTTTTTGCCACAGCTATCAGCTCAACGCCACATGTTCCTGCTTGTGTGAAACCTCCTGCAAATAATCTGCTTATTGTGATAGCATCTGGAAAAACTACTGTTCTCTTGCCATTCCTACCTTGTTTCCCCTCACACATGTTCAGTATGTCACAAAAGGCATGGTACGCCATGTGTTGTTCACAGAACCTAGAGCATCATTTTGCCCGCCTACTGGTGTGGTCCACTTGCAACCATTACAACAATGATTGGGGCCCAATAAGTGGAAGGATCCCAAAACTCCATTAGGAAATGATCATCGTTATCTTTGGCATAGTCAGAGGTGCCATCTTCTTAAGAGGGTTGAGAGGATCCATGCACAATGCCATGCGGCTGCGAGGAACCAGAGGGTGGAGCCAAGTGCCTCCTGAATATTGAAGTGGTTCGACCCCCTCAAAAATACTTGGGGGGGGCTCCCTAGGAGTTGGTGCACCTGGGCATGTTTGACTCTCTGGTCCATATAGGTGAGAACCTGCCCACTACAAAAAAGAACAAGCTTTGCATGCAAAAGGTCTGAGGTTCAAGTTAAGTCAATTTGGAAGGGTCTTCCAACCTCCAGCAGTGGCTTTTCACAAGGCAGAAAAAGCCAGCTATATTTCTTGGCATTTTCAGGTGTGTGCATTCAGGATATTTATCTTAGTTTTCCTTGTAACAGCTTCTGTATCCGGAATCTTCACTTGCAGTGATCCATGACAGGTTGGGACCTCACCAGTATGCACCCAACAGATGTTTGGTCAGTCACCTCTGATGCCACTGATCATCCAGGGGTTGTTTGTGGAATGGAATTCAAGTACCGCTCTCTGTTCCCATCTGTCTCCACCAACAACGTGGGACCTTATCAGGCATCTGAACCTTTGGTCTTCTATGGATGTGGGAGGGAAAGGAACATGGAGAACACGACTGGGAAAGGATGAAATGTAGGAAATGAGATTTTTTTAAAAAAAAAACTTAAAGCATTATGTCAGTGTAGTAAAGTATTCAGCACCATGTGTAAGGAAAAGTGAGCAAACATATGTGCATTCTGTAACCATTAAAATGTATGTATACTTGGAAGGTTTGTGGGACAGTGCCCCATTTGCGCTAATGCACCAGCCTCAACCTTTAACTGGGTATTTGTAATTATTATTATTTAAATGATATTGGTTTTGATTATAAATAACTGCTCTTTTATTTTCTTGTTGTTATTGTTAGTTGTTGTTGTTTTTTGCAATTTGAGATAGATAGATAGATAGATGATAGATAGATAGATGATAAATACTTTATTGTCATTGTACATGGTACAACGAAATTGAATGCCATCCCATAAAAACAAAACAAAAACACAATTACATAGATTTTAAATAGAGTACATTCTGGTACTCAGTGTAGTCTTAGGTCTTGTTGACACATGGTTTTAAATCCCATGCATAATCTTTTAATCCTGTAACCAAATACAGACCATTTCTATCCCTGAAATATATACAAACAATTGCATTTCTCCCATCCATGCACATTCCTTTAGTTTTCCCTATGCAAGACACAGCACGCACGCACACACACACATAGCATTTGCAATGCTCATCAAGGGAGCCCTGGCCCCTTCAAATACTTTATTTGGGAGAGAGGCAAAGGGACTTTGGCCCCTAGGAGTTGGCTCCTATGCTTGGATTCTATAACAATTTTATTCTGATTCCATTCCTATCCTATCCAATTTACTCTCACGTTTTCGCTCTCCTTCCTTGATCTAACCATCCACATCTGTTATCAATTATTCCTCCCACTCACTCATATTTCTTCAGGATCCTCTAATGTAGAAGTTCCAATTCTCTTGCACATTTTATTTTATTTTTTGCATAATTTTGCTATGTGATAAAAATCCGTTTCTTTCTCTCTCCCATCCTGCTTCAGATATTCCACGTTTCATCTTTCAACTCCCATCCTTAAATCTTTCTTCTTCTTCCTGGCCATTTGACACACTGATTCTCTTAGAGTTGGCTGGCACCATCTCATTTCAATGAAGTCTGTCACTCAAAAGACTGTCTGGAGTTGGTGCAGGTTCCATCTTCCCCTTTTTTTTGTCATTGATTGTGCCTGATTAACACTCCAGCATCACCATCTCTTTTCTTTCTTTTCATTAAAGGATCGCTCGCCCTGCCTTGATTAGTTCAGGCAAAAGGCACACAATGTTCCTCACCCCCCCCAGCCCTTCCTTTTAGTTATCTGAGCTCCCCCCTCCTTTTAGCATTATTAAATTAAGCTGAATTTCCCATTATCATAGATTTCTTCTGATACCACTGATTTCTTCTGATGATATATTTTAGGTAACAGGAGGGTGGGGAGGACTTTCCTTACTTTGTACAATCCACAGCCTCTGGAAGAAATATATATTCCCATTTAGCCCTCCACATCAAAATTGCTTGTTATGTAATGGGTACAGTTAGATTATGCATATTTATTTCATAATTAGTTTACATATCTAATCCCATAACCTGGTTCTGATATCTTATACTGTAATTCATGTCTCCAGTTCCACCCATCACTACTGCAGATTGGAAAGGGGTTATAGTTAAGAGGCCATAGGTATTCTGGGTGAGGAATATAGCATCTTGAAAATGACTACTTTTGTTTCTTTAGAGCAGGCATCCCCAAACTTCGCCCCTCCAGATGTTTTGGACTACAATTCCCATCATCCCTGACCACTGGTCCTGTTAGCTAGGGATCATGGGAGTTGTAGGCCAAAACATCTGGAGGGCTGCAGTTTGGGGATGTCTGCTTTAGAGCAAGTGTTTATCTCTGTAACCTATGACTGTGAAGATAGTCTTGAAATTGTGGAGAACTCATCAGAGCCAGAGGAGAGCTCACGTGAAGATGCCCTGTTCCCTGCCTACTGAGCCCCTGAGCCCACTTTGTGAACACATTTTGTCCATAGACATGACAATCAGTTTCAAAATAAATTGTGCAAAATAGGAAAAAAATAACTACATATACAATAACTTTATTGATTTCAATAACATCAGGGGATTTTTTTTCCTATTTATTTCATCCTAGACATAGTGAGGTCCTATTTTCATCTACATTGCAGAGTGTAGAGTAGGGAGATTAAACTTTTTCCTCTCCTGCCACTTTCACCCCCCCCCAAACAAAAAACTCACAGCACTGTAATTACCAATAGAAATTCCATGTGTCAAACCATGCTTAATGTTAACATAGTGTAGTTAGGCCCTCATGAACTTTTTACTGAACTTGCAAAACTTTCAAATTCCAGTCTCTAAGAAGTACAAACAAGAAAGGTTATTTCCTATAACTTTCCAGTGTCCTCCTTATTCACCTTTAATCCATAGCTAAGGGCTATATTGGAAAAGGTGTGTTGCAGGCATCCCCAAACTGCGGCCCTCCAGATGTTTTGGCCTACAACTCCCATGATCCCTAGCTAACAGGACCAGTGGTCGGGGAAGATGGGGATTGTAGTCCAAAACATCTGGAGGGCCAAAGTTTGGGGATGCCTGGTGTGTTGGGATCATTTGCTACAAACATACAAATCTTGAGGGTGGGGTGGAGAGTATATAAGGCAGACTTGAAGTTTTGTGCGACATGTGACACATTAAATGCAAAGCTATTACAAATAACTTTTAATAAAAGCCATGTTTGCTAAGTGGTGCAGTCAGGCTACTGAACTGTAGCCTACTTCAGTCTCAGCCAGGCAGCTCTCTTTGCTGGAGGAGGCATAGCTGATCTTGGCAGCACCATAGGAGACAGGTGCGTCCTTGATTAGCAACAGTGTGATGATGTATGCTGTTGCTATTAAATGAGATGAACCAGAACTCGTACATCTGGACAGTTCTACGGTATCAGTAGAGAATCCCCAAATTCAACAGATCAGGTAGCAACAAAACGTCATGTTTAAAATGATGGGGAAAGGTTCATAAATGTTTTGTGAAGGAAGCAGTAGTGTCAGATATTTCCCTAACTTTGTATAAGCCAGAGATAGCCAGTGCAAACCTACATAACTGTAAAACCCATGTAACTGCTACCTCATGCTGACAGCATAGGTGTGTGCACTGGGGATAGAGAGAACCTTAACTTGACAGCTACAGAAAGTCTGAGGTTATTCTATACCTGGTTTAAAGCTTTTGCATCCATCAAGTACTCACTACTACATCAGATACAACTTTCAGCTGTGCAGTAGTTGAATTCCAGCTCTCATTAGCCCCAACCAGCATGAGCAATGGTCAGAATCACTAGAGTTGTACTTCCAACAGCATTTGGAAACAGAAGAGGCTGGTCCATAATTCTCTTTGGATTTGGCTCAAGCTAGATACAAGCCAAGTGATAGTGGCTCACTTAAGATCCATTGAGAGGACAGCTGGGTTGTGGGAAATGATTCTTTCTCGCACATTGATTCTAAACCATCAAGAAACAGAAAACTACAAAGTATGTAGCTATACAGGGTATGTGTCACAGCTGTATCACTGCAAAGTTCAAATAAACCAAATTATCAAGTGACCCGAATTTAGAATCTGCAATTGCCTGTGCATGTTTTTCAATCGAAACTCTCACAGAATGTATAAGAGTAGGCACATTGAAATGAAACGACTTGATAGTCATTACAAATGTTCATTAATTTAGATGGGTCTACTCTGAATATTACATAGTTGGATGTTTAGGGAAGCTTCTAATATTCAATAAAGGATTGTACTTTAATACTTCTGTTGGAAGCCGCCCAGACCCCAGACACCCTCACCCTCATCATTGAGATAATGCTGAAATGCATTATATAAAATATTAAGTATTAGTATCCTTAACAACAACAACAACAACAACAACAACAACAACAACAACTGAAGATGTCTGTATTATCCATAGAGGGACCATTTTTTATTTCCTTGCTGATCTATCATGTTTAAACATCTCTTTGATGTATCCTTGAGAAGTGACATGAATTATTTCTGTAGTTATCAGGAGTTATCATAGCCTCAGAAATGTAATTTACTCTGCTGCATAGCTAGCCTTGTTTGTCACCGTATACTTGCCATTCAGGTCTGCACATAATCCTTTGTGGTATTTCTTCCTGACAATACGTAAGAATAAATAACTCATGCTCTTTTCAGCAGAGCCTTATTCCTTTTTAATAGAAGGGAATCAAGCTTATGCTCTCCCCCAACCAGCAATTCTCTTTTTTTAAAAAATGACCAGGCTTTCTTTATAGAAGGCCCCTAAAAAAGTATTTGAGCCCACATGCAACATCTTTTAAGCACCCACCATGAAGATGAAGTTGGTCATCTTGCCATCTTGCCTGTGGTGCACCTGGAGCCTAGTTTGGTGCTCCATGTATTTCAATTCAATACCATCTAGACTCTAGAGAAACCCCAAAATGCTAAGATGTTCGATGCACAAGAATGCCCTGCAGAGAGCCTGTGGGAAGAAATATGACAGGCTAACCAAATGCTTGAAGGCACAACAAAGAGCCCAGTTCCATGTGGAAGTTCCCATTGCTGCCAATAGAGGTTTTCTTTGAAAGCCAAACAGCAGCTTTTGAGAACTATTTTGGGTTGGGATTGTGGCAGAGAGAGTTAAACTTCCTGTTGGGAGGTGTCAGCACAGCGCCCCGCCCCCCGGTTCCCTTCTGTTTCTCCCACGGCACACCCAAAATGTTGCACCCGAAGAGTTGGAAATCAAGTGGTGGATGTGTGCATCTCAAGGAGGTCCTGAATGAGCTGAGTGGGAGACTGAGAGGAAAGGAAGAGACAGGATGGTGGGTGAGTGGGGAAGCAAGCGGCAGAAATAAGGAAGAAGAGGGGAAAGGGGGGATGGAGCAGAGGAGGGAAGCTTTACCTCAGAGGAGGAAAGGGCAAGGAGCAAGCAGGGAGACAGGAGACAATCTGAAGCTGTTAATCCCCGACTGGTGGCTCAAGAGGAGGGAGGGAGAATTAAAAGGTGTGGTGAAAGGGACTCTGCTTTGCAGCAAAAAGGGCAGATCTGTTGCAAACACAAAGAGTGAGTGGCTCATCAAGTGGTCAACTGGTAAGAGATATCTTGGGGCTCTGAAGATTCTAGACACCTAAGGGGGAAGGACCGAGCATGGCCTTTCTTATGCCTCATCTCATGCCTTTTGAATAACAAGTGAAACCCAGCTAGTCTAGTCTCAGCCTGATTGTTATTGGATTGTAGCAGTGTGCAGGCAGGCTTTTTCATTGGTAGCATTAGTGTTATGGAAAGCACTCTCTGTTGAAATACGAGAAGACCCATCTGTATTAGCAGTCTTTTGACCAGATTCTGCCGTTTTAATGAGATTGTTACACTGTGTATGTTAATTGTGGATGTTTATATTTTAATGTATCAGGCTTTTATACTTTGTAAACTGCTGACAAGCTTCTTTTGGCATTGGGTGGTGTATTAATAACAACAATAGCACTAGCTGCATTTATGCGTTAGCTGCATTTATACAATGAATGTCACCTCGAGGTACATCGAGGCAGCCATATTTTCCTCTGTACAATTTCCCAGGAAGGGACTGCATGATATGACATAGAGTTGCTTTCTGAGAAGATTTTTTTAAAGCTGGGTTTTTATAGAATTGGTGAATAATTTACTGCTGCCCTTTTCTTTTTATGTGCTGGAGTTATGAAATTATTTTTATTATATTTGTTTTCATTGTATTGTACTGTATTGTTTTATATGTTATTACTGCAAACCACACTGGGGCCTACTGGCAAAGGGCAGTATACGAAGCTCTTCAATAAATAAATAGTTTGGTCCTAGTGGACGTAGGATTGCAGCTATATTCATCCCACACCGCTTCAGCATTTACACAAAACTGGCTTCATCTTCTCTTACTTGTGGGTAGATAGGAAATGCTCTGCACTGGGTAGGGACATGATGCAGGAGGACGTGAGGAGGGTCAGTTGTGGGAGAATGAGAAATGTCCCTATTTTCAACTGAGGAATGTTGGAAGGTGTGGGCTTTAGCTTTTTCATGGGATTTTCTCACCCTGCCTGCTTCTCTTTCCTGCTTGATTCTCCACCCCCTGGCAGCTGTAGATTGCTCTGGACCATCCAGTCTGACCTGTAGTGATCCATGGTTGTCTGAACCCAACCCAACCAACACCCAAGTCCCTCAAAATAGGCTTAATGTGGCTCAACACTGGGCCAAATCCAGTGCACAGCTCTACAACTTACATAGCATTATGCTAGTTGCATTCACATAATCAGCATCACATCTAGTTTGTGCTATGTATGCCAGGGGGTGGTGTGTTCTGTGTAACACTTTTTGGACCTGTTTAGTTCCTGATGTTTATGTATTGTCCAGTATACCTGAAGGAGCGTCTCCTCCCCCATCGTTCTGCCTGGACTGAGGTCCAGCGCTGAGGGCCTTCTGGCGGTTCCCTCGCTACGAGAAGCCAAGTTACAGGGAACCAGGCAGAGGGCCTTCTTGGTAGTGGCACCCACCCTGTGGAATGCCCTCCCACCAGAGGTCAAAGAGAACAACAACTACCAGACCTTTAGAAGGCATCTCAAGGCAGCCCTGTTTAGGGAAGCTTTTAATGTTTGATGGATTTCTGTATTTTAATATTTTGTTGGAAGCCGCCCAGAGTGGCTGGGGGAACCCGGCCAGATGGGCGGGGTATAAATAATAAATTATTATTATTATTATTATTATTATTATTATTATTATTATTATTATTATTATGTATTGTGGAGCTCTGAGGTGCAGTTTCATTTTTGAGATTTCTGTTGCAGTAATAAAGTGCTTGAGAGATCTGCTTCCTCCTAATTTGGTTTTGCCCAAAGGGATATCCATGGGTGCCTGCAACACTTCCATGCACTCTGCCCCATGTGCTTAGCCACCGATCTTTCTGTGTTAAGCTCGAACGCATGTAGAACACTATGCGTGATCAGGGTTCCCAGTCACACTAAGGATGCCTGCAACACCTCCTTGCAGACCTCCAGTCCACACAGGAGAGGTTGAGGACCGAGTATGTGAGGTAACGGCAGAGGAATGTTGGAAGTTGTGTTTGTGTGCACCCCCCCTGCACCCACACCCATCTACAGATTCACCATTTGCCCGTTCATGCCTTGAAGAAACTGAACATGCTTTTTAAAAAGCTAGCAATCTGAGCAAAGGCAGAAAAAAGTTACAAAGCAACAGTGTTTGGAAATATTGGTGGAGAAAACAATAATAAAAATGAAGAGGCGATGGGAAAAGAAAATGAAGAAAAGAGAAGACTTTACTTTGAAGCAAACACTAATGAAACAAAAGAAATATGTTCTGTGACTGAATGAACAAATACAAAGTGCTGGGTATATTTTAGGCAGTATATAAATAATAAATAACAAGGGATACAGAGCTCCGTTTTCCATAAATAGCACAGTGCCTACAGCTTTGAGATGAATGCTGACAGAAGGCTGTTCTTACCAGCTTATGATTTTCTCCCTTATTTCTACCTAAGCTTAAATTATTTGCTACATTTGATAAAATTCTTCCTGCAAGGGAACACAATTGCATACGGTAGCTTTGGAATGACACAGGAAATCGGATCTATAGTCTCTCTACCTCAGTACTGACTGTGCTGACAGCCAACAGATTTCCTGGAAGTTTTTCCCAGCCCCACCTGGAGAAGCCAGGTATTAAACGCATTGTGTCTATATTTCTGTGATAAGTATTAAACGCTAGCACTTTTTTGCATGCAAAACAGGGGCCCTGACGCTGAGCTATGGCCCTTGAGCCATGGCTACCTTCTGAGTAACTGATGGATTCTGATGGACTCAGCCCCTCCCTACCCTCAGAACATGCCATTTGGGGGGGGGTGCTTTCTATGGGCTGCTACTGGTGGAGATGTTGCCACCAGCACTTCTGCCCACACGCACATTCGGTAGGTGGAGCAGGAAATTCTGCACTGGCTGAGTGCATAGCTGCCAAGTTTCCCCTTTTCTCGCGAGGAAGCCTATTCAGCTTAATGGAATTTCCCTTAAAAAAAGGGATCACTTGGCAGCTATGTTAGTGACACTTCATGGAGAGAAGCTGTCATATGTCCCTCCCCCCAACAGTGCCAGATTAAACCCTGTGGATGCCCCTAGGCAGTCAAAAATGTGTGTGGGGGGGCTCACAGATTATCTCTAATACATTTTTGTAAGTTTCTTTCAATATCAAATCAATATCTTTTTGATCCGTTGTTGCGGGGCCTGTAAAAGCTCTGGGGCCCATAGGCTGCTGTCTACTCTGCCTATTTGGTAATCCAGCACTTGTCCCCCAAACCTACCCGTGCCCCCAGTGGTGCAAAGGGGGTTTGCAGCCTTGGGGCTCTCTTGTTGTAAACTGCAATGTTTCGATGTATTTATTTAGTGAATGTGTAGACTACTTTTTAGACAAAAAAATGCACTCTTCCAAGCATTTAAGTGATTTTCTCGTTTATGTAAAATAACAGCAGTACTTAGCATTTACGTAGGTCCTTATTGTATTCAAAGGATTACTGTAAGAGAAGTCAGTATTATTATTCAGTTTGCCGAAGGTCACCTAGTGAGTTGATGCGGTTGGCAAGAGCTGAACAGATTAGAGTCCCTCATTCATATATCAGTCTCTCTCTTACCTGCCATGCCACACTATGGCCATGTTTCTTTTGTGTTTCCTAATTATTCTTAAGGTTTGGTTGCAAACTGCTCTCAGGCTGAAGTAGTCAAAGGAGCTCAGAGTGCTTTTTATTTTCCACCAATTGTCGTTCATTGCATGAGTCATTTTAAGCACACAGCATTGTATGTCACATTTTCAAATAGCTCTCTGACATGTTTTTTAAATAAAAAATGAATAAATAGATACTTTTAAGAGTAATGTCTCAACTTCTTCAGGTCATTTTTGGTATGCTCTCTCTCTCACACACACACCCTTGAACAGGTGGGAAACAGAACCTTAAGGCAAGGAGACCTCAGTAAAACCAGTTGAATTAAAACAGGTATAATGGTATTTTCTCAGGCGGGTTACAAGTTGCAAATATTGTTTTGCCTGGAGTAGTACTGGATCAAAAGAGCATCCGAGGATTCCTTGTTTTCTAGAAATTTAAAATGTGCATTTTCTTTTGGTAGCCTCTTTGGCTTGGACTGTAATGAGGCTTTCATGAATGGAAAGGGTTCCCCCCCCCTGTTTATTGGAACATAGGAAGCTGTGTTATTCTGAGCCAGACCATCTAGCTCAGTATTGCCTACACTGACTGGCAGCTGCTTTCTGGAATTTCAGGGAAGAGACTTTCCCAAGCCCTACCTTGGGCTGGGAAATGAACCTGAGACCCTCTGGACGCAACCAAGATCCAGAGGAAGATCCCGCTGGTGGAATGCGCAGGAGGGATTTCTTTTTACTAATGCCCCCTCCCCCTCCATCTTCTACTAATGCCCCCTCCGCAACTGAGCAAATTTTGGGAGGCACAAAGGGCTGCAGGTGGAAAGGAGAAATGGTAGAAATTGTCTTCCCCGTTCCACTGGTGGAAGCATCACATCAGCAGAATGCCACTCAGTGGACACTCAGTATCCCAACCTTGATTTCTGAGAGCCTAAAAGAATTCTAGATGTCATATAAGGAGCATGTCCACCTACTTCAGTATGGCAGTGAAGAAACAGCATTGGAGTAAATGAATGTCCATCACTGGGAGATTTCCCCTTTCTCATATTGAATTCCGAAAACAAATTCTATGGCTTATTGGCTTTTATTTTTACAGCAGAGGGTAAATTTAGGCCACATCCATTAATAGCACTATTAAACCATTTACACAGTCATAGCTTCCCCCATAAAATTCTCAGAATGTTCTAACCATCAATCCTTTTTCCCAGGGAACTCTGGGAAGTGTAACTGTGAGGAGAATAGGGGCTTCCTAACAGCTTTAAGCACACTTAACAAACTACAGTTCCCAGGATTCTTTTGGGGGAAACCATGGCTGTTAAAGTGGTATAATAGTGCTTTGAACATATGGCCTTATGTAGTTCGGAAAACATGCTTTATTTAAGGTGATGGTGAAAGAATACTTCAGGAAATAGCAATTACACGATATACTGGCCAGGCAATTTCCCCAGCCATTCTGTCATAGCAACCACTTTATTCCATTAAAAAGGAGAGAAGCCACTGAAGATATATCCCAGTGACCTTCTTACTGAAGAGAATTCCTCAAGAAAAATATGAGGAAAATCCTCTCTTCATTTCCCCATCAGACAAAGCAGAGAGGGTTTTTTATGTGTCGTTCCAATGTTCTCTCACAAAGCACATTGTTAATTTGAAGTGGAACACATCAACACTTGGTAGCAGTGGATAATTCTATTTCTGCCTCATACTCAGATTGTAGCCAAGCAATCTGAGACTTCCCTCTCCCGCAGACATCCCATTGAGCAGACGGGTCACTGTGTCCAGAAGATAAGAAAGGGTCTAGTGGAATCAGGACCCCTTTGTGTGCTCATTTTGTGGGAGCAAATGTTATGTGTTACAAAACTAAACACTCATATGCAAGCAGTAGGGAAGATGCTTTCACACAACATGAAATATGTAAAACAGCTAGCAGGAAAGTCATGCAATTCTGCTGACATGAATTATACAGGCTTTCTTTACCTTATCATGACCTAGATATGCTAATTACCTCAAGAAACCCACCCATGACGTCAATGGATTTTAGGCTACTAGTGATACACCCACACTGCAAATATGATACCCAGAAACAGCATCTAATGTTAGCAAATAACTTTTACACCAGCTCATCCCATGAGCATGGATTTTTTAAAAAATATCTATATATGTTGTGATGTGTCCTGCAATGGTGCATCAAAGGGAAGGCATTAACTAATGCCTGTTAGTTTGGGGAAAACGTTCCACCATGCTGGTATCTTTTGTGACTTCAGGGTGTTATTGTTATGGTGTCACGGTGCAATTTAGGGGTGCAGCCCTGGTGTGTGAAACCTTTGGCCCTCCAGATGCTGCTGAACAACAGCTCCCATCATTCCCAGCCAGCATGGTGAAGGGTTGGGGATGATGGGATTTGTAGATCAAAGCATCTGGAGGGCATGAGTTTGAGGAAGGGTGGAGTAGAGCAGTGTTTCCCAACCAGTGTGCCTCCAGATGTTTTGGGACTACAACTCCCATCATCCCTAGCTAGCAAGACCAGTGGTCAGGAATGATGGGAGTTGTAGTCTCAAAACATCTGGAGGCACACTGGTTGGGAAACACTGGAGTAGAGGACTGTCCTTCAACTAGAGGATTGTGCTGGGTAAAGTAGGCACATGATCCTCCAAAGCACCAATGAACGGTTGCACAGATTGGCTTCTACACTATTGGGCATAAGGACATGTGGTTTGGATTACTGATCCAACACAGAGTGCTAGAAAAGGAATAGAAAAGGATCTCTTTTACTCATCCTAAAACGAAACACAGGGAAACAAAAACAGCAGGAAAGATTGAAAGTGAACATGGAAGAGAAGTCAACTTACAAATCCCATGTGGACCAGTTGTGATTCTCTCCCAGTCACTGTTATATGGAATAAAGACCAGCAGTAATGCTGAAGGAAAATCTGAAGGGCCTCTCGTTTAGGAGAAAACCCTCCTGTATTGAACTCCAGATCTCCTTCCTGACCTAAATCCCAGAAGAACCAATAATGTATTACACCACAGCCATGTTCATAATCTATGTTCTTGATTGCTGCTGGGAAGAAGGCTTTATTTGCCTTGGCATCTTATCTCTTCCAGGAATTTTATGTCTCTCTTCAAGAGTTCTGTGTCCACCAGTGAAGGGTGAGAACCATTGAGCTAGGGAGATGTTTGCATCTGCATACTAAATGATAATTTTATGCTGGTGAATGGATAGGATAAGTGCAAATGGAAATTCTTTTGCTCATTAAATTCTCATGAAGATGTACCCTGCATAGCTGCCCTCCTATAACATTATTGGCAATGTTACAAAGCTAAATTAGCCTGTTAGAACAATCGGATAATACAACTTTGCACTAATGCATCAATAAATCTCCAAAGCACAACTCTACCACCTGGGGTTTTGGCAAAAGCTATAAATTTTAAAAAGTAAAACAGCTTATTTATCTCCAGAGTTAAGAACATAGGGCTGATCCACACCTCTTCTTCTCCCACTGTTTCCTCCCGGGGGAAACTGCTCTTTAGCACTAAATCGGAGCAAATGTCAATTCTGGTTTTCTCCAGATTGATGTTTGCTCCAATCTGGTACTAAAGAGCAGGTTTTCCTTGGGAAATGAATGGGGCAAGGGGGAAACCACACAGGCCTGTGTTTTCTAGGCATGGAACAACCAGAAGTGTAGACAAGCCTATGAAATATTGGGAAAGCCCTCTTGGCTCAGACAAAGGATCCACCTAGTCAAATATCTAGTTTCCAGCAGTGGTCAGTCTGTTGTTAATAGAGCTCCCAATAAGATATTTAATACAACACAAGAATTAATGATTCATGGGAATATAGCAATATAGGAAGTGTCTTATACAAATTCAAACCACTGCTCCATCTAGTTCAGAACTGTATTGCCATGACAATCCTTCTTTAGCAGTTTGGAACCAGACTTATATTATGATTATTTTATTTTATCTTATAATCTATATATATACAAATGTAAACTGGGCATGTGGGTTGGTCTCCTCTTTTCTCCAAAACCGCTTGACCAATTGCATTCAAATTTGGACACAATGTCCCAAGCGAATATGTGAGTGTCCATATACAGGTTGCGTAGATAGATGTCACACCTATGCCAGGTAAAGCAGGTAAAACCCACTGTTCCGGAACACAAAACTCAGACGGTCGGGGATGCTGGGAGCACAGGAGAGGTTGCAAAACAGTGCCCTCTAACGATGGCTACACTGGTACTGCACCTAGGAAACCTCCCCTCTCCACAGCATCTCGGCTCGGCTTTGCAGACTGGCCCGAGGGGCCGGGATAGGTCGGAATAGGATGGGGGCAGTCACAGGGATGAGCCACAGCAACGCGTGGCCAGGCCAGCTAGGTGATAATAAAAATGCACAGCTTACTCATATGATTAAACAACAAAATGTTTTTTAAAAGGATAGCTCTGAGCCATTTTTGCAGAGGTTTCAGATAGGGGTCGTTCCATCTGCAAGCAAAACAGATATTCTACCACTAAGCTATGAACTTTCCTGAATAGCAATCATTCTTTAACAGTTTTGGAACCTCGTGCTAGTGCAGGAAGTCCTCCAGTGAGACTCACTTTTGCCACCAAACCTTGGCAGCAAGAACCCAACGGAGAAACAGAATTGCTTCTGTGCTTGTCTTCCAGTTGTAGCAGTAATTGTCACTCAAGTCAAGCAAATGATCTACTTATTCCAGCAGCTGACATACTAACACTTGGAGGTCTTATATTATTCTCACAGGTCATTAGGATTTCCTGTCTGCTTTGGAGAGATCAGCCATGGTTCCAAAATGACTCATTCCCACCTGTGACCCATCTCAAGCAGGATTATAAACAATATACCCTTAGAATAGTGAGTGAAATAACCCCCCCCCCTTCAGCAACATCCTCTTTAGAGAACATCAAAGGAGATGGCAGATTCAATCACCATTGAAAGGATGGAGGAGGAAATATAGTAACATATTGCCTGACATTGTCATGATCCATGAGTGGCAGAAAACAGACATCCCTGTAAGTAGGGAGACTTCCTTCTGGCAAGAAGATGACTTTAAAGAGTGGCACTGTGGTATGACAGATAGTAACAGAAAGTAGAAAGTCAGATTTGAAAATTAGCTTTCCTTGTTTCACATCTGCACAATGGGGCAGCTGCCAATCTTTGTCTCCAGGGGGAGGTTTATCTGGTTTTGCAACCACGTGCAAAGTCATGTTCCTCTAAGTTAAAAAAAAAACACCATAAAATGAATCAGTCTGTTATGGAGCTTTAAACAAATGTGAGGATGAGAAGCAAGCTGTTGCAAATTGGCACAGATGATGCAGAATATTAATATGAAATGAAATGTTGCATTTTCCAATAAAATGCAGATCACAGTTAACTCTTCCATACCTATAGCACTCTCCCCACCATAAGTGGAAATGTCTACAAATTATATAGCACCATAGGTGTCGTCTATAAATTGTACTTAACCATTTAAAGAATGTATAAAAATACAATTCACCTATAATCTTACCAAAAAGTATGAATTTGCATAAAACATATGAATGAAATTTATAAACTGCAGTGATCATAAACTCAACAGTATAGAATGATACCTCAACATCAAGGTAATGTGATAAACCACAATATAATGAATGCTGAAGAAAGACCAAATGTGTTTCAACTCCCCAGATAGTCCTTCTCAGTGGTCAACTAATGAACGACACACAGTGTTGTATTATGGCTGATCTACTGTATATATACTTGCTGCAAGACAGACCCAAAAAAGAAAATAACAGAACACCACTAGTAATCACATACAGCTCCCAAGTTAAAACAGTACAACGCATCATCAGAGATCTACAGCCTCTCCTGGACAATGACAGCTCTATTTCTCAAGCTCTGGGAGGAAGACCTTTCATTGCCTACAGACAGCCACCCAATCTTAAACAACTCCTCACCCACAATAATACAACCACCAGACTTAACATGGACTCTGGTACCAGAGCCTGCAATAAACCCAGATGCCAACTTTGCTGCCACATACACTCGGACAACACCATTACTGGCCCCAACAACATCAAACATACCATGTCAGGACTATTTAATTGCTCATCTTCTAACATTGTGTATGCCATCAAATTCCAACAGTGCCCTTCAGCTCTCTATATCGGACAAACAGGCCAAACCCTACGCCAAAGGATAAATGGACATAAATCTGACATCAGGAATCACAAGGCAGAGAAACCAGTAGGAGAACACTTCAATTTCCCAGGACTTTCTATACACATAGCTGCCAAGTTATCCCTTTTTTTAAGGGATTTTCCCTTATGCTGAATAGGCTTCCTCGCGAGAAAAGGGAAAACTTGGCAGCTATGTCTATACAAGATCTTAAAGTAGCTGTCTTATTACAAAAATAATAATTCAGAAATAGACTGGAAAGAGAAGTTGCTGAACTGCAATTTATCACCAAACTTAAAACCACAGAGAAACCTGGTCTAAATAAAGACATTGGATTCTTATCTCATTACACATGATAAAGCTATATTTAGCCATCTCACCCATTGGTTTTCCTGTGGGACCAATTTGCAGTCGTAAACAGTCCTAAATTCTTCCCGCAAGACCAAATGCGGTCATAAACAGTCCAGTTTCCCACCACCCTTTTGAGCGGTGCCCCTCCCCACCCTCTCACTATATGTGGGGATCTGGTGACCTCTGTTTCAGTGTATCTGAAGAAGTGTGCATGCACATGAAAGCTCATACCAATGACAAACTTAATTGGTCTCTAAGGTGCTACTGGAAGAAGAAGATTTTTTTTTTGTTTCGACTACACCAGACCAACATGGCTACCTACCTGTAACTACTACTGTATATAGGTAAGGCTTAGTCAGTAGAGCATGAGATTCATGGTAATGGGTTGGAGCCCCATGTTGACTGAAAGATTCCTGCACTGCAGAAGGTTGGACTAGATGACCCTTGTGGTCCCTTCCAATTCTTTGATTCTAAGAGACCAAACATAGTAATAGATTATTATGCCCAAATGGTGAGTCTAGACATGTACAGGTTGATATAAAAGGTGGTCTTTTTCTAGTGCCCAATCATATCTATTTCTAAGGCATTCTCCAGATTTGGTAAATCAGGCAGTATCACTGCTATAAATCCAGTACATGACTAGCTGGATTTTCCCATAACCATAACTGATAGCCTCATCCTCTATAGACGAGACAAATGCATAGTGCCTTCCAAATTTTGTTAGATTATAATTTCCATCATCCCTGACCACTGTCCACACTGGGTGGGTCTGGTGAGAGCTGTAACCCAACAACACCTGGATGGCAGTGCATTGGATACTCCTGCTCTACTGGAACAAACCAAACTAAACTAAACTGAAAGTTGTAGTCTCACCTTTATGTAATGTCAACTGAATCCAATGAGATTTACTTCTGAATAAACTAATACAGGACTGAACTGCACATCTAAGTGTGGATAGCTACACCTGTGCATAATCCTGCCCTGCTACCCTTCCCTCTCTTGTCCCCTGCTATGTTGAAATGTACATTATAAGGTCCTCGGAACAAGACGGTGCATTCATTGATGGGTTTCAGAGAAAGGATACATAGCACGTTTCCAGAGGGAGGACATATTTTGAGAGTGGCTCAGCCTAAGAATGGACATGATCGTGTGACAAGATAAATGTGTGAACCATCAGATAGAAAAGTCAAACACCTCATAACCGTGACCTTTTCATCAGTCTACGCTATGACTGTCTGGTCATTTAAATTTTCTCTTCCAAGATAACTGCGGGAGAAAGGAAACAGCCATCTAGTCCAATTACAAAGATACCCCAAAGGTCAGAGTGGCATACAGATTGTGGTTATCTTTCACCAGATTGATGGGGCACAAATGTTCTTTCAAGATACTAATCAGGTCAGCAGAACAGGAATTATTCAAGCAAGTTTCACATACTGAAATGGAACAGGGTGTATGGTCTCCTGTAGATCTTTAGTTCTGTTGGTTTATGGTTACATTTGTTAACACCCCTGTATATACACACTTAAATCTACTATCTGTCTCATGGGAAGAGTCCATTACACGACTCTCATTACTAGGGACAAACAGCATCTTGGTGTAGCCCTTAAGACGGGAAGGAATAGGGAACACAGACATCTTCAGGCAATTGCTTCACAGTGTAGCAGAAAGAGGCACAGATTACCCAAATCTGTGGGTTGTTTGTGAATTTCATCCTGGATAGGGAGGGAGCCAGATCCAGAATGGCTTAATTATAGCAAATCCCCTAAGCAGTTTACAAGAAACATGCAAATGTCTGCACTGTGTCGTTTCAACCTTTCCCCTCTGCTCCTCTGCCCAGTCACTCTCCATTGCTTCTCCCTGGCACATTCTGAAGAGTGCTTTGAAAGTAACTTTGGCTCTTGGACCACTAGGTGACACCAGTGCTCACCAAACCATCCCTTCTTCCCTGCATCAAACTGGTTTGACAAAATGTGTCAGCTTCCAAATCAGATATTCAACTGGGTTTGTTGAAGATAGGGTTGCCATATTTCAAAAAGTGAAGATTTGTTGAGCTTTCTTTGGCCAGATGATGGTGATGATAAATGAGTTTTGTTTACTTTTACAAATTTAGCGCTTAGCTTTAGTTTTCAAATAAATTAAAAAAATTTTTTTAAAAACACACACACACATTATTAATGTGCCAACAATGTGTGTGTTTTTTTTAATAAAAAAAATTAAGCAAAGTGTCCAGAAAATTCGGTCAGATTCCTTTGGGAAATACTATTTTCACCAAAGCTGCTTGAGAAATGTGTGTTGGCATTAACATTTTGCCCAGTCAGTGTTTTCATTTCTGTTATGGCATTAGAGTGGGGAATGTTTTAATCCAGTGCTACTATCTGAAAATGCATAGCAAGTTTCTCATTAATCACATGTCTTCCTCTATCTATTTTTGCAGCACAGGTGTGATGCTACCACCATCATCTGAATAGCAGGATGAGTGGAAATGCCAGCATGTATTTCACTCCTGTCTTTTGATAGTCCCATTCAAGCAACAAGCAAGCTGCACAGAAAACCTCTCTCCTGATTGGGTTGCTCTGTTGGTAATTCCCTAACAATTGAACAAGTATGTTGATGAAAGGAACAAGTGATGCCATTGTCTGCAACTCTTTCAAGGGTGCAGGAGCTTTGAGACTTCCCATTATTTCAGAACCAGCAAAGCTGATCAGAGGCTGCTAACAATAACTTCTGGTTATTTTATTATGTTTTATATATTATTTAATATAAGGAATGAGATTGTACACAGATCCATGCACTAAATCTGCAACTTAAGACATCTACTGTATTATTCTTCATGATGAGGTCTTACACACAGACAACTGAGAAATTCTGTATTGCCCCCAATAGGAAGCACAAATAACCTCCAACTATAATGGAACGACTAAGAAAAACCTGGCAAGTTATGCTAATGAGAAAACAAGAGCAACACAATATATAATGATTGAGAAAATGCATTTATTTTATTGCGTGTGCAAGTGATTATTTTCTCTTCCTCTTTTTCCTGTTTGGTGTATTATTTGCTAAATGATTATTGCATTGTAAAACTGAAAATTTACCATATATAGGTATGTATATAAATGTGTGTATAGATATACATACACATATATTTATATTTATATGAGGCATCTACTATAATGCACTCCTCCCCTCCCTTAAGAGAAATTGGATGACTTAACTCAGTTATTGTGACACCTACTCAGAATTCTGTTCATTCATGGATTCTTTCATACCCCCTCATACTGAAATCCACTTTTGAAACCATCCCGTGCATTTTATATTGTCCCCCAAACACCACATTCCTGGAAAGCCAGATTTCTAAACGTTTTCACATATATGGTGGTGTTGGAGCCCAAAGTATATAGTGCTACTCATTCAAAAGCATTCTCTCCCTGTGAATCTCAGCAAGAGGTGACTGCAAAGATCAGTTTGTGATGGAGGGATTGTGGGCATGTGAATCTAGCCTGAGCTGTGTAGGAGACAGGAAGCATAAATCACAAATGTCATAGTCTACAGCTGAAAAGATGGAACAGGACAGCAAAATAAAAATTAAAAAAAATCAGCTTGACAGACCATTTGTTAGTGCTGCTGGTATCACATATACAGTGCAATCTTCTGCATGTTTACTCAGAAGTAAATCCACAAAAAAGACCCATGTCAACCTGCACTCCTCTATCTGGCCATAAAAGGTGGGCATAAGTGAAAATCTTCTTGATCTCCACCACTAGAATATTATTCTTGTTAGTTATTATTTATTAAATTTCTATACCATCACTCATCTGAGCATCACAGGGTGGTTTGCAATATAACGCACAATATTACAGAAATGAGTTCAACTAATCTCCACAAAGGATTTCAGAATAACACCTAGGGAACCTCTGATCGCAAGTAACAACAAGAACAATGTTTCACAAATCACACGGAAAACAAGTAGTGATGGATGAACTCCCCATGGCTCAACGCGGAAATTGCATGGAGAGTTCGAATTAGGGTCATGGTGTTTGTGCACTTCCTTTCAGTGATGTATCAGCATTCTCACAAGGAACACAGGAGCCAGACCACTGGTCCATGTGGCTCAGTGTTTTCTACAGTGACCAGCAGCAGCTCTGCGGGACTTCAGACAAGCCAATCAGGTGCAGCCATGGGACCTGAGATGCTCCACTACTTCTGCTAAGAATCCTTGGGAAATGTGGGTAAGCAGTGGCAAGGTGGCAGGAGCTGTGTGGCATTAATTTCTAGCCCTCTCCAGGCTCTGTCAATATCACAATAAGGAATAATGTAGAGCTGTTATTGCCACTGCTGTTGTTTTAACAAGACTTGTATATTTTTTGCACCCTGCCTGCCCTTGGGACATAGACTTTCTCTTACGTGGAAACTCCTGGACCAGCTGGTTACTCAGGAAATCACAATTCCCATTTTGAAACGATCTCATCAATTTGTGCAAGCAAGGACATTTTCTTTGAGCATAAGGGGTTAAAGAAATCAACTTCCAAGCATGTACCAACAGTTGCTAGTGACTTTGATTATCCTGCCTAATAAATGCAGGCTACAGAGGCACTAAAAGAGCACATAAATTCATAACAGTCTCATTTTGCATTCCAAGAACAGTCAGAATGTTAGGGCCAGGAGGTTCTCCCTGGGATACATCAGGGCAGCTTGGGAAATCATATTTCAAATCCATTATTTCTGAACTTTCATGGCTTCACTAAAAATTATTTCCCCTCTTATGAAAGCATTTTTGCCCCTGCCAGAATACACAAAAGCTCCAGGAAGAGAAGGTGAATGGGAGAATGCAAACAAATGGATAGGATTGGGAGACATTTCGATGCATGTTTCTTTATATACCAGGATGTTTTCCCCTTCTCCAAGCACAACCATAAAAACAAAACGTCCACCAGATTGAACGTTTCCACTTCAATGCATATACATACATACAAACATACAGAGGGAGATAGGTAGATATAGATATACACACTTGTATTGCATGACAAATATTAATACAGTCATAACTCATGTTGCGTCTGCTTCAAGTTGCGTTTTTTCAAGTTAAGAATGCGGCAAATCCGGAAGTGTTTACTTCCGTTCCCCCCCCGCGCATGCACAGAAGCATTCTGCGCGGTTTGCGCATGCACAGAAGTGCTCTATCGCGCTTCACATGTGCGCAGAAGCGCCACTCTGGTTGCAGATTTTTGGGGTGCGAACGGCACCCCGGAACGGATCGTGTCCACAACCAGAGGTACCACTGTAACTATATAACAGTGCTTTTTTTTCTTTTAAAAAATGTTTAGGGGTACTCTCATTTTCCTACTCATATTGAAATACTGCCCCTCAATGAGGCCAAACGTAGATTCACAAAATGTTTAGGGGTATGTGCACTCCTGCACTCCCCCCCCCCCGAAAAAAGCACTGACTATATAATACAAAATCCCCTCTAAATATGTTACAATATGAGAAAGATGAAAAGGGACATACAAAATTTCATCGAAAACTATTCAATATAATTCTCTGCTCCATACATACAAAATATATTGCTAGTATATTTATACTTGGGACCCAGGTGGCGCTGTGGTTAAACCACTGAGCCTAGGGCTTGCTGATCAGAAGGTTGGCGGTTCGAATCCCTGTGACGGGGTGAGCTCCCGTTGCTTGGTCCCAGCTCCTGCCAACCTAGCAGTTCGAAAGCACGTCAAAATGCAAGTAGATAAATAGGAACCGCTACAGCGGGAAGGTAAACGGCGTTTCCATGTGCTGCTCTGGTTTGCCAGAAGCGGCTTTGTCATGCTGGCCACATGACCTGGAAGCTATACGCCGGCTCCCTCGGCCAATAATGCGAGATGAGCGCGCAACCCCAGAGTCGGTCACGACTGGACCTAATGGTCAGGGGTCCCTTTACCTTTACCTTTATATTTATACTATGCATAAGTACTAAATAACTGACTGGACAGAATATTTATCAGCCTTTTCCAGATACTAACACATACACACAAATGCCTTCCATTTGGCCACATGTGTTTTCCGGATTTCAGGATAGATGCTGTAATTCAACTTCAGGAGCCACTGCATGAATTCAGCTCTGTGCAATATCCAACACCTTCATTAAATCTCACTATTCCAAAACTTCTAGGCAATTTAACAGAGTTCTAAGTTTCAACAAAATGAGGCAGAAAAGTCAGCTGGAACTAGAAGATGTCTGAAATCAGCCTAGAGCTTGTTATGATAATGGGATTTTAAATATCCCTTGAATGTAGTTCATACAGCTCTACAATGAAATATTTCCATTCTCCATTGACTGGAAAACATCCATATTATAAAGCTATGCGGGGGGGGGGGGGGAATCTCCTGAGAAAATAAATGCAATTTTAGTAAGACAAGTTTTTCAACTGTTGTAATCATTCTAATTACTTGAGAATGTCTCCTTTTTTTTCCTTTAGAGCCTCTGGGTCCTTTTTGTCTTCAAATTAGCCATAGAAACGAAGTGATTTAGCACAAAACACATACTTATTAGCACATGATACAGTTTAGTAGCACAAGAAAATATAGGAAATCTGGACTTGCTTCTTTCTCTGTCCATTTCCCCCAAATACGTGGAGCTGAACAATGTGTTTCAAAGTGCATTTAGTTCACAGTAAGTAAATACGATATGGGGTAAGAAAACAGAAATATTCAATGGGTGAATGAATGGAATGTGATCATTCAAGAGGAGGAAGTAAAGCAAATCAGTTCTCAAGGGGCGGAGAGAGAGACACAGCCATAGCAAGCAATTTTGTACATTTCTACCCTACCAATTAAGAGAGTCCTCAGATGACTCTCACCCCCACCCCCCAGAGATTGTGGTTTGTTATGTTGCTAGGCATTACGAAACAAGGGAATACCCTATTTGCAGTTATCTTCACCACAGAAGTCTGAGACAGACATTCTACATATAACAACATTTTCCCAGCATCCAGTTCATTTTAAAGCATGGTATTAAATGGGATTCATATTCCAATGAATGGGTGCACAGAGAGAGAGAGAGAGAGAGAGAGAGAGAGATGTGAAAAGGTTTGATGTAGCTTGAAAACAACAGGTGAAGAATCCTACATCTCTGACTTAAAACAAATTCCCCTAAATGTTTTATTAAAACTGTACTCGTACAGTTAAGTCCCAATTTCAGTGGGACTTATTTCCAAAGAAAATGTCCTTGGGAATTGGAACTTGTTCAGACTTGACTATCAGTTAACACTACATGATCATTGTTCATTGTCTGTGGTAACCGTACCAATGTAGCGGAATTGAATTGCTAATAATTAAGAACTCATTTAGACATCAAATGGTGATATTGCATAAGGCCATTTTCATGAGAAGCTCCTCGAAGAAATGCATATTTGCATTGATCAAAGTATATTGTGTGAATGGGTGTCAAAGTTCCAAAAAATGTCAAGGTTAAGTCAGGAATGGATACCATCTCTTCAAGGCTCAGGAGGACCTGCCTATAATAGCATTCACTACCACCTGCCACCCTACTTCCCTCCATTGGCATGTGTGTCGCCACCTAGGGCAGGATTGCTTTTCCTCCCTCCCCTTACTTCTCTGCCAGAAAAGCAGATTTATCCACCAACTAATGTGTGAAAAGGAATGGAACTGCAACTGCCAAGCCGTCCTGAGTGGCTGGGGCAACCCAGTCATATGGGTGGGGTAAGAAGAAGAAGAAAAGAAGAAGAAGAAGAAGAAGAAGAAGAAGAAGAAGAAGAAGAAGAAGAAGAAGAAGAAGAAGAAGTTGTTATTGGAAATTACAAGCTGGCTAGTTTAATATCTGTTGTGGAAAAATGATGGAAAGCATTAATAAGAGAAATGACCAAGTGTGACAAATTGAAGCACTTTTGAAATGTTTATTTCTGTCCGGCTGGCAAAGAGTTAACCCACCTTTAGCCTGACTGACATAGAACTCTGATGGGGGCGGGACTGTGCCCTGTTTGAAAGGAGGGAGTGTCGGTTTGGTCAGTTAGGAGGGAGAGGGAGGAAGGTGTGGGGTGGTGTTATGAGGTGGCTTGTTAGAAGACAGTGAAGAGGCTAGGACAACTTAAAGTTAAATGTTTGACTGAGTTTATTTTGTACAAATGGAACAAAGCTAATTAATAAATGACACGTTAAAGAATCACTTATGTTTTTAACACAATAAAACTTCATCTCTGTTTTTGCCAACAAGAGGTCCGTCTGTATTTTTCCAGCGAGGTACCAGGACTCACAGCCGTGGTGACTCAAGAGAGGGCAAAACTCACCTCAGGCAGGGAGGTGGTGGTTTGTGTCCTGAAGTTACACGGAGGAGGCTTAGAAGGGTAACCTGAGGTGCCAAGAAGTTGCCAGAGTGCATAGGGCAAACTTCTACAGTGGGGGAATCCAACTGAGGGAGACCCTTTACTGGAGGCAAGAGGTTATTCCTGGGGGACAGCCTAGAGTTTCTTAAGGTACCAGGCCACGCAGGCTGGAAGGCTCTCCTTACTTAGAAACCCATTAGTAAAAGGGGTTTATTTTTGAGGCGGCAGGACCAGAGGGTGGGTGTTTTCCCCTCTGGATTCCTGTGTCGCAGTGATAGTAAGGTAGAGTGGGACACGGGTCGTCACACCAAGCATATAGCAGAAGGGGTCTTGCTGAAGCAGGAACAGCCTGGCTTCTGCAAGAATATGTCCTACCTAACTAACCTTTCAGTGTTCTTTGAGAGTAGCAAAAAACCATGTGGATAGATAGGGGGAATACGTGGACTTTCTACATTTTTTAAATAAAATCTCTCACCAAAGACTCCTGAGTAAACTTAGCAGTCATAGGTACCCTTGTGGATCAGTAACTGGTTAAAGAAGAGGAAGGAGAGAGTAAGAATACATGGACAGTTCTCTCAGTGGAGTAATATAACAAGTGGGGTCACCCAAATATCTGTATTGGGACTGGTGCTTTTTGTTCATAAATGACCTGAAGTTAGAGACAAGCAGTGGTGTGGTCAAGTTCTCAAATGCACCAAATTTTTCAGGATGACAAAAGGGGACTACTAGGACCTGCAAAAGAGTCTCCCTCAAGTGTGTGAATAGACAGTAAAATGGCAAACGCAGTTCGGTGCAAGCAAGTGTAAAGTGGCGCTCATTAAATCAAAAGACATTCTAACTTCACAGATCAGGGTCCGATCTGATTATGACTGACTAGTAAAGAGATCTTGGCATAGTAGTGGATAGCTTGATGAAAGGTTTTGTGCAGCAGCAGTGAAAAGGGAACATTTTTTGTTAGTGGACATTAGGAAAGAGATTGAAAATAAAACGGCCAATTATATGAATCTATGGTGTGACCACATTTGAAATACTGTGCAATCAAAATTATCAAGTGGTTGGAGCAATTTCCCTACAAGGAATGGTTACAACATTTTGGGATTGGGGGTTTGGGGGTGGGGAACCAGGAAACGAGGGATATGATAGAGACGCATGGATTTGTTCACGCTATGGAGAAAATGGGTATAAGTTTTTCTGCCTCTCACATGATACCATAGCTGCCAAGTCTCCCGTTTTCACCGGGAAATCCCCGTTTTTCCAGCTGTTCCTAGCTGAAAAAACGAATTTTTTTGTTTTCCCCCGGTTTATTCTGGTGTGGTGGCCATTTTGGAACTGGGCAGAGCATGCTCAGAAGCGACTTTTGATGCTGCTCTGCCCAGTTCCAAAATGGCTGAAGTGCGAGTTCTGGCGCGGCGGCCATTTTGGAACTGGGCAAAGCAGCATCAAAAGTCACTTCTGAGCATGCTCCGCCCAGTTCCAAAATGGCGGCAGCACTACTTCTGGTCTGCTACTTCCGGCTGGTCCCTTATTTCTCCGACAGCAACTTGGCAGGTATGCATGATACTAGAACTCAGGAACATCCATGTTGAAAGATTCAAGACAGATAAAAGTAAAATGCTTCTTCACACAGCACAGCACTTGACTATGGACTTTGCTACCACAAGATGTAGAGATAGATAGCTCTCATCAACTTCAACAGCTTTACAAAGGGGCTTAGACAAGTTCATAGGACTATCAGCGACTAGTAGTGGTGATAAGCATTTATGACCTCCATCACAGGAGGCAGTATGCTTTTGAATACCAGTCCCTGGGAATTGTAGGTGGCGGGGAGGGTTGTTGCCTTCAGCTCCTTTTATTTTGAGCTCCTTGTAGGCTTTTGGTTGGCCACTGTGGGAACAGAATGCTGGACTAGATGGGCCGAATGGCTGATCCAGCAGAGCTCTTAATATTTTCCCAGCTGCTGCTGCTGCTTTTCATCTCTATTGCAGTTCATTTGTTCACCTGGATGGGGAAACAAACAAACAGAAACAAGCAGGGTTGGAGGTTCACAGAAGGAACACTCTGAATCCCAACTGTGGCTATACAGTATATATGGCTATGAGTAAAAATAATAATAATGAATTAATGAAAAGACCTATATTGCAAGCCACCACTGACTTCGGTTTTAAATTAATTCCCCACAGCATCCCAAGGTGATCCCTCAAATCACAGGGAGTCTGCTGCAATGTTAACTTCATAGGTGACAACAGTTAAACAGGCTATTATCATGTGATAACACAATGTCACAACGATGGCATTACTCTGGGAAAATGTGGTCACAGCCAATATTCCTGGAGGAAATAATGACTGGCTGTCATTAAGAGCATAACAGCTGTCACAAGCTCTAGTGGGAAATTGCAGGCAAGCACAGGATGGGATTTCAAATTAATCTGTGGCCATTTGTACACGGATCCAAGTAATATTTCAAAACAGCACAAAAGCAAATACCCTTGGATGAGATGGATGAAGGTCAATTGCAGCTCTGAATGTAAGACTATTTTCATGTTCAAAGCACTTCTATGGACAGAGAAACTAATGGATTCTAACAACACCCAAGTGAAACTGCATTATTCTCATTTTTTAAAATTGATGGAGGAACTTAGCCGAAGCCACATTCTGAAGAAAATTAGTCAGTAGCTGAGGCAGGATTAAAATCAAAGGACAGATCCTGTTTGATGGTGAATTGGATGAGTGCACGTCTACAGTTTTATGAAACTGAATTCAGAAGTAGCAATCTGACAATTGAATTGTCAGTCCCTCAATGAACGTATAATGATCAGGTTTCATGTACAGCAGCCGTGACTTTAAAGTGCTGTAAAGCCAATTTGTTTGTAGCAAAGACAGAGACTCAGAATAGAGGTATTGTGTAAATGTGAGATTAAGCAGAGCAAATCCTGCCTTTCAAGTACCTCATGTTTTTCTTCTGGTTGATCCACAGTGATCATCAAAAAGAACAAATGAGTAATTGGGGGCTGTGATTTCCCAAATGGGCTGAGGACTGCAGTATAGCATGAGTTAATGTGGGCTTTTCGCAGGAGCAACTTGCATGTTTTAACAGTATTCGGCAGAACTGAGTGCATTTCTTATCAAACAGATCTAGAAGAGGAGGACATCTGTGAGGAGATGGATGGCAGTGAGAGAAGACGCCTCGATGTTGGTGGCACTTTAGTTATGGAAGATTCTCCCAACACCTACATTTTTTATCTTTCTGGCACCAGAGAAGGAGCTTTTCCATTCTTCCTGACTTATTAATTAATTAAGAACCCTTAATGGAATTGTCTGCACTGATTTGTACTTGCTGTTTTTTGTTTTTTTTTACTCTTGATAGATAGATATAATATATTTATTTACTAAATTTATATCCCACCCTTCCTTCTAAAGGAGCTCAGGGGATCAAATATATCAACAACATTAAACATTTTGAAACTTTACATATAGATTAGAGGTAGATAGATCTCTATTAACTGCATTTTGTTTGTTTTTTTATTTCATTTCAAAATTGTGTTGGGTATGACCCCCCCCCCCACGAAGAACAAGATTAAATGGGGGGAAAAACCTTGATGAACAATCACATAGTTATTGTTATTTTTCTTTTTTGTCTCTTTGTCCCATATTTAACTTGATTCATAGAGTGGGGGATGTCAGAACTGGATGACAGCTGTGTATAGGCAGCATCAGGGAAGGATCGGGGGGTGGGGGTGTAATGCCTCCCTCAAATGTCCTGTCTATCCATCTGCCAACTACGTCTGACAGCGCAGACTAATGCATCTTCACTTAGAATGAAAACTGTTCACCCATTTCTAGCTCAAAATGCAGCTAGGTTGCTGTTTTCGTCAATTTGGAACAAAGCTGGTTTGGGGGGAAAGCACACCAGAAGTCCATATCCCCCAAGAAACAATAGGATAGATATAGATTGTGGCTAACTGTGTGTATACATCAGCTCCCAAGCCACCAATGGGAGCACACTGGATGCAGAGTAAGCAGGAGTGGGCACACAGCCTAAGCCTCGTGGTCTTCTCCCCAGGTAAGTGTGTTAGGCATTGCAGCTGGAATTAGAATTATAGAAACACAAACCCTATTCAGGCACAGAGACTTCCACCACTTTGCCTTGGTAAGAACAGCACAATGATCTGTAGCCAGAGTGTATCCTCACATGACTATATATGCGAAGGCTTCCATGCAACTCGGGGGGGGGGGGCTGTGTGATTTAGATTCTGGGTCATGTGGAATCCTTGGTGTGTATGCCTGGCTCCATCACTACAGATAGATGTGTTCTTGTGTGAATGCCGGGAGGAGGACTACTTGGTACATCTTTGTTCCCTTCTTCTGTGGGAAGGAGGAGCACATAAAGCTGCCTTAAACTAAGTTAAACAATTGGTCCGTCAAGCTCAGTATTGTCTACACTGGCGGACAGCAAATCTTCAAGGTTTCAGGTATGAATCTTTCCCCAGCCCTACCTGGAGATGCCAGGGGTCTGCCACTGAACTACAGCCCTTTCCAAAGGTTACTCACTCGGAGCTGGGGAGTGACTAGGCAGCAACAACAAGCAAGGAAAGGTAGAAAGGCCTGCAGGTGCCCCAACTGGATGCCCACCCTGGACACAAGCCCTGAATAATTCTCTCTATTTGATGAAGATTATAAAGAGGCTCCTAATTCTGTGCATATATCAACAGGAAGGTCAAACTGCGTACATTGGTCTAGTTAGATAATACATGTATCATCAAAGGAGTAATGCTTCATGTCAGCTCCTCGCACTTCTGGGAGAAAACATAGTAGCCTTGCGTGGGAGATAAATCTCTTCATACAAAATATTTAATTAATGGAGTGAAATTTCATTTCATGGATGCTTGCATTTCTGCTATGATAAGTGTTAGCTGATGACCAGTACATTATCCAGTGCTGCCTAAGACAAAGCAATCATTTGTCTATATTGCAGTCAAGCATACAAAATAGCCGAGTACTATTTCTGCACAGCCCTGTAAAGGTTTGATGCATTAGCCCCCTACATGAATAATTTACAACAACAGGGTCCATCTCGTTGCCTTTATCCAAGCAAAGAGAACAGTTACTATCTCACTTGAGTTACTGTGCATTGGAAGGTGGGGGTGGCGGGGAGAAAGAAGTCTTCATGTTGCATCTCTAGTCACTGTTTATTGCAAAATTTATAATAAAATGCAAAGAGAAAAGGAAGGGAGACATCTATTTACGGAAAGCTAGGAAAGGTACATGCTTCACGGTTAAAGCTGTTGTAGTTGTTTTCTTTTCTTTTTCTTTTTCTTTTTTGTTTCTCTCTCTCTCTCAAAAATAAAATAAATAGAGGCTTCCAGTAATGAAGTTGCATGGAAAAGATTTTGGGTTTGATCTATTCTAGAGCAAGATAGTTGCAAGTACTTCTCATCAATGGGATTTAAATTAAAGTGTGATTGAACTTTTCCCATTGATTTCAAGCGGACCAAAGTTCAGCTAATTGACGATGCAATTCTATACCCTCTCATCTGACAGTGAGCCGCATTGAATTCAGTGCAACTTACTTCTAAATAAAATTGCACTGAACTCAACTCTTTGTCTTCCCCTGCTTCACTATGTATGATTGGGGAAAACGGCATGCAATTAAATCCATTTGATCATTACAATTTAAAACTGGTGTAGTTGCTGTGACTTATGCTAAGGGCCAAAGGGATTCTACCGTTGGTAATGATGCTGGCACAAGCACAATCAGTTACTTCTGAAATCTACAGTTTCCAGGTTTCCTAAGCCATGACAATCCAGCTTGAAAAAGTTTCTAGTGGAGATAAAGCCTCAGAAACGATTTTCTGGGGGTGGGGAGGAACACCACATTCCAGTTAAATTCAAATTGTTAGGTAGTTTCTGAAAAGCAACTGATAAGTGCCATTGTTTACAATTTCTCAAAACCAAGCAGAATTTTTTGCCTGTCTGACCTCATTCTGAAATCTACATTTTCTTCCTAAACCAGTCACAAAGAAAGATGAACATGCCATTCAGGGACCAAGGACGCACACATAAAGTGTGTTATTTATGGCACTCAACAATCTTTTGCAATGTTGGTTTCCAACCACATCATGCAAACACTGCTTAACCCATGACATTCTGATTTCTGACCTAGAAATGTATAATATAGCTGAGGATGAAATTGAAGACTTTTCACAACACTGCATTTAGAACACAGAAAATTTCCTTAAGCGAAGTCAGGCTATTGATCTATGTAGCTCAACACTGTCTACACTTACTGGCAGTGGCATTCCAGGGTTTCAGGTGGGAGACATTCCCAACCGTACCTGAAGATCCTGAGGACTGAAACTGGGACCTCCTTTGTTCCCATTTAATGCACAACATGAAGGCTGACTTCACAGCAGTCTCCCATAACCTGGGGATACAGAGCAATGCTGAAGGGACTTGTGATCCAAAATATCTGGATGCCACCAGGTTAATAAAGGCTGCTCTAAATCTTAGAATCATAGATGGATCACAGGGGCCATCCAGTCCAACCCCCTGCCAAGGTCTTGGAAGACCTTGGACATTTGTGTGTGAGAGATGCTTACCAATAATCTTAAACATTAGGAAGATTTTTCTGGCGGCAAGAGGTCATTGACAGTGGAATGGACTGCCTTGGAAGGTGATGGGCTCTCCTTCGTTGGAGGTTTTTAAACACAGGTTAGATGGCCACCTGTCAGGGATTCTTTAGCTGTGATTCCTGCATTTCATGGGGGTTGGATCAGATGACCCTTAGGGTCCCTTCCAACCTGTAGTCTATAACTGTCATGAGTGCAGAGTGAGTGCAGGTATCAATAGATTATATAACTGGACTCCATGGGCCAGTGCTTTAGCCCATGCCACCTGACCTTTCCCCAAATCTTCCACATATGCATGTTCACTTGATGACAGCAACACAAAATGGCACTTCACATGCCTGCAATGTGCATGCTTCCAAATATCCTCAGCTCTTCTATTAATGAAGGCCTGAAAGCAAATAATATCTCTGACAAGGACCATTTATCACATTCCTCTGTTTATTCAACTTTTGAATACACTGTTGTTGTTATTGTTATAGTATTGTCATCATCATTACCCATTTCACAACTTGGATGGATGACGTGCAGGCATGATTTATCCCTGTCCTATGAAACAAAAAGTTGCAAGCATTATGTTATCATAATTAGTCACACACTTGTCACGAAGACACACCATTTGTTGAATGATCACCGGTGTAAATTTCTGCACAAGTTAACAACAGAAGGTTAACACAAAGCTGGATTGGAGAAGAACTGATTGGGTCCCCCCCCCAGCTGTTAGCTGAAAAATATTTGATATCCCAGGCAGTCCCCACATAAACCCAAAGAAAGCCTACTTTAAACAGTGTTATCACCTAGAATGTGTTCTTATACATCTTGTACAACCTATTCATTATCCATGACTTGCTACTTGTGCTTTCCCCAATTTTGGGTAACATACATAAAAATATAGAAATATGGAATCTTTTGCCAGGAATCTTTTGCCACCTGTTTCTTGGTGTAAGTTTCAAGCAGCTTTGTTTGATCTGATTCTATTCACGAGAAGCTGGAACTGATTAATGGTTTGAGAAGCTTCCTTTGTACCTCCTATCTAACTTTTTCTTTCTACCAATAAGGTTCACATAGGCATTCAACAGAGCAGATGCAACTCAATGCAAATTGGTTTCTGCAAAAAATGCAAAGAAATGACTTTACATTTTCTAGCAAGCTGAGAATGCTCCCTCAGCTACCTTCCATCATTTCCATTAAGCCTATGAAACTGACATTTTTAAGAAAAATAGAAACGGAGTTTTAAAACATTTGGGAAAACCCATTAAGTAATTTATCATGCATCTGATGAAAATATAATTTAACACTGAAGCTCTAAACAGAATTAAAGCAAGCCCCATGTGTTCATATTAACAGTAAAATATTTGACACTGGAAGTTATTGAAACAGCAAACAGTGTTGTTCTCTGATTATGGTAATGCAATAGATCACCATTTGGGCAATCGTCCCAGAAGGAATCCCTTTGCATGCATATATCGAGGATATTTTATATCACCACTAAATGCTTGGTGTTGAGTGCTGTGTGTGCAAAAGAGAATACTCCCATGAGATAAATCAACCCTGCCTGCACTCAGAACAAACTCTTAATCCTGTACAACTTTTCCCTTTGGCTGCAGTATGAGCATCAGCATTGGATTTATGTATAGGCTGAAGCCTAGGGCCTCCAAATCTAGCCCCCCCCCAGCCTGCCCGCTCCCCAGCACCGTAGTCTCCCCTCTCCCAAAATCGCAAACCCAAGATTTCATGCAAGGGCAGGGCAACTCAGGCCCAGCAACTATGAGACTTGGGGCTAGCCAGTGGGGCCCAATTTGAAGTAGTGGGGCACAACTTGTTTTTTGTTGTGTGTTTTTTTGTTTTTGTTATTTTGGTAGGGCCCCAGTTCACAGCCAAAGTCTGCAAAATCTTATAGATATAAATAAAATCCATCTAGATTGCCCTGGTGCAGGGGGCCCCTTAGGAGCAGCCCACAGGGCCAAATTTGGCCAAATTGCTCCGATTGCCTGGTGAGACTGCGCAGGGGTTGGACCTGTTATGGAAATAAAGGGGGGGCAATCACTTATTGGAAATCATCATCATCATCACTTTTAATTTGTATACCGCCTTTCTATCATACAATACTCAAAGCGGTTTACAAGCTGAAGAAACAGAATCTAATGAAATACAAAACAACCTTATAACAATCTAATGCAATACAAAAATATGATAATAAAACATAGCTTTAAAATAAGCAATCAAATAATGTAACGTTCAGCAATCATTACAATAGTATAGAATAATATCAGCATATGAAAATTAAACAGAAACCCACTCTTAACATTTACAATAAATAATTTCAAAACAATAATCAATAAAACAACAGCAAGCCACAATGCATAAAACAATACAATACAAATTGAAAAATATAGACTGGAGGGTGAGGCAAGGCAGGTGGAAAGAGGCCTTGCCTGATGGAGTCTCCCCCTCACAGTTCTTCCTCCAGGCACAGCTTCCTTATGAGGAGTCCCAGGGCCGAAGGGGGCGAGGCAAGGCAGGTGGAAAGAGGCCTTGCCTGATGGAGTCTCCCCCTCACAGTTCTTCCTCCAGGCACAGCTTCCTTATGAGGAGTCCCGGGGCCGAAGGGGGCGAGGCAAGGCAGGTGGAAAGAGGCCTTGCCTGATGGAGTCTCCCCCTCACAGTTCTTCCTCCAGGCACAGCTTCCTTATGAGGAGTCCCAGGGCCGAAGGGGGCGAGGCAAGGCAGGTGGAAAGAGGCCTTGCCTGATGGAGTCTCCCCCTCACAGTTCTTCCTCCAGGCACAGCTTCCTTATGAGGAGTCCCGGGGCCGAAGGGGGCGAGGCAAGGCAGGTGGAAAGAGGCCTTGCCTGATGGAGTCTCCCCCTCTCTATCCACCCCCAAACCCTGAGACAATGAGCCCAGCCACCTTTTATAAACAGTCACATAAGCACTACACTACAGCATGGTCATAAACCTGTACATTCAACCGCTGAAATATACACCCGCTGTACCGCCATAAACCAGTACGTTCAACCACTGAAATATATGTAGCAATGGAAATTTATGTTACTGCTTTATTAATGAACACTGTGTTTTATGAATGGACTCTGTATTTTGTGAATTTCCTAAGAGACACCAATAGGGAGCTCTAGAATCTGACAGCTAACCAATTGGGTACTACCAAACAGCAACCTCTATTGCTGAAAGCAGGTAACCAGCAGGGAACGCTTCAGCTCAGCCTTTGCACTGTTGACTGAACACCCCCTGCTGTGCAGATAATGGATAAAGCTCGTAAATTGTATCCCTTCTGCCCATAGCTGTCAAGTTCTCCCCTTTTTAAAGGGAAATTCCCTTATGCTGAATAGGCTTCCTCGCGAGAAAAGGGAAAACTTGACAGCTATGCTTCTGGCATCCTGGCCAACTCTATTATGCTGATGTAAACCCTGGTGCACCAGAAGCCCAGAATAGCAGCAAATAAAATCCGCTCATATGTCAGCAACTGATAAGACTTGTCAACCAGTTCTTCCAAAGTCTTCCTAAATTATAAAGCTCCAATATACAGGCCAAAAGAGAACAGGTCTGGGAAGAGCGAGCCATACAATGGGCACCACCAGTGAAAAGGCCCTGCTCCGTGTAGCTCCTACCCTGTCATTTGATAGGGTGCCCACTTGCCCTCCTTTTTGACATGGAATGCTCTCTATTGGAGTCTCCCGGTCCAGTACAAAGACCATAAGAAGGGAGAGCAGGCAACTTGAAGTTCCCAACAGCTGTTAAGCAAGCAAGCAAGCACACAGGTCACTTTTGTAACAGTCAGGATGCCTATGTTCTAGCCAGGCCTGCGCCCAATCTTGTTTTTGTACAATCCTGTTTGTTCTCAGTAACCAATATCATTTTATCAACATATACAAACAGAAAAGATGTTTTCCTTCATTTGCAAGGAATCATACAAAATGAAGTGGCACTAATAAAGAAAAGTTCCAGGGTGGAAACAGAAAGCAAACTAAAAATGCTTTTGCAGTTCATCAAAACTATCCAGCAATATCAAGTCATAGGAAAACTGGTGCAGTAATCCTTCTAGTTGGTTAATTGGTTTGGCAACTTCCATGCACATGGTGTGTGGTGCTAATTATTTCCCCAAAGAGTTAAATGATAACTAATCACAGGCAGCCACAATTCAAATGGCAACAAAATATCTGTGAAAGGAAGAGGAGCAGGTTTGCTCAAGTGTGTTGCAGGTAGAAATACTGTTTGTAATGAAGTGAGAGCAGTAGTTTACTTGCTTGAATTAACAAATAAGAAAGTTTTGAGAATTTAAATTCTAGATTAAAATTGATTACTTAATTGAGAAGGGGAGTGTAACAAAAACACTGGGGCCTACATTTGAATAGTAGAGTGTCTGGTACCTGGTGGGCAATCTCATCCTTTATTTCCACATTGTGACTGCAGACCAAATCACCTGTCAGGAGAGTTATGAGATTCAGGTGAGGGTCAGATGCCTTGTCAATCCCAGCAGGTATATAAGAGGGAGACCGGCCTGGCCAGACCTTTATACAACCTATTTTTTCCTTGCCACCAACATGGCAGGTACCCCCTCCCCTCTGAAGAGTTTGGGACACCTGGGTACCCCCAGAGGCCTTTGGGCAACTTTTTACTTCACAACACCCTTGCTCTGCACAGCTCCTTTGCTTAGGATTGCCAACATCTGATACCTTGTAACATCATCAGACCACAGGGACAGAACAAGGATTAGAGACTTGCGGCCCAAGGACCACATTTCCTTTCTAGGCATGCAGATATTGGTATCAGTGATATATACATTGGCATTAGTGATCACCAGTACAAATGACATATCTTCAGGTGCCAAGCAAAAACATTCCTCTTCTCCCAAGCCTTTGGCTAATAATTAAACAATATATGGCCTTTCAAATTCTATGTGGGGTGGGTTATTGTTTGTGTTTGTTACTATGACATGCATTTTTTGTGTTTTTTATATTGTAAACTATCCTGTGATCATATGAAGGGCGGTATAGAAAACAACAACAACAACAACAACAACAACAAAGCTCCCTAGATCTGAAAGAGTAGGTGGAGTAGACAGATTCAGAAGTATTATTAATGATTTTAGCTAGTGGATAAGATTAAAGATTCATTTGCTGATATCTACTTGCTTTTGCTGAGTGAGCGCTTTTTCCCAAATAATTATAAAGTGATTTCTTGTTGTTCTTTGTTTTATTGGTTCATACCTTTTACTCACAGTGTGCCAATCACTATCTAATTGCAGGACATGGTTTTGTGAGCACTCCAAGCTGTTCCAACGTGCAATAAATTATAGAGCTGCTGTTACCCCAATTATGTAATCACCCAAGCTTAAATATGCCCTGAAAATGGAATTACATATTAATAAATGTCATAATGGTTGCTTAAGACTTGGAAAAGAAAAAGGGAGAAAATCAGACAACCCTGTTTGGAGATCACACGCTTTCCCTGGGGTTGTGTGTGTGTGTGTGTGTGTGGTATTAAACTGGTATTCCCTGAAGAAGAGGGAGGCTGTTAAATGGCTACTTTGAACCTTAGCAAGGCAGTGCATCAGTTTTCAGGTCCTGTCAAAGAACTTCTGATTGACCAGGGAGAAAATACATGCTCTAAATTTGTTAAGATAAAATTGCTTTGCAGACTTCCTGCATGGGAACTTTCCCCTCACCTCCATTTCATTAAAACCAGGAACAGCAGGTTTCATTCAAGTCTTGCACCCAGTCAGATTTCCCTATTATTCCATCTCCAATATTCTCAATGTCTTTGCTCTACAAAATTAGTATACCGAACTACGGCCATGAATGGATATTAGGCACAGAGAACCATTCATTTGCCAGATGTAGCCATCAAAATGTCAGTAGGTGATGAGGTACAGGATAATGGCCAAGACATCACTGGAATGATCAAAGCAGTCAAGAAAACCCTTGCATTCCATAATCATATTTCAATAAGAATGTAGGAGGTGTTGCAATGCTGAGTCATGCCCATTGAGTCATATGTTAAGTATTGTGTACAACGAGTAGCAACAGTTCTCCAGGGTTTCAGACCGGGTCCTTCCCAGTCCTGCCTAGAGATGCCAGAATCTTCTAACCTGGGACCTTTGGTATGCAAAGCAGATTCTCCTCCACTAAGCTATGGTGGAGGAGTGTGGCACTTACTGTAACAACTTCATGGTGAGTACTGGCACCATTTTTCTAAGGAAAAAAGCACTGTTGAAAATGGAACACTGAAATACATAGGGAAGGGGGAGAAACCTTGAAGCCGTTCCTCCCTCGAGGAGCCCAGGGGACAAATCTGCTTTTGTTCTTCAGCGTTACATGCGATGGTGACATCCTACAATTCCTGGTGTATTGCCAGCAAGCGAGATTCACTCAGAATACTTCCAGAGAGTAGGAGGGGAGATGACATCTATTTCACAATGATATCACTATAAATACTATATGCCACCAAGAGAACAGAGCCACTCAAAACCCACAGTCAATGTGCCAAGAGCAATTACTCAGCCTCTTTGATCTCGCTTTAAACTGAAGCAGGAAGGAAAGGGCTTTATTTTGATGTTGTGCTTGCTTCTTGGCAATATGTGCTTAAAGCGAACTACATTAATATATCCTTCCCACATTCCCTGTCATTTAAATATGTGTGTGTGTGTGTGCGCGCGCACAGAACTGTTGCAGTACATTTGCATCTCAATTTGTGCTCAGACAGCATGGCAACTTTTTTGGGGGGGGGGTTGAGGGTGGAATCACCATAATTGGCTAAGAAAGCAGCTGAAAACCCCAGGGAGGCTTGGGAGGAGGGGAAAATTTGTTGAGAACAAGATCGGCTCTTCGGTACCAGTGTCAATCTCACAATGACAGCCTCAGCCAAAGCACACTGGGGCATATCGAACTCAGGTGAAAACCCTAATGCTCATGTTCTTCTTTATTGCATAATTGCCAGAGTTCTGCACAGTAGCAAGTATTTATAGATTCAGCACAGGAGATGGGGACAAAGTCCACTCATGGGTTGACTAGTCTTTAAGCAGACAGTGTTAACCATTGCTGGCCCGAACCCTCCCCCTTTGTTGGAATAAGGACACTTGACACCAGTATTTTAGGTTAATGGGCTAAAAAAGACCACAACTTTATTGGTTACAGAATGTGAGTGGTACTGGATTAGGCACTGGAACCGAACCGACTATATCTGACTCCTGCCCCTGACTCTGCAGGAAGCCTCAGAAGGGTTAACCACCGGTCAACTAGGAACACACATCAACTAGGAACTCCCCCAGGGTCACTGATAGGGGTCGTGCCATGGCCCTAGCCCCTGCCTGGGCTTCAGATGGGGCCATGCCCCCTCCCCCGGATTCCTTTAACAGAATACCCTTGAAATAGGAGGGCTAGGTGATAGCCACTACCTCCCCTCACCTCCAACCGAATGCTCCAATGCCTAACTGCCAAACCTTACAAAGTTGTGATGATTTGCTACAAGGTAGGCAAAAAAACAAATGACTGTTGCCAATTAGCCAAGTGGGGAAAAAATCCTACCAGGCCCCTTCAACTGGGCTTCAGACGGAGCCACGACCCCTGGATTCCTTTAACCAGAAAAAGGGTTGATTTCCCGCCAGCAGGCTGTTTAAATAGAGCATGCCACACCCCCTGGTCAGCCGGATTGGTCGGCCTAGGGCGTGATGTAGAGGGGACTCCCTATGATGTGGGGGTTAGCCACACCCCTGCACATGGGGTGGGCTCGTGTCCAGCCCGCAACTCCATTTCCCCAGGGAAGGGAAATGGCTTTGTGAAAACAGCTGCTAAGCCTGAAACCCGCAATTTGAAAAGGCTTAATAAAGATGTAACAAAATATCATATTGTGTATGCAACCACCTGGTTTTTAGACTGCATTGTCATGTATAATAGGGGCATTCACATGTTACATTCATTGAGCGTTTCCCTGTGTCTTCCTGTGCACACAGATAGTTGAGCTGTTTACTTGTACAATTATTCATATGTGGCGCTCAACAAATGTACAGTCTCTGTACATGTGTACACCATAGCTGATCTGTACAAATCAACAAGTTTACACTCTTCCACACAAACACTTGTACACGTGTAGAGACAGTTTGTACCTGCATTCAGTATAATGTGCGAACAATTGATTGGACACCCGGGGAGACTTAAAATAAGGAACTGTAAAGAAGCAGAGAAACAGCCCAGAAACAACTCCAGTCCATTTATTATTCTCCATCCAAATGCTAGCTAGCAAATCAGTTCTAAAAACCCTTAGAACAAAACAAAAGCAAGAAAATGGCTAAAAGCTGATTCAAAAGAAAATAAGGCACGGGTCAACTTCAAATTGTAAAGAGGCATTCAGCATCATTTCATAATGGCAGTGCTTGTATGAAATGGATTATTATTTTGACCATGGATTTTGATGACTGGAGAATAAAAAGTATTAAATTCAGAGATGATACAATCAAAATCTGAAATTGGAGACTGGGCCGACGGTAGCAAAATAAAACTCACCCAAGACAAATGTAAACTGTGCAGTTATATGCAAGATGCAGCACATCTTTAAAAGAATAAAGGCTTCTAGTGGATGAGAAAGGTTACATAAAAGTGATGGTTGAGCATAAAAAGACCGATGCCATTATACGATGTGTTACCAAGATTGTAAGTTTGTAAGACTAAGGACTGTTCATAACAGCACAATAGTTACTCCTTAGCAGCTGAAGTATCAAGGAAAAAATTGCACATGTGGATATTACATTGCCAGCGGAGAGTGTTTCACAATTTGGTCCAATCTGCATAGAAACAAGTTGCAAAAGATACCAAATGGACTAAATCTGAGGACCCATTTCAGCCTGAGACTTCAGGCTCAATGGCTCTCCTGGAGTCCCCTCTTACTGTCCCTGGCTGAGAGTAGCATGCCTTTTTTCGTTTCCACAAAGCATTTCTCCATTTTGTAGCCTCCCTGGCTGCCCACATTTTCTTACCTTAAAATACCTCATTAGCAGAGTTGCCAATGGGGCTTTTACTGAGGTGCAGGAAGTTGGGGGTACTGGTATCTAATTGAGACTGGTACACTTGCTGATGTTATTTTTATATAAAGTTCTTCCTTTTACTTTTTCTTTTTTAATAATAATTAAGGGCTGATTTTTTTAAATTTTTTAAAAAGTTTTTAAAAACAAAAGGGGGGAAGACTTCACTTTTTAAAAAATGAAGAGTTATTAGAATTACAGCCTGTGTGTGTGTGTGTGTGTGTGTGTGTCTGTGTCTGTGTCTGTGTGTCTGTGGAAGCTAAAAAGATTCTTGCTATCTAGGATATACTATTTAAAGGTTTGTTCCTACTAACAAATTTTAAATGTGATTGTTCTAGCCTATGTTTATTAGAACAGTATTTCATTTGATTAGTGCAATTGATAATGAAGTTATAGCTGAAGTTCAATTTGTTTACTATTTATTCAACTGTTCCAAAATGCCCAAGTTCACACACAATTGGTTCATTGAGTTAAACATTCAAACTAATTGAACTTTAACAACATTGGGAGGGAGGAGAATCATCCAATGAAATGATCCATCTGCAGCTTTCAGCAATGAACTGCAAACAGAAAATGAACAAATATCCAAAAGAGTAAATATCTGATTATTTCATCAGTATCAAGAACTGACACACACAGAAATGGGTATTATATTCCATGAAGAATGCAAAATTGAAACGGACGGAAATGAAACAGCTTCCCCGCCCCCAACTACTGATTTAGCAAACTAGATATGGCGTGAGAATGAAATGCTTATTTTTAAAAAGTCTTCTGTAGTAACCCACCCCCACCCACCTGCCCTAGTTCTGCATGTGATGCAGCTCCATTTTGGTTGAGTGAACTGGGTCATTTCTAATGGGTCACTTATTTTATTTGGGAAAGTGGGGAGAAACGCACGTTGCATGATAATGTAATGTGAAGTTTGGTTTGACTTGTCCAAGGCAGCTGGCTGATATCCTCCAGCACTGGCATACTCTTATCCACTTTACATGAATATACTCAAAGGCACAGAGATATATATTTTTGGGAGGGGCGGTTAAGTTTCATCTAAAAGAAGTTCTTGTTCCCTTGCTATTGTTGAATTGCACGCTAACATGGGAAACTCAATCAGTTAATGCTTTAAACCCCGGGTAGCCCTCAGACCAGGGGTGATAACCCATGGCCCCCTAGATGTTGGACTACAACTCCCATCATCCCTGACCATTGGCTGTGCTGGTTGGGGCTGATGGGAGTCCAGCAACATGTGGAGGGGCACAGGTTTCCCTTCCCTTTGCTTTAAGGAAAACAAGTCTTGTGAAAGATATACCATTTCCATATGAATTGTACTGCTCAATGCAGTGCTTACTCAAGGAACATTGACTATCCCCACAGTGGGCAGAGGCCGATAACAATCCATTTGCCACTGCTGTTTCAGGTAAATAAAACACCAATTGCCAGTAGCAGAGGGAGGAGTAAAGAATACCCTCAACTGTCTGATGACTAAGGGCATCAGCTGATAGTACCAGAGAAAAACTTTGCATGTGTGCAGCTTAACAGCTTGCCCTTATTCACATGCTGCACCAAACACAGGTTACAAACTGTGTCTGTTGTTGTTTAGTCATTTAGTCGTGTCCGACTCTTCGTGACCCCATGAACCAGAGCACGCCAAGCACTCCTGTCTTCTACTGCCTCCCGCAGCTTGGTCAAACTCATGTTGGTAGCTTCAAGAACACTGTCCAACCATCTCATCCTCTGTCATCCCCTTCTCCTTGTGCCCTCAATTTTTCCCAACATCAGGGTCTTTTCCACATGTACAAATGTTTGTGTGAAAGACTATGCATTTGTTGATTTGTACAGTTCAGGTATTGTGTACACAGGTACACAGACTGTACATTTGTTGAACCTTACATGTGAGTAACTGCATAAGTTACAGCTCAACTATTTGCATAGACAGACAGGAACTCATTGGACATGTGTACACAGATTGTAAACTCATGGAACATAAGGTGTGAACAAAGCCCAAAGACAGTCTAAATTTGCCACCACAGTAATGAATTGTCAAGGGCAAAAGACCATATTGAGGATGATCCATAGTTTAGTGGTAGACAAAGGCTTTCTGTTTGGATTGAGTCCCTGGCACCTCTGGTTAAGAGTATCAGAAAACAGATAGAGGTAAAGACCTCTAACAGAGAGTCCAGAGACGTTTTGCCAGTCAGAGTTCACAATATTGGGCTAGAACAGGGGTGAGAAAGCTTTCAGACCAAGTGCATATTCCTTTCTGGGCAACCTTCTGGGAGCCACATGTTGGACTAGATGGGCCATTGGCCTGCTCCAGTGGGCTCCGCTTATGTCCCTCTTTTTCCAGCTAAGAAAATCAAGGAGGATCCAAAGCATGTCCCCCAGGAAGGGGGAATGGCCTAGGGAGAACCCCAGGGGTCAGACAGAGCGACCTGGAGGGCCATATTTGACCCTCAGACCTGAGGTTCCCTATCACTAAATCAGGTGGACAAAAAGTATCATTATGAAGGTAGTTTGCTACAGTAATCTCTTTGTGCAACATTGATTTTGTAAGCCATCTTGATCATGCTAATAGAAAGGCAGAGTAAAAATTTCATAGCTAAACAAACAATCATAAGCGGCAAGAGGAAACAAGATTGAAATGGCTTTGAAACTAGTGCAGGGGTGTTTGGGAAGCGTGCTGGGGGAAACGCATCCATTTCATTTAGCAACAGATTGTTTGCTAATTCACAGAATGCAAGTACAGATGCTACCCTTGGCTTACCACCAAAGTCTTGTACTCCATGTTCTGTTGCAAAGGACCAAGACTGAACACAATTGCTGTCAAAAGAAATACCATGTTCCAAGTCTTCTGTTCCGTCTTTATTTTCCAAAAATTGTTCTTGCTCTTTATGGTAATGTATAGCTCCCAAAACAAAAAATATGTACATTGCCCAATTGCTCAAAGTATCATATAGCAATGTTTAAAACTACAGTGGTACCTCGGTTTAAGTACACAGTTGGTTCCGGAAGTCTTTACTTAACCTGAAGCGTACTTAACCTGAAGCGAACTTTCTCATTGAAAGTAATGGAAAGAGGATTAATCCATTCCACACGGTCCGTGGAGTACTTAAACTGAAAGTACTCAAATCGAAGCGTACTTAAACCGAGGTATGACTGTACTGGTAAATGTGTGTAGCATTGCTCTTTAAAAAAAAAAAAAAAAAAAAACCCTAAACGATCAGCCACACAGATCTTTTATACCTTAAAAACAATAAAATGTAGCATACATCCATATTATGCAGTACTTATTACAAGCACTATTTTAAGTAGCCCTATTAGAGCCCCTGTTGATAGAGGGAGGGCCAGAACTACATATGCAGCTCGCTCAATCCCCAGCATTCCACCCCTGCTGGTTGCAATCTGAAACTCTTGTGCATGGAGCAGAAAGTTTGAAGGAAGAACCTTCACTCCCTCAGCTGAGCCTGCATTGAATTCTATCTAAGGGTCTTCAGCTACATGTTTGGCTTGCTGGCTACTGTGTGGTCAGGGGTGGGGTTCCCTCCCAGCTTTCCTTTAAAACCTGTCTGCCAGCCTCTGTCAGCAGAGAGGAGCACTTTTGGTTGGGGAAGGGCTCCGCGCACAGCAAGACACCAACGTTGCTCATTTGGCCATAGAATTCTTCAACTGACTATCATCACTAGAAAGTCCCTGCACACCCCAAGATGGCAGGGCTATGGATCCACCACTTTGATCTGCCTCTTCTGGTCAGTTTTGATATTTTGGTACACCACAAAACTGGTGTTTTTCTATTCTCAACTCACACAAAAAACAGGCTCAGTATTATAACAAGAAGAAGAAGAAGAAGAAGAAGAAGAAGAAGAAGAAGAAGAAGAAGAAGAAGAAGAAGAAGAAGAAAAGAAGAAGAAGAAGAAGAAGAAGAAGAAGAAGAATTTATTATTTATACTCCACCCATCTGGCTGGGTTTCCCCAGCCACTCTTGGCTGCTTCCAACAAAATATTAAACAAAATATTAAAATACAATAGTAGCATGGTGGAGGCAGAGGTTAAGCCATTCTTATTTGAAGCAATTATAAAATCCCCTCCCTGATTGACAACATTTTTAAAACAATGCAGCAGTATCAAGTTTTAGCATAAGTATTGCCATGCCCTTAATTAAGCTTCAATGGAGGATTTTACACACACACACACACTATCTATCTATCATCTATCTATCTATCATCTATCTATCTATCATCTATCTATCATCTATCTATCTATCTATCTATCTATCTATCTATCTATCTATCTATCTATCGTCTGTTCCACCCCCATGAGTTTACTTCCCTCTCTGACTGAACTTCCTTTGAAAAACAATATGAAACAGTAGGGACTATTGCCTTGCTTCCACTGCATGTAAATTAAATCCTATCAAAAGAGTGCTAAGAGAACTACTCAGAGATCAATGTACTGGGGGCACGTTGCAGGAAATGTAGCATATGCAACTTAGTTTTACGAAGGTTAAGGTTAAATTCCTCCAATATTCATCCCAGAGAAGTATATAACTTATACAAAGGGTTTGTGCTACACAGAGGCATCTTGCAAAGGGGAATAGTTTCAATTTCTCAGTTAAATAGGGAGTTGACTAAGGCTGCACTGAGACATGGGTTCATTGCCTTAGTTTTCCTGGTTATGGTGCTATCATTCCTGCTACCCTGCAGTATGTGCTGCACTATGGCGCTTTTTCTTTTTGATCAATGTTCCACCATGTTGTGATAAATTGCATTCCCATTTGTGGTGTTGCCATGCCACAACCACAAATACTGTGGAAAACCTACAGTGATATCCTGGGTATCCATGGTAGCAGTGAGCTTTTCTTCTTGAAACAATTAACATGGAAATGTGCTAAAATACCACTAGATTTCCAGAAGTTACTTTTATGTGGTGTGAAAGATGATGTAAAACACAAAAAATTAATAGTTAAGGAAATGACAGGAAGATGGAATCGCGCGCCATCCGATGCTAAGTTGGTTAGAAATGCGAATATTTTTGGCCAGACCTAGGTTGACCTTATCAGTTCAGGATTTATTTAATAAATTTTATATACCATTTGATAGATAGCAGCCTCGTATCCATCATCCAGGAATTCTATGAAAACTGCCTCCATAAAGCCTGATTTGAGGGGGAAATGGAACTCTGTCTACTCTTTCTCATCTCACCAGCTAAGCCTCTTTGATCCAGCAGAACCCAGGTAGTTATAAGAAACCACACAGGGTTTTTCCACTGGGATTTTATTTTATTTTATATTTTAACATTCTGTAGCAATTCGGTGCCTGTGTCTATTGTGCAGTCATCCAGAATTTATTATCACAGAGGGGAAAAAGAAGGCATAAATAAATAAAAATAGTCCTTCCAGGGTTTCACCTCTGTGGGTTAACATTTATGTGCTAGCCTTATTTGCACACTGTACCTAAGGAATAAAAATAAGTAAATCGATGGCAAAGTAAAGAATGTTTAGTACTTTTGTAAGCTTTGCAAGCCACATACTAGGACAGCGATGCTTAAATCAATCCAGCGTTTTATTGACACTGCTGAGATTCTCCCCAAAGAGAAACATAAAAGAACTCTATGATTTGCCACCCAATCACAACAGAACAACAGCAACAAAGCACAAAGCACCAACTGTATCTTATTGGCAGGAAAGTGTCAGATTCATCTCTAGCACAATTTTCTAGAGCATCCATTGGGCTCTAATAAACATGAGTTTAGTGTTCAACAAGCTTTGAATGGCTATCTGGACAAGGTCATGATTCTTTACCATGGAAGCTACATCCAAACATTGTTGACTGGAGGAGTCAAGATGCCTTTTCTTTCAAACTTTGATGTGAGCATGGGAGTGCAGGAGACACCCCTCCATCTTAATGACTGATCTGGCATGTTTGACTCCAGTTGCCCAGATAAAGGTAAGGGTAAAGGGACCCCTGCATAGCTGCCAAGTTATCCCTTTTTTACAGGGATTTTCCCTTATGCTGAATAGGCTTCCTTGCGAGAAAAGGGAAAACTTGGCAGCTATGGACCCCTGACCAGTTGTGACCGACTCTGGGGTTGTGCGCTCATCTCACATTATTGACCGAGGGAGCCGGCGTATAGCTTCCAGGTCATGTGGCCAGCATGACAAAGCCGCTTCTGGCAAACCAGAGCAGCACATGGAAACGCCGTTTACCTTCCCGCTGTAGCGGTTCCTATTTATCTACTTGCATTTTGACGTGCTTTCGAACTGCTAGGTTGGCAGGAGCTGGGACCAAACAACGGGAGCTCACCCCGTCACAGGGATTCGAACCGCTGACCTTCTGATCAGCAAGCCCTAGGCTCAGTGGTTTAACCCACAGCGCCACCTGGGTCCCAGTTGCCCAGATAAGATCATGCAAAAACTGACCTCCAAACTTGAGATAACCAACTTCACCAAATGGAGCTGAACTTTTCAGTTATTCCAAGTTCATTTTTCCATTTCATTTATCAGTGTCAACACAACCTGAATCCCTTCCAAGTCAAGAGATGAGGGTGAAATGTGGACTGATGTTAGCCAGCTGCTCCTAGAGTCTAATTTCCAACTTGGCTGCTAAGTTTAATGTGTGGTTATGAGCAAACAAATTTTAACTCTTTGTGGGATATAAGGCCCCACAGGAGACTGTATACCAAGGGTAGGAAGCTCTGGGCCAAATCCTTCACAAGCTCTGCTCTGTGCCCTGTTATTTCCCATCACTCAGATGTGATCTTGGACTGTCATAATGCCTCCTGCTCTATGATTCTATGATTCCTACTCATCACCGGCATATGGCCCCCTATATATTGCTCAGGAGGCAATGTGGCCCTCAGGATGAAGAAAGGTTCTCTATCCCTACTGCATACAGTTCACCACTGATGTCAATACAGTTGCATACAGTTCGCCAGTGATTTTCGGCTGTTCTCCCTCACTCCCAGCAGTGACCATAACATTGCTGTATCTCAAGAAGAAGCTTATAGCCATTACAAAGCAGCCTTAAATAAACAAAAAACGTCACAATTTCATAGTTCATATGCCCTGTAACCCCGGTTACCGAGGGAAGGTGAATGCAGTCAGGGACAAGTGCTGGGAAAGATTTTATAGCAAAACCTGTTTCATGGGGTGCTTCTGAATCCAGGGCCAGGGCAGATAGCTTGGCTTTTGCATATAAAGAAGAACAGTGCTTCAACAGTTCAGATCCATGTGTGTGGCAGGCAGGGGGTGGTTATATGCACAGCAAGATGTATCTTTGAAGTTTCTACCGCAGCAGCTGACACAGATGAACTAGCTACTTGATTTTATACTAAAAACTGGAAACTTCAAAGAGAGGCTGGCTGTCTTCAAGGTTTTCAGCTGCATGTGCTCAGAGTTTTGTGGGGATGCAACCCTTGAAAAGGTGTCTTTTTCAACACACAGGCTTTAGTTTTCACTCTCTGTATGTGTCCTGGATTCTCACCTTCAATGCGCATCATTGATTCTCACTGCATCAATGCGCTCGCACACACGCACAAACACACACTCATACTAACTGTGAATTATTCATACACTGATGAGAGTCTTGTGACAATCAGAATTGCCTCACCAAGGACAATCCCATCTTATGAGACAAGTGGAAATGAATATTGACACCTAAACTTCTAGGAAATAGATACAGACCATTTTGTGCTGCTTCTCAAATCTTATAAAATGGCCCTGTTTTATTTCTGGATGTTGTCTACAACGTCTTATTTCCATACTATTTTACTATCCTGAATGACAAACAGTCACACTGAATAGGGCACATACAAAATGCTTCATAACAAGCTGGCAGTATATGTAGAGGAAAAGAGACAGAAATCAAAGTCTGCATTGTATAAGAAACTCATTGCGTCCCCTGATTATCACAGTATGGCATTCAAGAATCAACAGGTAGGTGCATTTTGTTTCCTTCTTCCTAACAGTGCCAAAATCTTGTGAAAATATCAATTAGATTAGTAGCATGTAATTTCACCTTCCTTAATGTGCCTACAGGTGCTTCTTGAAATACACCTGATTTAACTCTAGTCACGTTGCAAAAGGTATTTATTTATTCACAACTGCTTAGGCATGAATGGGCATGAATATCTGAATGCACATTCAAATATGTATGCAGTGCAGACAGGCAGCATTCACATTCAGTTGCACATTTGGATATGGATATCAGATTTATCGCCCCTCCCCTAATCCAACAAGTGATAGCCACATGGAAGCCTGCTTAGGCATGCATATGATATCCCGTTCACATGTGGCAACCTCCCGACACGTACATCTTTCCTTCACATTCTGCTTGGTGGATGTTAAAGAATCTAAATCAGAAGATCGGTCACTTTGTGTTTCACATGGCCACAGTATCAGTCACTGCTAATTCCAGAGAGAGTAGCATATTCACCATAGCATGAAAACTTGATGGCAGCTCTCCTTAGGAAGCTCATACTGTTGGTCCAGCTAGCTTACTATTGTCCTATTTTGACTTGTGGCAGTTCTCCAGGGTTTCAGACAGAAGCTCTCCCAGCCAAGGGCGGAGGAAGGCGAAGCAGTAGGGGAAGGCCGCCCCAAGTGTCACCACTAAGGGGGGGGTGACAAAATGCCAGGTGGCACTCACAACAAGGCCTGCAGCACACCTGAGCCACGCGTCTTTCCTGGGAGTGATGCAGTGGCTTGGGCGCCCGCAGGCTCCACTCTGCCCCAAACGGTCTGCCCACTGCCCCCTGCCTCCCAGTATGGTGTATTGGTTAAGAGCGGTGGACTCGTAATCTGGTGAACCGGCTTTGCGTCCCCACTCCTCCACATGCAGCTGCTGGGTGACCTTGAGCTAGTCACACTTCTCTGAAGTCTCTCAGCCTCACTCTCCTCACAGAGTGTTTGTTGTGGGGGAGGAAGGGAAAGGAGATTGTTAGCCACTTTGAGACTCCTTAGGGTAGTGATAAAGCGGGATATCAAATCTAAACTCCTCCTCCTCGCCTCATCTGTAGGGCGGCTGAGGGGGAGGAGGCATGCAGTCTCCTTGGAGGAGGGCCCTTGCAGGGCACACTCGCCACCCCAGGCACCCAATCAGCTTCCTCCGCCGCTATCCCCAGCCCTACCATGGGACAGCAGGGATGGAACCTGGGACTTTGTGCATCCAAGGTACATGCTCAACCACTGTGCTACCATCCTTCTCCAAAAATATTGTGAAGGAAAGCACCTGCTTCTAGAAGGTCCCATGTATAGGTCTAGCTTTAGTGTTCTTAGATGCAAATATCCATACACTTTGTATCCCAGGCCTCTCCTTAGAAAACATGCTTGCCTCCTCTCCCCCCCCCCCCAATATGAACATCCAAACTGAATATCCAAACTATGAGGCGGTAAAAAAACAGGATAATAATAATAATAATAATAATAATAATAATAATAATAATAATAATTTGTTATTTATACCCCGCCCATCTGGCTGGGCTTCCCCTGCCACTCTGGGCAGCTTCCAACAAACATTAAAATACATCAAACATCACAGATTAAAAACTTCCCTAAACAAGGCTGCCTTTAGGTATTTTCTAAATGTCAGGTAGTTGTTTATCTCTCTGACCTCTGGTGGTCACAGGCCCTCTGCCTGGTTCCCTGTAGCTTGGCTTCTCGTAGCGAGGGAACCGCCAGAAGGCCCTCGGAGCTGGACCTCAGTGTATGGGCAGAACGATGGGGGTGGAGACGCTCCTTCAGATATACTGGACCAAGGCCATTTAGGGCTTTAAAGGTCAGCACCAATACTTTGAACTGTGCTCGGAAACGTACTGGGAGCCAATGTAGGTCTTTCAAGACTGGTGTTATGTGGTCTCGGGGGCCGCTCCTAGTCACCAGTCTAGCTGCCACATTCTGGATTAGTTGTAGTTTCCGGGTCACCTTTAAAGGTAGCCCCACAAGAAGGAACACCTTGCTTAAGAGCAGCATTCGTTTGAGGAAAGCCCTATAGCTGTTAGCAAAAGCAAAATGTGAGCTACTCTATGGATAAAAAGGCTGTATTTCTGATGTGCAGCCAAGAACTAAAAGCAGCCAGGTGGGTTTTTTTCCCCATAAGCAAAAACGACGGCATACATCACAACATGACGAACACCAGATGACACATTAACCCACTTCTTGGTGTCATAAAAACTTTAATAATTTCCATTTCTCATATTTTATAGAAGCATCATATACACAATATTGCATAAAGATTTAATTACAATCGGCTAATGAAACCATTTCGAGTTAATAAAAATCCAGGGCGAGTGCATGTAAACTCAACAAGGAACAATTTTGCATATAAATGAAATGCAAAGACAATGCATATACTCTAGGTAAAATGCTGAATGCCTTTTAAACCAAATTCATGCTGTTAATTAACTCCTACTCAAACAATTATTAAGCTGTCTTTCTAAAATCCTCGCTTAAAGGTTGCAGAACAAATTGTTTTTTAGTTACAGTTCCTGCAGGCAGCTATTTTATTCTAACTTTCTTTTTTAGTGTTGTGTTAGTATTTCTAAATAAGCAACATTTTGAAAACAGACGCTGATGCATTACCTTTATTTTATTTTTAAGCAGCAATTGCACCCCAAACTTCCTCCAAATGTTTGGTTCTTTTATCTCTAACAATACATTACACCAAGGATCCCCTGGGATTCTTTTTTAAAAAATGGCTAGTTTCCAGTCCTCCAGTATGGAGGCTGATCTGAGGGAAAAGTTACATACTTTTGTTAGAAGATCAGCATTTTCATGTTTAAGAACACAGGTGGATGCCATCCAGACTTGGTGATTCAACATTTTTTAAATCTTGTATTAGGCCTAGAACTTTGTCGCTCATCACCCCGTACTCCCTTCCAGCAAAAGTTAGTTCAGGCACTGAGATCTGCCCTATATCTTCTGTTGTAAAGACAGGGGCAAATAATTCATTCAGCTTCTCTACAATCTCCTTATCCTCCTTTAGCACACCTTTGACTCCCTCATCATCCAAGGGTCCAACCACCTCCCTCGGTAGTCTCCTGCTGCTTATCTTGCAATACTGTAAAGCAGGGGTAGGCAACCTAAGGCCCATGGGCCGGATGTGGCCCAATCGCCTTCTCAATCCGGCCCGCAGACGGTCTGGGAATCAGAGTGTTTTTATATGAGTAGAATGTGTCCTTTTATTTAAAATGTATCTCTGGGGCATTTGTGGGGCACAGAAATTCATTCATTTTTTTCCTTCAAAATATAGTCCAGCCCCCCACATGGTTTGAGGGATGGTGGACCGGCCCATGGTTGAAAAAGGTTGCTGACCCCTGCTGTAAAGCATCATACAATCCAAAACTTGAGTAATTGCTGGTGCTGGAATTGTTTTAATTTACAAAACTTTCTACTTATTTTCATACAGACTGCAAATTTAAATCAAAGCGTAGAACCACATGATCCCAGTCTGAAAGTTTGTTAGGCCTGTATTTTCATTCAAACGTCCAGCTAAATATTCATCTTCTACTTCCAGTATCTTGAGCTCTTGGTTCTCCTTTCAAAGTTACTAAAACCCTTTGAAACTCAGAACCATGAAGCAATCTGGTGTTGTTTCGGTTGCAACACTGCAATTTTGTCACCATACTGTGGTGAAATGAAAGCTGAGGTCCTAAGTGTGTACTGAAGTCACTGTGACATTTTAAAATCAATGTATTCAAGATCATGCTACAAGGCTGATTCTTACTAAAAGGAAATTCTGATTAAAGCTTTGATCCTAGGGTGCATATTTTGTACATTGGTTGATGATTATTTAATTTCTATACCACTTAATATATTTAAAATATCTCTAAGTAGTGCACAAAAAACTGAAGCAAAAAACCTAAATATTATTTTTTTAAAAAATACAGTTACATATTGAACTGTTACATTAATACAAAGCTACTAATATAGAAAAATCAACATCAATTCATTTTCCTGTTCATGCACACACCCTCTCAACTGCCAGGTTATCACCTAGGGTCCAAATAAACTCTCAGCTCACCCACAAAAAATTTCGCAATGAGAAAAGTTCCTGGAAGCAGCAGACATCACCCTAGTCTCTCACTCTAGATTTGCGTTTTATGGAACCATGTTGTAATGCTGCTGCAACTTTCTGGTTGCCTGCTTGACCTGAGAGTTCGCATTCCCCGCGACTTAGGAGAAATAGAAGGGATGGGTATTTACCAGGAAGCTGGTTCCTGGGAAACGTGAGCACACCACAAAGGGAGCTAGGGTGCCCTTTTTCTTACTGGTTGAGGGAGTCCATTGATCTCATTCCAAAGGTCCACAAGCATCTACAACCTCTGTTAATTCCCTGTCCATTCACTTGACTTGCTTGAAGATTGTTGACAATTCTATTCACTTTGATCATCTCAGCAATTCCACCTATAAAACTTATCTGCAGAACTCTTACCCTGATGCAAACTGCTGTGAGAACTCTGGCCCTAAATTCTACATGACTCCATAATAATTGAATCTGTGTAGGCAACCTTTTGAACCTAGAGAATCCTCTCAGAAATGTGGCGTGAGAATGGCCTTTAGATTCTTTAAATATGAAAAAAAACAAAAAATTGCCCTGTCTAGCAAACATTTTAAACACTAAAGTTAATCATGAGGTTCGATTAATGAATTGAAATGACTTATGAAATGATTGATTTATGAAGCTATGTTTATTTCCCCCATAAGTGTGAAGACTATATTCATCCAAACCTGGCATTCTCAGGAGTCTAAGTAAAGCTGTCTGAACCATACATTGCCCTTCAGGAACTAGAATGTTTAAATAACAAGAACATTCATTCTGGGACAAGTTGTTATATTTTTACTTTGATTACTGGAGGATTAAATTTGACATTATTTTTCAAAATACTGAATTGTGGGTGGACATTAACAGGGGACAGTCAAGTGAAGGAACAAGCGAAACATATTCAGAAGCAAAAGTGCAGAGCTCCAACAATGCAAGGCTTTGATAACTCATCTGGATGAAATATGACCTAGCAGGAATAACTTTAATGGAGGTTAGGCAAGCAGAGACAACAGAAAGAACAGACTTAATGAGTCTGGGAATAGAAGGAAAATAAGGTGATTACCATTCTGTAACAAAGGAGGTTGACTGGAGCCTCCCAAGAATCCCATTATACCCCGTGTACACATTTACATCTTCATAGAATAAATGAAACTTTTACTGGAAGCGTATGTATCTTTCATCTTTTTAGCATCTTCCAGTTCTCAAATGCACATCCCAAGCCTATACTAAAAATGTGTAGTATCTTCCAGAAGCAAAAGACTTTATGTAACTTGTATACTTTTAAAGCATTACCAACACAGTGATGGAGGTTTCTCACTGCTGCATGTATACAGTTACTATTGCTTCTGTGTTTAGACCTGGTTTAGACCTATGTGTTATTTAGACCTGGTATTTTTTACTAGACTATTTCTCACATGCATGTTTTTCCACCTATCACAAGCCTTACTTGGTCCCTAGGCAGGTTTAATGCAGGAGTGGGGAACCTGTGGTGCAGATGTTGCTAGACCACAGCTCCTTTTCACCCCTGAACACTGGACCTTGCTTCTTGGGCATGATGGGAATTGGAGTCCAACAACAGCTGGAACCAAACAACTGGGGACTCAACCATGGTTCCTCTCCCTCTGCATCTCCTCTTGAGAGGGATGAAACTCCTTCTGTGGCGATCACACAGGGTCCCCGGATGTTTCACCGTCTATTGATTCCTGTGCCACCACTGAGTTCTTCCGCTGCCACCAACCAGTCTCTAGCTGGTACAATACTGAGTCCAGTCAGGGTTAAAATTGGAAAACAAAATGTTGTTTATTAGTTTGCAGTTTAACAAGCTTGTGGTTGCAATAAAGGTCTTCAGTTTCAAATACAATTGTTTCCTATACTGGCCTATACCTTCCTATTCCTATACTGGCTTATACCTTCCTATTCCTATACTGTCTTATACCTTCCTAGCAATTAGCTGTTCCAAACTCCCCTTATTTCTCCTCACTAACTCAGCCTACCCACAGACTCTAACTCCCTCACTCTCCTCTCTCAACAACAACAACCAACTCAACTCAACTCAACTCCCTTTACTACCCTTCAGGGCTGGTTTATATAGTCCCTCTGACTCCATCCCCTTGGGTTCTGATTGGACCACCCAGTTAACTATTTCCCCACCAGCACTAAACATAGGTAACCTTCACACCATCGTCCCATCATTCCCTTGGGGACTTGGTATGTTGCTTTCAAAATACATTATGGCAAAGAGCCCCGTGTACTAGCTGCTCCAAATTGTGGGCAACTGGATCATAGAGACCAACGAGGCTTACTCCCAGGCAAGCAGGGACAGGATTTTCTCATAAGTGCATAAGCACCTTGCATATTTGTATTGACAGACATGCCACCTATTCACATGATAAGTTATCATTTGGACTACAGCAGTGGTTCATGACGAATTATAATTTGAACAGCATCTTGTTTGGAAACTGTAGGAAGCAAACTCTCATGAGAAAGTGTAAGAAGAGCAATGCTACTGTCACATTGCAATGTAGCACAAAAGGAGTATAATAAACTACAATAACACATACCATTAGTGCAAGAATATTAGTACCATAAGAATACAGATTACCAGCTATCAATCTGGAGAGGGTTCCTAAACCCTCGGGAAGGTTTTAAATTAAAACCCTAAAGCTGCAGGTTTCAGTGTGATGGGTGCTTTTCACAGTAGTTCTCAGCAAGATTTTTCTCTGCAATGACATGTACCATCCATTAAGATTTCTGAAACTGTCAATGCTCAGTTAGGAAACTAGGACGATCCTTAAAAACAAATCAAGTCCAGGGATAATTAGCAGCACAGGCAAATCTTGAGCAAGGAAAGAAAACTCTTAATTGAAAAAAGCAAATGGTGAGAGAGGATGTTTCTCCTTGTTTAATATTCTAAGGCATAGCTGCCAAGTTATCCCTTTTTTTAAGGGATTTTCCATTATGCTGAATAGGCTTCCTCGCGAGAAAAGGGAAAACTTGGCAGCTATGTTCTAAGGTAGTTCTGCATCATGCATTACAGGAGCATATGGTGGTATGGCTCCTGTCAGCTCTTATTTTACATAAAAGGCCTTATACCTGGGGAGGATTACCGTTTCATATATCAGAACACAGTGGCTAGGTGCAGAAATGTCAGCTGCAATGGTTCTGTCTGAATTACCAAGTCCCTTCTGGTACAATCTGTCCCTCTGAAGAGGTTCTACAGATTCAAAATGGGAAGATGCCAAATGAATGAACTACAAAATAATTCCATGGTGCTGACAGGTCCTACTTAAGGGAAACATGCTGCAAATATCACCATATTCTTCTTATTAATATTAATTACATTTGTGTTTCACCCTTCAAGTCACAGGTTCTCAGGGATTTCTACCTATTACGTCAAGAATGGATATCAGCCCGAGTGTCTTGTGTGAAAACAAGTGAAAGTGAGCTTTAAAGCAGGAAAAACAAAAGGATGTTGCAGATTAGGCAAGTACAGTGGTACCTCCTGCTAACGAACTTAATTTATTCCAGAGGTCTGTTCTTAAACTGAAACCACTCGTAACATGAGGCCCTCTTTCGCTAATGGCGCCTCCCGCTGCTGCCGCGCTGCCAGTACACGACTTCCGCTCGCATCCCGGGGCAAAGTTCACAAATGGGAGCATCTACTTCCAGGTTAGCGGAGCTCGTAACCCAAAGCATTCGCAAGGAGGATGGAAAATAACACGAGGTTCCACTGTATGCATTTTGGTTCCCTGACAATGAAGCAATACATGGCATTCCAAAATAGTTTCCAAATGAGCAGCTTAGAATGTTGGGTGAGGAGAAAAATGAAAATTTGAATACTAACTTTGCCATCCTTTCACCTGAAAAATAATAATGAGAGTAAGGAACATGGCCTACTCCAGTGTTTCCCAACCAGTGTGCCTCCAGATGTTTTGGGACTACAACTCCCATCATTCCTGACCACTGGTCTTGCTAGCTAGGGATGATGGGAGTTGTAGTCCCAAAACATCTGGAGGCACACTGGTTGGGAAACACTGGCCTACTCTGTTGTGGCAGAGGAGGGCCCTCCAGCTCCTGCTATTCTCTCTGATCAGTTCTCAGCTGCTGCTGAAGACTTTCCTTTGCAAGAAAGCCTTCCCTGAGCGCTGATGTACTGAATGGATTTATATTTTGCTGTTATTCAGTGGGAATATATTTTAAGACCTTGGAGAGGGGAATGATGCTCATTTTGGATGCTATCCAGTTGTGTCCATTTGCCAGTGGAACAGACATCCACTTGTGCGATGGGGCTTCTCCTTCCTCTTCTCCCCACTGCAGCCCTGGTTTGTAGCGGCCAGTGTAGTGGGGTGCAGTCCTTAAGCCAGTCACCTGATACTGGCTACAACTTATTTGAATGGCAGGCACAATAGCAAAGCATTAGCAGCCAGTATACCCATATGACCTGAACTTTGCAAAGTAAGCTGTATCGATGATGGTGTTGTGAGGACAGGCCTGCTACTCTGCTTTACAATGCTGGAAGCTACTGGCCCAGGCATATGTACAAGAATCACAAGAGAAAGAAAATAGATGCTTAAAAAAACCCCAAAACCAAAAACACTAATCAATACTGTCGGTTACTTAGTTACTGCCCTCACTTAAATGTCAGAGCAAGCCAAACAAAATGTAGCTTACTCACATTCACCGACGATGAGAAAAGGGACTATCAAATTCAAATGACTGCATATTATTTATTATTGCCATCTTAGATTAACAAAATAATCCTCAAATAGTGAAGCAAATACAGTTACAGAGAAGTATGGCTAAATTAAAGTTCATATCATAATTAAGCATATAAGATTTTCCAGTCATATGGAATTTTATCTTTTGCTTCATTAAAATGTGCATCTAACTGAAGTTGCCCTCGCGTTTAATGAGCTGAAAGATGGAGTAGTTTATTCTTCCAGATCTAATTTTGCCAAATGAGACTGCAGTTCACGAGCGATGTGAACTGAAATAGCCCCCTAGAAATGATTGGGTCCGGTGGATAATGGGGAAGCTGTTGTTTTGATGCAAATCATGATATTAGTGAGGCAGGCAGGCAGGCAGAACAGATGAACGACCTAAATTAGGGGTCAACAATTTGCAACCCTGGAAGAGTGTCATCTAACTCTTTAAGCTGTCCTTAACATAATGACCAAATCATGTCATGCCCAGCCCAGTCCATGAGGCATCTTCTATGTATACCTAGGATGCTATTCTTATTATTATTATTAGGGGCTGAACCATCACCAGATCATCACCAATTTCCTTGGTGATTATCTGTTAGGCAGTGTATGCCAGTGGTGGATGGGGTCAGAGCCAAGGTGGGTAGTTTGCAGCATTGTGTAGCTCTCTCACAGCCCCCCACCTTTTCCCTCTCCATCCAGCCACCTGTTTCAGCATACACACCCAGTTCACCACCTCTGTTAGCACAGGTCAGGAAGAACTTTCAGCTTTCCTCCCCTCCTTCCATCCTTCTGCAGACTGTCCAAAGCAATAAACAAAAGTCAGAGGGAGACTGGGCAAGGCTGCCATGTGCAAGGACAGTGCGGTTAAGGCTAGTATGCATGGCGACTCCCTGTTGCTATTCCCTGTTCAGGCCCAACAGATGTCTGGCTTTTTTTTTTCATCTTCTACCTCAAAAATGTATCCAGTTGTTCTAAACTGGAAATTAAACATTAACATTGATTTAATAACTGTAAATATATTAACAGAAACTTTGAGGCTTATTTTAACTTCCTTTCCAGCTTGCCCCTGAGTTTGGTGCTCTTTCCGTGCTCATCCAAGTTTCATCACTAGAAGTTTCAAGCACATTTTCCCAAACCTGCTTCTTTATCATCCTTTCTCCCCCCTGCCCCCACCCCCAGAGCATAGAAAGTGGAATTAGAGAATGTTGCTAAGCACTGAATAGTGTTCCTGGAGCATGTTACAAAATGTATTTGTCCATTATTATCTAGGTCACGATGAGTGGGCAGAATGGCTTTTCTTACAAGTGCCTTCAATGCATTAATATGGATATGCTTAGAGAAGGGGGGAATATCCAGGACTTTATTTTTACAAGAAACATCCAATAAATTCTAGTTTGTCAATGCTTCCTCTCTCCCCCCCCCCGCCCCTTCTTCTTCTGCATTAACAAGCAAAGAGGATGGAAAATGGATGTTGTCTGCTTTCAATATGCTCTAAGGGAAAGGGAAAGTAGAGGAAGCCAAGAGAGCATGAACTATTTGCAATTGTCACTTTGGGACCTGAAAGACGTGCATTTTCAGCCGGCAGGTGATTACCACTCAAAGGAAGAAAGAGTGGCAAGAGGCAGATAATAAACAGCCTTGAGATTAAAGTGCATACTTGGGAATCAGCACTCAGGGAAGTTTGAGGGACCTGTGAGCCTGTAGCCTTGATGTCCAAAAGACCTTTACTAAAGTGCTAAAGAGTTGGATCCTGAATATGTTATTTTAGCTCAGTTGGGGAGATTTCAACCTCACACTAATTTGATTGTGATATAAGCATTTCTGCTTGCCAGAAAGAATGATCAATTTGGGAGCCTTGCAGTGATATCACCCTCTTGGAATCAAGAAACATCTTTGGAGAGACAGACATTCCTGAAGTCCTCCCAGCTGTGACAACTGCAATCAGGGCCTTGAATTGATTTTAAGGTGTTATCATCTGAGGAAGATTTTCAAAACAGGATCTTATCTGGAAGCCTGCCATTGCCATCTGCTTTAGAGCATTCTTCAGTACAAGAACAATTATTTTTGTGCTGGTTTCCTATAGGCATCTGGTTGGCCACTGTGAGAACAGGATGCTGATCCATTGGCCATTGGCCTGATCCTGCAACCTCTTCTTATGTTCTTACATTTCGATACTATTAAATATGGTATCCTCTGGAACTGGCTTTGTGAAATGGGCTTTGGGGTACTGTTTTTTTTTGTGTGGCTCTGGTCCTACCTCCAGGATTGGTTACAGAGAACACCACTGGGTAATGATTTCTAAGCCCCCTGATGGTTCTGCTGTGAGATGCTGCAGGGTACCATCCTGTCCCCAGTGATATTTAACATCAACATGAAGCCATTGGGAGCATTCTTCAGTATGCTCATGATACCCAGCTCTATTTCTCCATCTTATCTGAATCGGGAGAGGCCATACAAGCCCTGGACCTGTGTCTGGACTCAGTGGCAAGATGGACGAGAGATAATAAACTCATTCTGAATCCTATCAAGATAGAGGCCCTGCGAATGAGCAGTTCCCATGTCTGAAGGAGCAGGCTCATAGTATGGAGTGTTGCTGTCACTAGAGGTCCTGGTGGCCTCAGTGGCTGGAACTTTTACTGGCTTCAAATGGCAAGATAGCTATGGCCATTTCTGGACTGTACAGCTTGACCACTGCTGTCCATGGGCTGGCAATCTCTAGATTGGATTATTGAAGTGTGGGGTTGCCCTTGAGGTTGGCCAAGAAGCTGCAGCTAGTGCAAAATGCAGTGGCTAGACTGCTCACTAGGGCAGAACTTTTATGCTGCTGCTGAAAAAAATTGCACTGGCTGCCAATTAGCTAATGGACTAAGTTCAAAGTGCTGCTACTGGTGTGCAAAGCCCTATATAGCTTGGTACCAGGATATAGAAAAGATCATCTCATCCCATATATACCCAATTGATCGCTGCATTCTCCAGGAGAGGGCACCCTCAGATACCACCTTATCAGAAGGTCTGCTCTGCACAATGTTGGAATCAAGCCTTTAGTTGGGTGGCACCTATCCTTCGGAACTCCCTCCCATTACATATCAGATGAGTGCCATGTCTTGTCTTTCATCCCCTTGTTGAAGACTTTCTTCTTTCAAGAAGTTATCTATGAGGAGATTGTTTTGCTGGTTGGTATCTGTATGGATGTGTAATATGTGACCACCTTGGCTGTGGTGGTCTATCTCGGAAGACCTGCTCCCTGCCTTGCAGGCCTTTTCTACCGGTATCTTTCCTTGGGAGGAGAGGCCCCTGACTGATGCCAGCTACAAAAGCTGAAGCTGCTGAACACAATCTTGGGCTGGGGTGTTATTTGTTGCTGTTGTTGCTGTTAAATTTTTGTATCTTTATTTTGTATCTTATGATTTATGTGGAAATTGTTCATTTTGTTTGTGTATTTTTCGTTTGTGGTTTGTAGTTGTGTATTTTTTTTATATGTTGTAAGCCACCTTGAGCCACTTCTAGATCGCCCCCCAAAAAAGCACAGAAAAGGACACAGATCTGCATGAAATTTGCATATGCTAATGTATACACATAGATGCAAATTTTGAAACAATTGCTAATATATCTCATTATAATAGGGAAAGACTCTGTTCAGATGGCCTTGGTGTTACACGGTAGTAAGGCAGATTGAACAGTGGAACTGTAAGATCACAGACCTGGAGGATTATTATGACCTGCTAATTATGAAATCTGAAGACTGTCATAGTTTTTTTCCACTGCCTGCTAATGAGAAATAAAGAAGATACAGGAATGTGTTTAAAAAGCATTTTGAAATGTAACTAAAAATAATCAGAACACTTTATGTACCTGAAAGAGATATGCAGATCCATTTTTGTTCTAAATAGGATCTTGCAGATGGGGGGATCTTACCCTAAATATCTCTGGTTTTTGCTGACATGAGTAATACTGGTTGTATCAGAAGAATAAAGTGGTGTGTGTTTTTTTGTAATACAGCATCTCATGCACATTTGGGCATGGTGGTAGGAGGCGATGGAGGGCCGGTGCTCGTTTTGAATTTCCAAGCTTTTAGCTCTTTAAGTTACACTTCCTATATTAAGAGTTATAAATCAAGGGCAACTGAGAGGACATTTCTTCATTCCCAGGACTCAGAGTCCTGAGATGACGATGCTACCCTCCATATACTGCCAAAGGAACAGGAAGAGCAAATATGAAATTTTACTTGGAAATACAGAATTCCAAACAAAATACCTATCGCAATTCACATCACAGCAAAGTTTGTGATTATTTGAATAACTCTCCTGTGCATTTTAATTATAAGTTTTAATTTTAAAATATTTCCTTTAACAATTATTATTAATAATTAATATTTTGAAATAATCAGGAATATTTTGACAGTTCATATGAGCATCATCTTTTTTTAAAAAAAAGTATATTAAAGCAATTTTATCAAGCATTATCCTGTGTAATTGTTGTTGTTGTTTAGTTGTTTAGTCATGTCCGACCTTTAAATATCTGGGAATAATTTTTCAGGAAAGGGGCTCATGGCATCATCAGATGAAAAACGCAATTGCCAATGCAGGAAGGACTACTAAAGCCCTAACAAGATTTTTTTACGGGAAAGGGGGTCAATATGTTCCGGCAGCCTCCCAGGTCTTTGCCACAAAAATACTCCCGCAACTCACTTATGGATCCCGGGTATGCAGTTCTTAAAATTTCATGCCGGTGGAGGCATTTCAAACCAAATTCTACCGCTGTCTATTGAGGATCCCCCCCCCCCTGTGTATCTAATATAGCCGTCCGCTTAGAAGTTGGACAACTACCCGTTAACGTGCGGCTGTGGATTCTAAAGATACATTACTGGTTAAAACTTATCTTTTTCCCAGCTGGGTTGGCACCTTTAACATTGTTAGACACCTATCATTCTAACTGGAAAGTTTCCCTGTTCAAAAAGATAAGAAGCTTGGGATCTTCTCCGCAGATCTTGATAGCGGCAGGATACGAGAGAGCCAGAAGTCAAGTGCTCCAACGTATTAGGGACGTGGAGCTGCAGTGTCATATGGGCAAAATGGACAAACATGCCACAATAAGAGATTTTGGGAGAGGGTTCTCACCCACAAATTACCTGGCAAAACTGCAAATACCCAAGTATAGACATTCTTTTACCTTGGCCAGATTTAATGTGTTGCCCTCCGCCCTGTTGCTAGGCAGGTATGAAGGTAAACCGTATGAATCACGCATTTGCCCATGTGGCTCATCGGAAGTGGAAACAAACTTGCATGTATTGCTGCACTGCAGTTTCTACGAGGATCTACATCTGACCTTTATCACCCCAACCTTACAAAAGCTTAAAAATGAACCAGAATCCCAACGTCTGAAAGCCTTGGTAGAAGACAAGGTCCCTGAAATTATGATCAATGTTGCCAAATTCTGTGTATCTGCTATTAGACGGAGGAAACAATAGCTTTCCAATATCAATACGCTGGCGAATGCGAATATTTAATTTTATTTATGTCCTTTAACTTTAAAGTGATGCCATGGCCTAATTTGTATTGAAATTGTCCTCTGTTTATCTCTGTGTTATCCTTTGTTGAATAGTTGTATGAGTCGATTTGGTCTGTGACCGTTTAATAAAATTTGATTTGATTTGACTCTTTGTGACCCCATGGACCAGAGCACGCCAGGCACTCCTGTCTTCCACTGCCTCCCGCAGTTTGGTCAGATGCATGTTGGTAGCTTCGAGAACACTGTCCAACCATCTCGTCCTCTGTCGTCCCCTTCTCCTTGTGCCCTGTGTAATTAGCAATCACAGTTCTGTCTTGCTTGTGGTACGGGAATAAAATCAGCAAGGCTTAATTAATATTTGTTCTATAGCCTAATGAGATGGACAGGATGTGGTTGCGTACTTGTCCATAATATAAATACAGCATTATTTTTTAAATACCAACACTGCAAATAACATATCCCAGAGTGGCTCACACAAAAACATTTCACAGCAAAACCATCAGTATTATAAAACAGAACACAACGGTTGGAAATCAACCAATGTTTAGACCCATTGAAATGAATGGCCATGACTAATTTAGGTCCATTTATTTCACTGGGTCCACTCTGAGTAAAGCTTAGTTGAGTACCACTCCAAATAACAACCATGATTACAAGCCCCCCTCATGTGTTATTCTTCATTTTTGTACAACACTCAGACATTGTACAATGTGAGCAGTATATACATTATTCAAAATAAAAGAAAAAAGAAAGTGAAATGAATTGGGTTTAAACTTGTTGCTACTGCTTTGTCCCACAGATTTCAGGTACCTACGTGCATTTTTCCCTAGATGGGAGCCCTGGAATTATGTGGAATAAATTTGTCAAAATAGGAGTTTCAGGTGGTCCGAAGCCGTCAATTTAGAAATGAAGCATTGAGGAATAGTCAAGTATGTCCACTGAAGCAACTCCTTGGTGTGTTGATTACATTTTGTTTTTCTTGAGGGGATGGAATTTGAAATGTTTAAGCTGCATCAGCCGTTAATAAAAAGTGAATCAGCAAATGACAGAGGAATGGAGCGTAACAATAGGTTGTTTTCTCCATGTAAAAAACAAGCTAGATAATGAAAATCTGGATTTGCAGAAAATGATTCAAAATTGATTTGGAGCTATTCCTGGGATTATGCCAGTCATTATTTGTGACTATTGTAGCCAGCCTTTGATGGATAAGACATGCTTTTTTGCTAACTTTTACCACAGACTGCATACTAAAAACCTGATTTTCCTCATTTTCTGTGTGCCAGTTATTTGTCATTCAGGGAGCAGAAACAACAGACAGAGCCCAAACCCCAAGAAAAAATACCATCATTTTGTACTGAATATAAAGAACAAAAATTAGCAATAAGAATAAAATATTTAATTATCTCCCATCCCCAATGTGTGTCGTACAGTCAGTCTCCCTCTATGAAAACCCCAGCATGGAATTTCAAGCCATTTACACTCTCTAGCACTTGATTCCTCCCATAGTTCAACTGATGCAAGAGAGGAATGAGATTTGTCTATGGCACCATCCTCTAGGTCAGGCACCCCCAAACTTCGGCCCTCCAGATGTTTTGGACTACAATCCCCATCATCCCTGACCACTGGTCCTGTTAGCTAGGGATCATGGGAGTTGTAGGCCAAAACATTTGGAGGGCCGCAGTTTGGGGATGCCTGGTCTAGGCCTATTACCTTTAGGTGTGTGGCTGAGTCAAGCAAGCCTCAAGTTGAATTTCATTTCTCTTCCCCTTTTGTCAGGCAGTTCTGTGGGATCTCCCCCTCAACTTCTCAGTGCCTCAGGGCAATCACCAAACTTTTCCTCACCTGTTCCCTTATGGAACTGAACCTTGAACCATAGAGTTGGAAGGGGCCATAAGGATTGTCTAGTCCAAACCTCTGCCATGCAGGAATCTTTCACCCAATGTGGGGCTCAAACCCATGACCCTGAGATTAAGAGTCTCCTGCTCTACTGACTGAGCTATCCCTCGAGGCACATATTTAAGCAGCAACCTGCCATGAAGGAGGAATCCCACTTCGTTCAGTGTGGAATAGGCTGGGGGCAGTTTTTATATACAGTACTGCCAATTCATACGCTGTAACATGGTCATGTACAACAATATAAACAATAAAATCCCAGTTCCTTTTCTCTGTCACTTAGAAAAGTAATGCCATACCAAGGAGATATGTAGGCAGTAGCGGCCACTGTAATTGGGTTATTGTTGGGAGTGCTAGGAATGGGTTTTTTTTATCATTCATAGCAACTGTCAGAGTTTATGTCTGCAACAGCTAGGGTCTTCCATACATATGGAGGGAAGGTGGTGCTGGTTCACAGGTTCCTGTGTGAACAAGCCAAAACAAGCACTGAAATCAAAGCTTTTTTAAAAAAAAAAATGTCAAGGTTTCAGAAGGGGGGGGCGGGGTCATGAAAAATGAGCCTGTGATCTCAGTTTATTCAGTCAGTACAATCAGTAACTTTGAATTATGACTGAAATCACAGAAACCAGGAATAGCCTGCAAATGGCTACATTCATCATATTTATGGGGTCTGTCAAATGTTACTAACTATTCCTAATGTGAGTAGTATATTTGTCCTTCTGCCATCCCCGTCTTCTTTCTTTGCACTGGGCTAAAAATCCGAGTGTTGGGCTAAAATCATTTAGAGGAAAGCTGCATTGCTGAGAGGCAGTGATGTTTGAGGGGACAACATGTCATCAACTTGTACTCGGAAGAGCGGTCTTCTTTTCTAATTGAAGGATATGTAGGCTTGAGTCTAGATGTGTTCCAGCTCAGAAATGCAATGGCAATGGCCTTGGGCATGAGCTTAAATCAAAAAAGTGTCAGAGGAGAGTGAGAGGCATGCTCAAATTGGCCTTCCAAATTCTTCACTGTGAAGTTTAATACTCTCCACTTGGTTTTCTTCTTTATAAGTTCTGACATTCACTTTGCAGGCATTAAAGCCATAACTGTTGCTAATCCTTTCAGTGACAAACATGGCTATGACTTCTCTGCAGCAACCAATTTGTGACCTTGTTTTGTTTTTTTAAAAAAAAAATCTCCCAAAACATTGAGTTTGTTCTGGGTATTTGTGTTACCAGAATATGGATTAGACAGCAGTGTATCCATTGCATGAAGAGTCAGAAAAGCATCAAGCAGCAACAATTCATAAAGTGCTTTTCTTCAGAGTGCAAGCAATTATTACACACACACATACACACACACACACACACACAACTTGCTGTTCCTTTCCATTCAAGGTGGCTGGGGTTTCTTTCTTTTCTTTTTTGAAACTCACCAATTAAAGAACACCATTTAAGTTATTTATGTTAGCTTCTCCTAGTAACATGTCACATTACATCACAGCATGTAATTTAGTGAACCTGACTGATGAGTCTCTGGATTCAGATACTGGTATATTCGGTACTGTCTGTTGTTTTCAAAGTGGCTGAACAAACTGACCCTAACAAGAATTCCACTCTGACATTTCAAAATAGATATCAGAATGGAAATACTTACTAACTTAAAACAAGACAAGACAAAATTTCTGAAATCCAAAAGCCACATTTAGTCATATAGTCCTCAAACCCAACAGTTTCTACTCTCAGTGGGCATGCCAAAAATATTTACAGCAGGGGCAAGATTTATACTAAGGACCAAAGGATTGAGCCCAAACTAATAGAATGAATTTCAATAGGGACAAATTATGGTTCTACACTTAGGCAGAAATAGCCAGATGCACAAATAACGGATGGGGGACACCTGGCTTACTAGTAGTACATGTGCAGGGCCGTCTCGAGCAGGTCGGGCACCCTGGCGCTGAGGCGCGGAGATCGCTCCGGCGCCCCCGCCCTCGCAGCGCGCAGCACGGCTTCCGCGCGACTTTGTCACGCAGCGCCCACCCCCCTTGCCGGTCTGGCGCCCTGGCGCCCCGCGCCACCGGGAGTGCATCTAGAGCCGGGCCTGTACATGTGAAAAGGATCTGTTGGTCTTAGCAGACCACAAGCTTAATATGAGTCAGATGCTGAAGCAAAAAAAAGCTAATGCTATTCTAGGCTGCATCAACAGAAGTATAGTGTCCCGATCAAGGGAAGCAATAGTACAAATCTATTCTGCCTTGGTCAGACAACACCTGGAAAACTGTGTCCAATTCTGGACACCACAATTTAAGAAGGATATTTAAGCTGGAACATATGCAGAGGAGGGCAACCAAGATGATCAGTGGTCTGGGAGCGAAGCCTTATGAGGAACAGTTGAAGAAGTTGGGTATGTTTAGCCTGAAGAAGAGGAGACTGAGAGGAGATATAATAGCTATCTGCAAATAGCTAAAGGGCTGTCACATGGAAGATGGAGCAAGCTTGTTTTCTCCTGCTCTGGAGAGTAGGACTTGAACCAATGGATTCAAGTTACAAGAAAGGAGATTCCGACTAAACATCAGGAAGAACATTTTGACAGTGACAGCTTTTCGACAGTGAGCAGGCTTCCTTGGGAGGTTGTGGAAGTTTTTAAGCAGAGGTTGAATGCTCATCTGTCATGGATGCTTTAGCAGAGATTCCTGCATCACAGGGGGTTGTACTAGATGACCCTCAGGGTCCCTTCCAACTCTACTATTCAATGATTCGATGAGTGCTCTTAGATATATTCAATTGTAAATTGTAAAAAGAGACGTGTATTTTATGTACATTTGCTGTGGTCTTGAGGAACAATTACATGTGGTATGAAGGAAGGTTATTTTCTGCCTTACTATGTGATGCCCATGAACTGTGAAACATCCATTCTCACACTTGGAAACTGTGAGGTGGATAATAACTGCCTGTGATATATTATGGGTAGAGACAGAAAGTCACATAAGGAAATGGCCACTTCTACAGCATCTCAGGTTCTTCATAAAACAAATCATCTGCCAGCACCAGTTTCAGTAGACCCTGACCTTGTAACATACAAGAGTATAGTTCCATTAGCAACTCACCTCCCATTCAGCTTATACATCAGTGTCAAGAAAGGCCAAATAAGACACATGCCAACCCTCTTCCCATGCACTTGAAAAATTGTGCACTGGTTTTACTGAAACACATAATGTGTTCCCATTTTAGTCTTCAGCATGTGGATCAAATAACTGCTTGGTTTTTAATATTGAGTCTATATTTCAGTGATTTGCATTTAAATGCCTTGTCAGAGAACTTACAGAAATCTTTAATAAAACTACTGATTTGCATTTTGATGCACACTTTAAAAAAATCCTCAAGAACTCTTTTAATGGGAATACAGTATTATCAGTACAATGTTCACATTTTGAGGGGAAAATGAGAACTGTCGATCTACAGAGGAGAACAATTCAAACAAAATTAGCTTTCACAGATATCACCACATTATTGTATTGAGTTCAAAAAACCCAAGTATTGTACTGAAGCTGCAAATCTTGAGAGAGAAGGAAACACACCACAAATTTATTAAGGTTTTTAGGCCACTCATCCGAAGGATTCAGAGTAGATAACAATATCTTTCTGAAAAGCTTACTAAAATACAAAACATTAAGCTAATACTTTCCTCTTCAAAATTGGCTTTACTTCAGCCCCAGAAGACAAATTGTTAACACTTCCAGAAGTGGCTTTAGTTGGGTCTGAGGGAACACAAGTTAACCAGATAAACTTTCTCATCGCATGGAGTAATCAAAAGTGTTTTTGGTTTTGTTTGCAATGTGCTGAAAATTCAGCGTTCAGACAGAGACTAGCCACAACACAGGGCTACCGGTACTAGCCTCTGTTAGAAAAGGGTGCAGAACATAGAAAAAAAAACCAAAAAAATCCCAATGACAGGTGTCCCAACCATTGTTATTTCAGTCCCATCCAGATACAGCTTCAATAAGCTTGCTTTTATGCAACCCTTGACCACAGGCAGATGGCAGGAAGAGTCAGAGCTAGAAGTCATCAGCATGCTGATGGCATTCTAATTCTTCAAATGATCATATCCAGAGGTCTCATATTCACATTGAACAAGAATAGTGGCAGCAGATCCACAACAGGGAAGGTCCTAGCAAAATGACATGCAATGAACGCTCCATTACAATACCAAACGACTCTGGCAAGGGCGTACCCACCATGCGGCAAGTTAGGGCAGCTGCCCTACTCTAGAAGCAGGGCTGGTGGGCAGAGGCGGAGCACAGCCCGGCGGAGCGCGAGTTCGCCATTCCCGCCGCACCGCGCCGCACCCTCCCTCCAGCTCCCCGGCGCGCCCTCAGGCAAGGCCAAGCGCGGCGGGGAACCAGGGAGCGCGGCGCGGTGGGCGGGAATGCCGAACGCGCGCTCCGCTGGGCTGGGCTCCGCCTCCGCCCACCAGCCCTGCTGCTAGGGAGGGGCACAGCCCGGCGGAGCGCGAGTTCGCCGTTCCCGCCCACTTTGTGGCCCCTCCCCTTCCGTGCCTTGGCCCCTCCCCTTGCCCCCCCCTAGTTTTGATCCTGGGTACGCCCATGGACTCTGGAAAGAAAGGCATAGATGATAGATGATAGATAATAGATAGATAGATAGATAGATAGATAGATAGATAGATAGATAGATAGATAGATGATAGATAATTAGATGATAGGTAAAGGGACCCCTGACCATTAGGTCCAGTCGCGGACAACTCTGGGGTTGCGGTGCTCATCTCGCTTTACTGGCCAAGGGAGCCGGCGTACAGCTTCCAGGTCATGTGGCCAGCATGATGCCACCTAATTAGAATTCTTTCTAGTCAATCCTAATTAATCTGCCATAATTACAGGAAGTCCTATAAATCTCAGCTCTATAGAATGTGCACTCCTTGTTGCATGTTCATAATTATACATTTAGCAAAAAACAAAAAAAAGCTAGCATTGCTATATAGAAGCCTGACATGCTGCACAGTCTCAGTGATCTTTTTTGTGTTATGGTGCATTTCCATTTCCATTATTACCCTGTAGAAAGCCTCTGACTGTGATTCTCTATTTTAAGGGCTGGTGTTCACCACCACAACACATTGTGGCTGCCAGACAGAACCTGCTTCTCTGCATATGGGATTCCACAATTAAGCCCTGAGGCTCTGGTGCTTGGCATGGAAAACAATCACACAATCTGATAATACAACAAGATGATATAAAATAAGGGACCATGTGATGAGGAGATTGAGAACACCAAAGCAGTGTATTGGGAGTAACAATGCTGCATTCACAAATTGAGCTTGGCCCATGTGCAGCTGCTGTAAACACCCTCTCTTGGGCCCCGCAGAGTTCCTCCTTGTGCCCTACCTTCAGTTATGCTTTGAACTGTAACATGCAAGACTTAAGAGGAACATCCCATCACCATCTTTTGATCTTGACTGAAGAGATGACCTTCAGAAGCACCCTGGGGTATATTCACGCTATCTTCTGATATATTCAGCATTAGTAAAATGGCTTTATCACATGCTTATTTATTGATCTAAGAAAAAAATCTACCCTAACATTTGCTTCCACAATTTCCCACAATAAAATACAGTGGGAAATAGTAGAGTATGAAAACAAATGCAAGAAGTCACTAAGACAGCATCCTGAGAAGAGCATATAAACATGGATCTGGTGTGTGTGTGTGTGTGCGTGTGTGTGCACACGCGCAATGGCACAGGAGGAAATTAAACACACAAAACAAATCAAAATAACAAAGAAATAAAGAAGTCTTTGCCAACTTCTAAGCGAAACTGAAAAGCACCAGAGCACCAACCAAACTTCTCTAGGTGTTGTGTTGCTTAGTTCAGCCTACCTCTGCAAAGACCTTCACATGGAGGTAGGTGCACTTGTAATTGTGTGCTTTTTATTTTTCTATAAAGAATATATACAGGAAACATATTGTGCCTAAGGTCATGTCTCCTTGGCTTCAAACACCAGCAGTGGGAGGGCACTGGAGCCAAAGTGAATGGCAATTTGTACACAGCCTAAGTCAGGCATTCCCAAACTTCGGCCCTCCAGATGTTTTGGACTACAATTCCCATCTTCCCTGACCACTGGTCCTGTTAGCTAGGGATCATGGGAGTTGTAGGCCAAAACATCTGGAGGGCCGCAGTTTGGGGATGCCTGGCCTAAGTCTTCTCCCCATGTTGTTTTCCTTGTTTTTAAACTATCTCACACACACTCAAACATTGGTAGCTGCTTTTAGTCCTGCTAAAATGTTTTCTGCATAATGTGTCATTTAGTCAATGCATTAAAGGGCATGTTGCTGTAGTAAGAAACCCAGCCAGTCTTCAGCTGTTCTACTGGATTCATGCAGCTGGCCAGCAGATGTAAAGGGTTTGTAGCCACCCTGCAGATGTCTGAAATTCCCTGTTTACATTCCTTTCCTTTCAAAGCAGCACAATGCTCCTGTGTTCTGCTATTGTTATGCTAATCGCAAGCACGTACCCTGTCTTTAAATAAAGAAAAACAATAATCTGTTCCTGTGATTATCAGCTTGACTTCACTATCAGGGCCTGCATGCAGTGGGCTTTGTGAGGAAACCCATTGTGAAAGCTGCAGTTTAATGCCCCAGCTGCCAGGGCTGGTGGAAGGGAGATCGCTTTGGCATCACATTTGGAATTTAGCTCAATGCAGGCACAACTGGGGGGAGGGAGGGCAAAATGAAATAGTAATTCTGGAGGCTATTTAGGTTCTTTAAGCCTCCGGTGTGTGGGGAGTTGCTGTGAAAATGTGCCACATGGAAAGCAGCCCTCTGCACCTGTTACATCCATCGTCATTTGATACATAATACGTGCATAATGATTATCCTTTTAATGTTTTTTCCCCAGTTATGCTATTTCGCTCTACATAATATCAAGTTTTGCAGGACAAAAAAACAAAACAAACAGATTTTGTCAACATTCCCCTCTCCCTCCACAGGCAATAATCCCTTTTTATTTCAAGGCGAGGGAGAATTGCCAGTGGAAAGGTATTTAACATGTCATGCTGCTGAATCCTGATGTTACCTTAGCAAATAGGCTAAAGGATGGATCTGAAAGAGATACAATTAGAAACTCTGTGACAAGTACTCAGTTAATGAATGGTGATTACAAAAGCCTGGAGAGGAAAATATAGCCATCTTCCTGCCCTCATATCAATGTTTCTTGTCCAGATTATTTTCTCCAGAAGCAAGCGGCACCCATAGAATCAATCTGTTTATTTACACTGAACTTGCCCTTGAGAACCACTTGGAATTAAGCCAGAAATGCGTATTAGGTTTGGCTGGCTGCAGCTCCACCTAATGCAAAGCACCACCAATCTCCCCTCCCCCTGCCAAATTCGACTAACAAGTAAAGCTGAAATGAATGTTGACATCAGCAATGGGGAAGTTCAGGCCCAGGGAGCAAATGCAGCCATCCAGACCTCTTTGTCTGGCCCCAGACCATACCCCTCACTGGGCCTGCTTTGCATCTTCCTTGAGTGTTTTGGCTTGGCTGGAATATGTCCTTGAACCCTGACAGTATCTCCTCCTTTCCTGGGAAGAGGCTAGAAAGGTCTGTGTGAAGAAACTAGCATGACTGTAGAAAGGTGAAGTTCACATTTGTGGCTCTGCCCACTTTTGGCTCTGATTCCACCCTCACTGTCATGGGACCTACGGAAGCGAACGTGGTCCTTGGGTTGAAAATTGTCCCTCATACATGCACTTGAAATTTGGCAACCTTTTCGGGGGTTTTAACTTCATCTTTCAGAACTTCGAACATATTCTGATTTTGCTTTCAAAACTCTGGCAAGGGGCTCTAGGAAAGGCGTTATCCCTTTCTTTTAGGACTGTAATGCAATGGAGGGTGGGGCCCTAATTCTTTTAGGACCAGTTTAAAGGTGCTGGAGATTCCCGATTCCATCCTCCAAATTAGTGACACTTACAAAACTAGCATTACAAAATTCTCTTATTATTCTTACTCAGCAGCACATTTTTTGTTTTAACCTCAAAATGAAAAGCCCAAAGTGTTGCACTGATTGCAAAAGACAGAGATAGAGATAGAGATACCGTATAAACAGAGTTCCACAAAGCAGGCGGCATTGTCATCGGCTCGAGATCAATTCCTGCAGACTTCAAGAAGTTACGTGAAAGACAATGCCAGTGGGATACAGGGCAGAGGATGAATGTCTCTTGGTGCTAGACAAATGTGAGACAAAGCTGGAGCATTTATCAAAAATAAATGATGAGAAGAAGCCAAGGTGATTATTTTTAGAAAACCAGTCCCTCCCTGACAATGTTCCTTTCCTTCCACATTGCATCATTTAAACCAGCTGATTCATGCACTGAGCTTTTAAGCATCCCTCCACTACCTGATGTAACTGTAGAAGGATGGCTACTAGCCACATCAGTGATCATTGGCCTGCTGCATTCTGATTTGATAATGTCTGCTGGATATATATTTGGAGATGGACAAAAACTCATAAGCTGAACTTAAGATACGTAAGCAAAAAATTAACCCTCTGAATAAACTGTTTTCAAACTTCACTGAAAATGCAAAATTACTAAAATAAACTGTTAGTCTTCACCGTTCAGCAGAAATACCAATACCAAAGAGCAAGAAAAAAATACCTCTTACGTGTCAACTATTATTTCCAGGGTATCCTTTAGCTCTGTATCAACTTAGTTATCTTGCTACACGCTGTTGTTAGCATATATCATGCCAATATATGGGGGGGGGGATGCAATGAAAATGATTTTGCCTTTTATGTGCTTGGGAAATTGCAATTCCACCCAGTATCAGCAAGTGAAACTCTCCTAGCACATCCAAATTTGGCCTTGAAGAACAATCCACAAGACCAAAAACAGAATGTCAGAAACTAGTTTCCATTTAACGGTACACATCCAGCTCTTGCAAATGCTTGAATTATCTGTAAGAATCCTCCTTCATAGACACAGAATTTTGCAAAATATGCTTTCTGGGAAGTACATAATGTGATCATTAATCCTAAATTCTGTGTCAACTGTGCCTGTCCTCTGGCACAGTACTTTTCCTCATCCTTTTTTTTAAAACCAGGGAAGAAACTGTGTTTCCTGCTAGCTGTGCCATGATACAAACAAGCTAGCAGAGCAGTTGCATAATATATAAACTTTGATTAATCCTATTTTTCTAGTTAAACATTTCCAAGCTATTGTTACTGTCTCTGTCTTGAAAGCTGCAAAATAAAAAGACACAGGAAGCTGTCTTTGATACTGGATTACATACGTTATTCTCTTGCAGGAGAGGGAGGCAAAAAGTTATCTGTGATCTACATTGTTTCTTTTTTTAGAAATGAGCTTGGGGAAAATGCAGATTAGTTTAGAAAAAAAGAAGAAGAAGGGGTACATTATAGAAGCGTGATAGATTATGTGTAATGTGGCGGATGTGGATAGGGAGTTTTTATCCCTCTCTCATAATACTAGAACCTAGGGCCATTCAAAGATGCTGAATGCTCGGAACAGACAAAAAGAAGTCATTCTTCACACAGTATACAGTTATACTGTACAGTGGAATTTCTTCCCACAAGGAGTAATGAAGACTACCAACTTGAATGACTTTCAAAGAGGGTTAGACACATACATGGAGAACAAGGATAACAGTGGTTACTGGCCAGGATGGCTACATCCCCTCTCGAGTCTCAGAAACATTATGCCTCTGAATATCAGTTGCTGGGGATAGGGTTGCCAGACTCAATAGAGGACAGGACTTCTGTGCCTTTAATTGCCCTGCTCTCTTTTGAGTCTGGAAACCTTAAAGAGAAACCAGCAGACCCTTTGTTTAATTTCCAAGCAAAGGGTCTGCTGGTTTCTCTTTAAGGTTTCCAGACTCACTAGAGAGCAGGGCAATTGAAGGCACAGAAGTCCTGTCCTCTGTTGAGTCCGGCAACCCTAGCTGGGGATCATAAGTGGGGGAAATGCTGCTACAACCAGATTCAGCTTGCAGGCTTCCCATTTGGTTGATCCCTATGAGAATAGGATGCTGGGCTAAATGGGTCTTTGGCCTGATGTAGTGTGTTTTTGACATGGAGACTGCCTTGTCCTCCAACATCACCTTCTAAAACCATGCCAATCAATGCCTTTTTCCCCTTTTCTTTTTTACATCAAATGCTGAAGGCCAGCTGCACAGGCTCCCTGACTCCTGGCATCTGAGGGAGCAGAAGATACCAAGCCATGCAGATTGGAGGCAGCATTTTTCACACGCAATTGCACAACATATTAGAGAAAGACATTGGAGTCTGTTCCCAGGTTGGGGCAATATGCTGTCATCCAGCTTTTAATGGTACTTCCAGACACTGCTTCTAGCATTTCACATAATCTGGGAAACATTTGTTTATTTTTTAAGCTTCAGTAAAATGGTTATTTCCACTAGATAAAAAGGAGCAACTGTCAGGGATGGCTCTTCCCATTTCACTGCCTGAGGCAAAATAGGAAGTTGCCACCCTGTAGCAGCCTTGCAGCAGCCTTCTCCCCCACATCCCTGCCGCCTCCTTTACCTGGGTTGTGTGGTGGCACCTGTGAAGTGGAAATGATGGCAGCCGATTCTTGCAAGATTTCACATAGTGCCCAAGATCTTATAGGATCTCACCGGAAATCAGCAGCAGCTAGGTGGGGCACCCACGAGGGTGCCGCCTCTTGGGATTTGGCCACTTCAGGCAGCTGCCTTAGCCAATCTCATGGGCAAGCAGGCCTTGGCTACTATTGCTAAGGGTGGACAAGTTTGTCAATTTCCGCTTCTCATTTTCCAGTTTCCAGTTCACCATATTTCTTCATTCATTTGCAATTTTAAAAACTCAGAAAAATTCACCAGCATTTCAATGAGCAATTTTGCAAAGTTTACATGTTATATTCACTGCTATATGAATGTTCGTACACATTTTCCCCTGATATGCACATCTTTGTACACTGTTTTTTTGGGGGTGGGGCATTGCAGTGAGAACCATACAGCAGAATTTGTGAGCCTTTTGGAGAAGTCAGGATAGCTGAGTTTCCGTTTGCATATTGTTTCAGGAAGTATGTGGAAGGTAAAAGGACCCCCGACCATTAGGTCCAGTCGTGACCGACTCTGGGGTTGTGGCGTTCATCTCGCATTATTGGCTGAGGGAGCCAGCGTACAGCTTCCAGGTCATGTGGCCAGCATGACAAAGCCGCTTCTGGTGAACCAGAGCAGCACACAGAAATGCTGTTTACCTTCCCACTGTAGTGGTACCTATTTATCTATTTGCTAGGTTGGCAGGAGTTAGCAATAATGTGAGCTGAACTGAATCTCTCCCCTATCCTTAACTGTCTCTGCATTTGGAGTTTGGATACAAACGTAGGTATCTTGATCGTACTGATCAATCTGGAGCAAAAGTGATAGGCGAAAGGACCAACACTTTAGTTATTGGGACCATGGGGGAATAAAGCATTCTGGTCACACACAAAGCATGACAATTGAAAGCACCTGTGAACATTCTCTATCAAGAGGAGGTCAACCAGGTTCAAGTGTCCTTTGGGAGAAGGCGCGCAGAACATTTTCTTATCCAGGAATCATCATGGTGTGTATGATGAGGTTAAGGTTTTCAGGCAGCTATATTAGACACTGTTTGCACTCAAATGGACATGTACTGAGCAGCTTAGTGAAAACTCAGATAGCAAACACTCGAACAGCTTTTGGCAAACCATGTCCTTTTGAATTGCTCGAGCTTGATGCATCTTTGAGATGATGTTGTGTCACTAGAGGTTAAAGATAAAACAGTAAATTATGGAGTCCATTATGACAGGCCAACATACAGAGGATTATCTCAAATGTTGCTTAGGTGGCTGCTTATTTGTCCTTTAAAGCAGAAAAAGGAACACAGGTTGGGATTTCCTTCAACCCTTCAAATGCATTAGCTAAATATTAAATGAAACACAGAGCTAAGTGCAGCTGGCATGAAGGTATAACAGTAAATACTCACATTGCTTTTATTCCCAAATAATTATTTCTACGTAGTAATGCAGCTGACCAATGGAGTTTTGCTCTTCTGTGGTCCTCTGCTTTCTTTGGGGGAAACCCCACATGCTCTAAATGTAATTCAATGCATGGTGTGGAGCTTAGGTTAAACATACTGTTTTTGCTATGAACTCGCAGGGTATGGTCTCTGAAGGCCTACCAGTTTGCTGAAGGGGAAAAGGACTGGATCTGGTCAGTGCCTGAATGGGTAACCACTTAAACACTGCCTTGGTTTCCATGACAGACTAAAGATGGAATATAGCATTCTCACTAAGGAACTAACTCCACTGGATAGCTTTTAGTAAATTCCTATCATTTAGCCTACCTGACCTCATCAGCTTGATAAAATTAAATAATCCCATGCAAATCTCTTTGAGCTCCAAGGATAAGATATAAATGACAAATGGATTTTAAAAATCTGCACAGTGGCTTCCGGCACCAATCCTAGGGGTTAATTTAAAAGTGGTTTGTATTCAAATGCTGACTGAGAGATGCTTTGCACGACTCTCAGCTTCAATGTGCTGCCTCTTGGTGTGCAGTCCTGGCTGTTCACCACCCAGGCAACAGTATTAAGAATTAGAATGCCAATAAAACACCTAGATAATCTTTTTTGGAAAGTAAATCAGAGACTTTTATAGAAGTATTATTGTCATGAAGAACTGTAGCGGAAAAGAAGCTTTGCAGTTTATTAACTCTACCCTTAATATGCTCTTTTCAGCCATTTCATCTCTTGGGAAGAAGCATATTCAAACAATCAGAATCTCTCTAAAGAAGAAAATGCCCTATAATCCTATTGCAAGCTAGTTTTAAAATTCTTTTAGTATCGAGGCAAAAGTTACAGTATAATTGCAGACTTAATCTTTAAGATCACGTTTGATGTAACAAAGTTGATCTTCTGAGTTCACTAAATCTCTGTTAACTATAGGATGAGCATGTTATTATCCTTAGCAATCTGGGAACCCACTGAATAAATTTCACCTCATTTTGTTTGCTTGTTTCAGAAAAAAGAAGCAGGTATAAACCCAGGTTCAACGGGGATGGCTGTGTGGGTTCTCTGTGGCCCCTCAAATGACTTAATTCAATTTTAGGTTGTATTAAATGAAGCACTGAAAAGCTTGAGAAGAAACAGCATTTCTAAAATCTGATCTGGAGCATGGACATCACAGGTCAAGAACAATGTTAACCAAGGATTCAGAGAAGATTAATGAGGATGAGAGAGGGTCTGTGAAGCCAATTCTGTAAAGAAAGCCTGAAGGCAGTTTGTTTATGTAGTCAAGGGAATAGAAGGAAGTAGGTAGGTAGTTTTCAAATACTTAAAAGTCTATCCAAAATAAGGGAGGCTGTAAAAATATCAATTACATATCTGACACATGGCCACTTTAATAGAAGCAGCTATGACCCAGAAAGCCAGCTTCTAGAGTGCTGACTTTCAGGTATGATGGGGTAAGTAATAAGGCCACAGATGCATTGAACTCCAAACAGTCTCAGTTTTTTAAAGTGAATTAAAATTGTTACTATGGTGTAAGGAAGTTATTTAAACTACCAAGCTCCATTGAAATCCAATATTGTTTCAATTTTTTCTTAAGTTTGGCTTACTTCCTTTGGATTAGGGCCACTGGATTTTGTTATGGCAGAGGTTGTAGCCTATACCTTGAGAGGTGCCGTGGGCATGGAAAGTAGCTAACCCAACCTCCTCTTACCAACCAAACTGAGAACTTCCTCCGTACCATTCTAGTCAGTATAAAACATTGACCAGCAGCTGGTTCTGTTGGAGTGCTGAGGTCCTGGGAGCTGTCCATGAATGCTAGGTGCTGGTGTCTGGCCTGGCCAACTTTATTCCAGCATTCCTAAATGGAAGGATGTTTTGGCTATTGGCTAAATAAGGATTAAACATTGCATAGATGTTGATGAAAAAAATGAACATTTCTTAGCTATGAAGAACCACTCTCAAAAGTGGGAGGACCCAAAGCTCCA